>NW_006408582.1:11381178-11381673 GCF_000296735.1 Chrysochloris asiatica | reverse complement strand
TTAATGAGTGTTCCTCCAATCCTGATGTCACGTTTTTCTTCATATAACCCAGCTTCTAGGATTATTTCCTCAACATACAGGTGGAATAAATACAGTGAAAGAATACAACCTTGCCGCACACATTTCTTAATTTTAAACCATTCAGTGTTCCCATGTTCTGTTCAAACAACTGCCTCTTGATCCTTGTACAGATTCCTCATGAGCAAAATTCAGTGTTCTGGAATACTCATACTTCGCAATGTTGCCCATAGCTGGTCATTATCCATAAAATCAAAAGCCTGAGCATAGTCAATGAAGCACAGGTAAACATCTTTCTGATATTCTCTGCTTTCAGCCATCAGACATCAGCAATAATATCCCTCGATCCACGGCACTTCTGAATCCAGCTTGAACCTCTGGAAGTTCTCTGTCAGTGTATGCTTTCAGCCATTTCTGTGTTACCCTTAGTAAAACTTTACTCATGTGGGATATCAGAGATATTGTCTGATGATTTCC
>NW_006408582.1:11376177-11380787 GCF_000296735.1 Chrysochloris asiatica | reverse complement strand
TGGTGCCTTGTTCTTTGCCAATTCCTTCAGTGCACCTTGGACTTCCTCCTTCAGTATCATTGGCTCTTGATCATATGCTACCTCTTGAAGTGGTTGAACATCAACTATTTCCTTTTGGTACAGTGACACTGTGGATTCCTTCCATCTTCTTTTGATGCTTTCTGCATCATTCAGTAATTTGCCAAGAGAATCCTTCAATAATAAAAGTCAAGTCTTGAATTTTTTCTTCAGTTTCCCAGGCTTGAGAAATGCTGAGCGTGTTCTTCCTTATTGGCTTTCTGACTTCATATCTTTGTACAATTTGTTGTAATACTTGGCTTTATCTTCTCGAGTTGATCTTTGAAATTTTCTGTTCAGCTCTTGGACCTTCTCATTTCTTTCATTTGCTTTAGCAGCTCTTCACTGGAGCAAGTTTCAGTGTCTCCTCTGACATCCATTTTGACCTTTTCCTTCTTTCTTGTCTACTTAATGACTTTTTGCTTCCTTCATGTATGATATTCTTGATGTCATCCCACAACTCTTCTGGTCTTCGGTCTTTAATGTTTAATGTATCAAGTCTGTTCTTTAGAGGATCTCTAAATTCAAGTGGGATATATTCAAGGTCATATTTTGGCTCTCGTGTATTTGTTTTAATTTTCTTCAGCTTCAGTTTGAATTTGCATATGAGGAATTGATGGTCTGTTCCACAGTCTGCCCCTGGCCTTGTTTTCACTGATGATATGCAGCTTTGCTATCATCTCTTTCCACAGATGTAGTCAATTTGATTTCATTGTATTCCATCTGGTGAGGTCCATGTGTATAATCGTCTCTTATGCTCTCTAAAGAAGGTATTTGAAATGAACAAATAATTAATTTTGTGGAATTCTATCATGTGATCTCCAGCATCATTTCTATCACCAAGGCTATGTTTTCCAACTACTGATCCTTCCTCTTTGTTTCCAACCTTTGCATTCCAATCACCACTAAGTATCAATACATTTTGATTGCATGTTTGATCAATTTCAGATTGAAGAAGTTAGTAGAATTCTTCTATTTCGTCTTCACTGGCTTTAGTGGTTGGTGTATAAATTTGAATAATAGAGCTATTAACTGGTCGTCCCTGTAGGTGCATGGATATTATTCTATCACAGATAGCGTTGTACTTCATGACTGATCTGGATATGTTCTTTTTGACAATGAATGCAACACCATTCCTCTTCAATTTGTCATTCCCTGCATAGTAAACCATGTGGTTGTCAGATTCAAAATGGCCAATACCAGTCCATTTCAGCTCACTAATGCCAAGATATCGATGTTGATGCATTCCATTTCATTTTTGACAATTTCTAATTTGCCTAGATTCATACTTCGTACATTCCATGTTCTAATTACTAATGGATGTTTACAGCTGTCTCTCCTCATTTTGAGTTGTGCCCCATCAGCAAATGAAGCTTTTCTCCCATGAGCTTTACTCCATTTGCGTCATCACAATCAACTAACTCTACTTTGAGGAGGCAGCTCTTCCCCAGTCGCATTCTGAGTGCCTTCCAACCTGAGGGGCTCATTTTCCAGTACTATATCTGACAGTGTTTCTCTGCTATTCATAAGGTTTACAGTGACTAAAGATTTGGAAGTACTTTGTCATTCCTTCTTCCTAGTCTGTCTTTGTCTGGAATCTCATCTGAAACCTTTGCACCATGGGTGACCCTGCTGGTATTTAAAATGCCCATGGCATAACTTTCAGAATCACAGCAACTCACAAGCCACCACAGTACGACAAACTGACAGATGAGTGGTGGGATGTTGTTGTTTACAAGTGGCATCAAATTATTTCCTACTCAACAACCCTGCATAGAGATTCTGAGGCTGTACATCTTTATCTGAGCAAAAAGCCTCAGAGGCTGTTGGGCACTGGTGGTTAGCAGTTTGGTGCATATCCTACAAAGCCACAGCACTCCCAATTTAATAGATGATGTTGTTGTTGTTGTTGATTGCTATTGAGTCAGTTCCAACTCATAGCAACCCTACATAGGATTTCTGAGGAGTGGCTGGTGGGTTTGAAAGGTCAACTTTGCAGTTCAAATTGAACTTGTGGTTCAGTGCTTTATTGTACACAGCCACAACAGGACTCCAGTTTAATAGATGTTGTTGTTAAGTGTCATTGAGGCTGTTGCTTAGGCTGTAAACTCTATAGGAGCAGAAAGTCTCATCTTTCTCCCACGGAATGGCTAGTAGTTTCGAACTGTTGACCTTGAGTTTGCCAGCCCAATTCGTAACCATTACACTACAAATGTTGTTAAGTACCGTCAAATTATTCTGACTCATAGCGATCCTGTATAGGGTTTCCAAAGAGCAGCTGGTGAGCTCAAACCCCCGACCTTGCAGTTCAAACTGACCTTGCAGTCCAATGCATTAACCCACAGCACCACACCAGGACTCCACGCTACCAGATGTTGTTGTTGTTGTTGTTAAGTGTCTTTGAGTCTGTTCTGACCCATAGCAACCCTTTATAGGGATTCCTAGGAGTGGCTGGTGGACTTAAACTGCCAGTCTTGCATTTCAAACCAACTTTGCAGTCCAGCACAGTAACCCACAGCACCGCATCAAGGATGCTACCAAATAGTGGTGGTAGTTGTGTGCTGTCTAGTGGGTTCCGACTCATAGCAACCTCGTATAAAGTTTCTAAGGCTATAACTCTTTATGGAAGCAGAAAGCCTCATCTTTCTCCCACGATATATTTGGGTATATAAAGTTTGTGATAAGAGTGGTTGGGAGGACTCTGAATCAGATCTAGGATATAGTCTATACAGTTTTTGTTGCTTTTACACATCAAAAAACAAACTCGCCAACAAAATAACGTGATATCACACTTTGAAAATAAATTTTAAAAGTAGAACAAAGAAAATTACAAAGAAATAACAGGAAAGTGATCCAATATTTATTATATCAACTATTTTCTTTAGTCTTCAAGCATTTTGGGCGGTGAGAAGATTCTGTTGTTGCCATTGTTAAGTGCCTTCAAGTCGGCTCCTACTCTTAACAACCCCTAATAGGGTTTTATAGGCTTTTTAAATCTTCATGGGGCTGAAAGCCTTATCCTTCTCTCGCATAGTGGCTGGCAGGCTCGAATCCCGGACTTCATGGTTCTCAGTCTCAAAAAGTTATTTGAGGACCACGGCTGTGTGCTGGTCCTGAATGGTAGAGTCCCCTCGAGGATGCTGACATAGGGATGCCCAACACCTCAGCCTCGAGAAACCAGGATCTGCTTTTTGCTGCCAGGATTGAGGAAGCTAAAACAGAATTACCCGAAATGGAGAAAATCTGTTCAAGATGAGCCCAGGCCACCTCAGATATGCGAAGGCTGAAGAGTGAGCACCAGGGACAAGACTAAGGTTGAGTTTCAAACCAAGTCACTAGTTTCTCCTAGTTAAGATAAAGAACTTTGAGTAGTTAACAATGAACAGGGCATAATCTGGGTTTACATTCTGCAACCTGAAGGCAGGACAGTTACAGAAGCCATGAGGACTGTCCACCTGGAAATGTGTGGCCTGTAAAAGGAAATCTATCATTCTTTTAAAATAGGAAAGAATCTTCCCACACCAAAATGGGTGTATTCAGTTATCAAGTTTTAAAATCTCCAAGAATTAAAGAGACTGTGTCACTGGGGGTCCATCATAGCCCTTGGTGTCATAGTGATACATTCTACAGTGGCAATGATCGACTCTGCGTTATGATACTGGTACTTACATACAACTGGAGGAAGTGTGAATTTCATCATGTTGATAAATTGGCAATCATGATTCTTTATAATACCATATTTATAGTACCTGGTTTTGTCCCTATAGGATGGAAGCATGTATCTCTACAATATCTCAGGATAACATGTATATTTACAATACTTTCCAGTATTGTAAACTCTGCAAAGCAAACAAGGCATACCCTGCTCGCATCACTGCAGAAAGTGCACTAGAAGTGTGATGAAGATGGACCATCACTGTCCTTGGATCACCATCTGTGTGGCTACAGAAATCAAGCTTCATTCACGCTGTTTCTCCTTTTAGCCCCACTGGGTTGTATTCATGCTGCTTTTATTTTCATCATGACTATGTACACACAGTTTTCCCATCAGCTCTCCTTTGGGTGAAACATAGTCACAATTGACATGAGTGCAGTCTGGAGGAACCTGCTCCAATTGTTCCTCTTGGATTAGCTGTACTTGTTGCCACCTTGTTTTGGATTCACTATGGAACACCCATAGCTGTTGGAATGCTGGTTTTTATCCAGATGCAAACAATACTCAGAAACAAAACTTCTAGAGAATCAAGGATTGAAGAGAAGGCTAAACAACGAATTCAGCATTATCAGCTGAATGAACTGGTTTGTTGTTTTTTTCCTTTTGATTTAGGAAGTAAATAGAAGAACTTTAAAAAGGTATTTATGTGTCGGACGTGGGGAATGGGGAGTTAATAGATGTTACTGATTTTGCAATCGTCCATCAACCATCGTAGGTTTTATTGCCTGTTAAAGTTTTCAGAAGCTAGGCAAATCATTGCGGTGCCTGGCCCTTAAACGTGCCATGTGTCTTTGCTCTCATGTCAAGAATCACTGCACTAATAGGAATTGTTACCTTT
>NW_006408582.1:11374572-11375077 GCF_000296735.1 Chrysochloris asiatica | reverse complement strand
GCCAATAAGAGCAGGCTGTCACCAGTACAGCTTAACAATAGAACAGCTGAAACAAAAAGCAGATAAGAGAGTCAGAAGTGTTCACTACAAAGTAATAGAAGACTACAGTGGAGCCTGCTGTCCTGAGAATAAAGGTAAGAAAACCTTCTTCACAAGCCCTTGTACAGAAGAGCCTTGAATAAAGTTACAGAAAGGGGAGTTCATTTTAGCCACAAGATAACTTAAGATATTGGTTTATGGGGACAAAATTCTTAATGATTACTTTATAGAAGGTGTTTCAAGAACAAAGGGATGCTAGAAACAAATGATAATGAAAACACAACATACAAAAATCTTTGGGACACTGTGAAAGCAGTGCTGAGAGGACAATTTATTGCAATAAACACACACATCCACAAAGAAGAAAGATACAAAGTTAACACATTAACACAGCATCTACAACAATTAGAAACAGACCAACAGAGGGAACCTACAGCCACCAAAAGAAAAGAAATAATAAAGATTA
>NW_006408582.1:11370602-11371730 GCF_000296735.1 Chrysochloris asiatica | reverse complement strand
TAGTTTGGGTGCTGGGGAAGGGGGCAATATACAAGAAGGGGGAAGGTAATGGAAGAACAAAGCAGATGGGAGAACACTTAGGCAGGTTTGCATGGGCTAAGTGGGACAGCGGTAAAGAATGATGTATGCACAACCTTGGAATAACAGAGTTCTGGGATATAGGGATTGAGACATGGTTAGAATGGGGGAAATGGGGAAAATAATGTTAAGATGCTTGGCTGTCTTTTGAATCTTGATTTCCCTTGCATACCATTATAAAATAGACGCTGGAGGGGAAGAGAAAGAAATAGCCAGAAACATCACCATAGAAAGCTTGTAAGTTCCGTCTTCTGCCTATAACTGATTGGAATACCTAAAATTGGGCTACAACATGCCTAGGTATTGGAATACCTAGGAGGCTTCCTGTGGAGCCTCTGCATTACAAAAGACTGTCGGTGGAATCCTGAACAGCATCCAGAATCTTCAGAGGTAGGAAATTTCCACTTTTAAGGATGGGCAGACCAGCCTGGAGCAGCTACAAGAACAGAAGATACTTCTTAAAAGGAAGACCGACAGGAAAAATACAAACAATGTAGGCAGACCGACTGATTACTACAAGAACAAGCAAGTTGCTCACCCAGGAGACATCAAGGCAAGTGGTCAGGTACCCTCAGAGCAAACCCCCTTCCAAGACTAAGACTCAATGGGAATAATGCTCTGATTGGTGACCATGTTCATCACCGATAAGGGGAAGTGAGGGAAAAAGAGCAATGAAGCTGTGAACTAAGCCCTACAACATTCAATAGACTCCTGTGAACCCGGGTGGAGACCTGGTTGGCCAGTAGTGTGGCAAGACCTGGGGACTCTTTGGCCCAGAGTCAGTGACATAGCCACAGAGGACTAGAGTGGAGAGTGAAACGTCCAGCTGATAAGAAGAGAAGGCATATGTATAAGAACAGCCACACTTGCAGATAATACCCACTTGACTTGGCTTCAATGACTGGATGATCAGAGCTCAACTAGAAGACGAAAGAAGACGGAAAAAAGAGTAGTCTGATACAATTTGATGAACTTGACCTACACCTATGGATGCAGTAGCTCAAAAGAGGGAACAAGTCTTTTCAGCAAGGATCATTCCCACCCCCTCCA
>NW_006408582.1:11368634-11369502 GCF_000296735.1 Chrysochloris asiatica | reverse complement strand
TAGAATTTAAGTTTTCAGATTCAATAGACGTGCAAATTTTGTTACCTGTCTTTTAATAATGCAGATTTTGTCAAATAAAAATCAATGGATGTTCTGTATAAATTATGGTTTATATAAAACATTTTCCTTTTTGCTGGGAAAGGAAAAGATATTTGACCAAAGTTTCAAAGCAGGCAAAAGGTAGAATTTAGCTTGACTGTGAGTCCAGGTCTGTGTACTTCCCAAATCCTTTTACAGCATTATCCTGCACTGTAACCGCCCTATCTCATCCACTGCAAATTTCTCTCTCACTGTCCTTCAATCCTTCATTGCTCTGGCCAGGGCTCCAGACTCAGGATATATTTATTCTGCAAGCTCTGCATTACAATGGCCGGAATCATAGGGATGAGATTCAGGCCACCTGGGCTTCCATCCAGGCTTTGCCACTAACCTGGAGTACCCGCTTGAACAAGTCACACCCACTTTCTCATCAGCAAAAGTCTTAGGCTTGGTTTCCAAGATTTCCTCTAGCTCTAACTCTCGGTGATTAGAACATGCCTGGTTTGTTGCGATTTGTCATTGACTAAATTACCACAACATGAGGCCCATTTACATAATCAGTGAGGCGGCCCGCGGCTCCAGAGTTAATGGTTTACGTGATGACCCCTGTACTTTACAAGCAGCTACGAGCCGGAAGTCTACTGCTTCGGATGCCTGGGTGACTGCGGCAGCAGCCCTGTAAAGGAAACAAAGTGCCGCAGAAAAGCCTGAGTCACGCTTGCCAGGGCTCGGGAATCAGAGATGCCCCGTGAGACAAAGCAGCCTACGGATTCTGACAGCACAGAGACGCCAACTTCTGTGGTTTGATCCCAAAATAAATCAGATCCCT
>NW_006408582.1:11362256-11368414 GCF_000296735.1 Chrysochloris asiatica | reverse complement strand
AGGCGGACACTAACTGCATAAGTTTTATCCTTACATAACTTCAGAATAGTGGGATTGAAAGAAATTTTAGATTTACTTCCTCATGGAAAACTAGCAAAACTGAGGACCACAGTATAGTTTTAATTCAATTCAGTTAATCTCTGATTAGAACCACATCCACTGCCTAGAGGTTGAGTTTTCTGGATCTTATCAATATTTGAGCTGGGTGTGTATTGGATTTCAGTTTTTAGATAGTTTGTGTTGATGTTGTGATGCAACTGCAGCAGGGCCCCAGAATCTAAACAGGATTCTGAAAATGCAGGCATCTCTCCTTATGTGGGTCTGTCGAATAAGCACTGGGCCGCTAATCACAAGGTTAGCAGTTTCAAACTCACGCGCCACTCCTCGGAAACCCAATACAGGGTGCCAAGAGTTGGAACCAACTTGACTGCAGTTAACAAAATGTGATCTCTCAAATCCTTGATGGTACCAACAGTGAAGAACTCAGCTACTAACTGAAAAGTTCGAAATTCTAAAGAGAGGTCTGGAGATCTACTTTGAAAAGCAGGAAATATTATAAAAACCCCATTTAGTACCTTTCTACTGTAATATACACGGGGTCCCCATGAGTCCCAATCAACTACACTGCAACTGGTGTGTGTGTGTGTGTGTGTATGCATATGTGTGTGTGTGTGAGAGAGAGAGAGAGAGGTCTGCTTTCACTCCTCTACTGTAGCATTTTCTGCAAAATTTAAGATGAAACTCTGTGAGTCCTGGTGTGGCACTATAGGATAAACACTGGACTGCTGCAGTTCGAACCCACCAGCCACTCCTTGGAAACCCTATACAGGGTCGCTATGAGAGTATGAGAGACGAAGTCTTGCCATCATCTCTTCTAAGGAACAATCTGGCCATACTTCTTCCAAAACAGATTTGTTCGTTCTTCTGACAATCTACAGTACTTTCAAGCTTTGCATACATATGACGTGATTAAAAATAGCATGGCTTGGGTTAGACACACCTTAGTCTTCAAAGTCTCATTATTTTATCACTTAAAGTCAGTTCTAACTCATAGCAACACTATTGGGTTTCCAAGGAATGACTGGTAGGTTTGAACCTTGCAGTGAGCAGTCCAGTGCATATCCTATAGTGCTATACCAGGAGTCTAAATCTTTACAGGAGCAGAAAGCCACAACTTTCTCTCGTGGAGTGGTTGGTGGGTTTGAACAGTTGTGGTTAGCAGGTCAATACTTATCCTATAGCACCATACTCATCCCATTAAAAATTAGGATTTTTCTTTTGTCTGTTTCTTTTTCCTTCTTATTTTACCTCAGGAATAAAGGTCTTTCACATCCTTCTTCAAAGTGTTGAAGAGCAAAGATATCAGCTTGAGGACTAAGGTGCGCCTGACCCAAGCCATGGTATTTTCAATAACCTCATATGGATGAGGAAGCTGGACATTGAATAAGGAAGATTGTAGAAAAATTGATGCCTTTGAATTGTGGTGTTGGAGGAGAATACTAAAAGTACCATGTGTTGCCAAAAGAACCAATAGATCTGTTTTGGAAGAATTGCAGCCAGAGTGCTCCTTGGAGGCCAAGATGGCTAAACTTCGTCTCTCATACTTTGGACGTATTGTCAGCAGGGACCAGTCGCTGGAGAAGGATATCATGCTTGGTAAGATGGAGGGTCAGAGAAAAAGAGAAAGATCCCCAATGAGATGGATTGGCCAGGTGGCAGCATTGATGGAGTCAAGTGTGGCAGCAGTAGTGAGGTTGGCCCAGGATCGGACATTGTTTCATTCTGCTGTGCACGGGGTCACTGTGAGTCAGTTCCGACTCGATGGCACCTGACAACAACATCCTTCTTCATTCTAACTGGAAATAGAGCTTCCTTTGGTTTTTAATCTGAAGGGATAAAACTAACAGTATGCCATGCACGAACCTGCTGATGGCATGTATGCAGAGCAGAACTGTGTGTGCCCATGGAAGTTTCAAGGCTATGCTTTTTGGAATCAGACCACTAGGCCTTTCTCCTGAGGAACATCCAGGTGGATTTGAACCACCAATCGTTTAGTTAGTAGCTGAGCATTTAGCCATTATTAAAAGAAAAAACTATGTAACTGTTAAGATTCCAGAACTGGTCTGGTAGACATAAATGACGTTGTAATTATTATTCTGACACTCTGGTTGAACTTTGTAGTTCTAAACAAGGATTAGTCTCAGTTGGTAGCAGCCAGATAATAATAGCTACAACATATTTATCTATTTAACCACATGCCAGGCACTGTACTGAGTATTTTAATAGAGTACCTTGACTATCTGTGAAGCACTGCCAGATTGGTAGGTTTATCACGACTTTCCATTTGGAGAAACTGCTCAAAGAGGTTAAATAATTTATATACTTGATAAATATTTATGGAACATTCAGTATTTGCAGGAATCAGACTGGGTGCTAGGGTTACATTTGGTGAATAAGATAAATTGTCCTCTAGTGGGATTTTTTTATCTTCTTTTTCTTCCCCTTATGCATTTGATACTCTTTTAGTTATCCAATGGGACTATTGTAGAAATACCACAAGTGAATGGCTTTAACAAACAGACATTTGTTTCTTCACAGTTTAATAGGCTAGAAATCCAAATTCAGGGTGCTGGTTCTAGGGGAAGACTTTCTCTCTGTTAACTCTAGAGGAACATTCTTGTGGTTCCTGGGTGAACTTCATGTGGCTTGGCATCTCTCTTCCCCCATCTCTGCTTCCTACCTTCCCTGTTTACTCTCTTTTATATCTCAAAAGGGATTTACTGGAGACACTCCTTACAGGAATCCTACATCATCGGCATAACAAAGACAGGCCATGTTCAAATGAGATTATAACCACAGCATGTTGTTGTTAAGTGGCATTGAATCAGTTCTGACCCTGTATAGGGTTTCCAAAGCTATAAATCTTTGTGAAAATAGAAAGCCTCATCTTTCTCCCCTGGTGCAGCTGGTGGGCTCGAACTGCCAACCTTGTGGTTAGAAGTCTATCCTATGGAGCCATAAGCAGAGAGGTTAGGATTTACAACATACATTTTGTGTGTGGGGGGTGGGGGTGGGGGGACACAATTCACTCCATAACAGATACTAAATGAGAAATAAAGCACAGCAAACAGAAAAAGAGAGATGAAAATACCAGCATTACTGGCAAATCATATTGGGAAATGGAGCTCTAGATCTTCATCCATCTGGCCATTAGCAGTGCTGGACAAGTACAGGCCTCCCTGTTACCAAGGTCACACCCAGCAGAAAAGAGAAGTTTACAAAGGGCAAAATCACCCACACCCAGTTCCTTCTCCCAAATTCTCCAAGTTAATAAATTTCCGAGAAGAGACAGAGAGGTACAAGGACGACTCCAGTGAAAATCCCTCCATGTGGAGACATAAGGTCAGTGGGAAGAAGAGTCCTTCCACCCTCAAGCAAAATCTAGTGAGGAAGACAGACATTAAAAAAAAACAAATTACATGTATACTTGATATATTCTGATTTCAATGAGCACTATGAAGCAGAAACCAGGGTGCTTTAAGAGTATACAGTAAACAAGAACTTCCCAAGATGTCTCAAGAAAGTAATATGGATAAATAGAAATTAAGGTAAAAACAGGGAGCATGCTTAAGGCAGGAGGTAAAAGCATGCATATTTTCAATCAACCCATATGCATGTGAAAAGTGTACAATGAATAAGGAAGACAGTGGAAGAATCCATACGTCAGAGTTACAGTGTTGAAGAAGAATATTAAAAGTACCATGGACTGCCAGGAAAACAAATCCTTGTGGGAAGAAGTACAATCAGGATACTCCTTAGAAGCCAGGATGGCAAGACTTCATTTCTCATACTTCATACATGGTATCAGAAGGGACCAGTCCTTGGAGAAGGACATCATGGTTTATAAATTGGAGAGTCAGCAAAAAAGAGGAAGACCCCCATGGAGATGAAATGACACAAGGACAGCAACAATCGACTCAAGCATAGCGACAATTCTGAGGATGCTCAGGACCAGTCAGTGTTTTGTTCTGTTGTGCTTAGTGTCTCTGAGTCTGAACCGACTAAGTCACCCACCAGCGACAACAAAAGGCCCTGAGGCAGGATATAAAGTGTAATGTGCAGGGAACAAAAAAGCAGGAAAACAATGAAGCTGCAGAAACAGACAAAAGCCATATCATGCAGGGCCTTGTGGGACATGAAGGATTGAGAATTGTATAATAAGAGCTATAGAAAGTCATTTAAATGATATAAACAGAGGGATTATACCATTAGAGAGCCCAAGATTAAACCTACACACTAATGAACTGTTGCTAAATTAGAATTTTCAAAGACCTTCAGATTTAGTTTGCTAGTAGGCACTAATTCTCTCATCTCCTGCTGCCTAATTCATCGTCAGCAAACTCACAAATAAACTGCTTGGGAGATATTTTTAGTTTCATGATTAAGTGGTATCCAAAGTGGTTTATAGTGTGTTCTGGGGCTTGCAGATTCCTTTTTATTTAATAGGCTGGCCTTCCACTCGCTGCTTCAGTTATTCATGTCTTCCTTTTTAAACTTTAATTTAGCAAAGTATTCTAGATGCCAAAGCTTATTAGGGTTCTTAGTCTGTGATTTAGCTCGTCTGCCTTTTCTAATAACATCTCTCAATCCATCAACATCACTGTAAACCTGAGTTCTCTAGCTCTGAGGCCATTGCTGCTTACTGCTCCCCTGACTTGAGGTGGAAACATTTCCTTCCAGCAAACATGCTCCCGTCCGCTCTGAGGAATTGGGTTTGTGCATATTTCATGCCCTTTTTTTCAGATAACATTAATGCCAAAATGTGAGTAGCATTTAAGGTACCATTTTTAGCACGGATGAATCAATCAGTTAACCATCTAGTATTTATTGAACATCTGTAAGAATACTTAAATGTATTAGGAAATTAAGAGAGGAGAAAAATATATACATTATAAAATGTTCCTTTTACTTACATTCTAGATAGGGAGAGAAAACACACACACAGTAAAGGGTAACTGTTAGTACAGGCAGTAGGTGATACATGACAAATTTTGTTGCTGTTGTTAAGTGTTGACAAGTCAATTTTGACCCATAGCAACCCCATATAGGGTTTCCTAAGAGCGGCTGGTGAGCTTGAACAGCCAACTTTATGGTTCAAGCCAACTTTGCAGTCCAAATGATAGTAATCCAAAGAGCTGTGGAGTACAGGAGACAGGATCGTGACTGGTAAAGGAAATCTTAACATGATCTTAATTTGATGAAGTTCAGTTTATCGATATTTATTCTTTTTACTTACCGCTTTTTGTGTCCTATTTAAGAAATCTTTGCTACTCAAAGATCATGAAGATATTCTTCTATGCTTCATTCTATTACAGCTTATCATTTTAACTTTAATTTTTAGGTCTCAGATTTAGCTAAATTAATTATTATGTATGTCACAAGGTACGAGTCAAGATAATCCATTCAGCTGTCCAGTTATAGCACCATTCATGGAAAAGAACTTTATTTTCCCATTGAATTTTTTATATCTCTGACAAAAATTGACTATCACTTAAATCTTAAAATCTGAAAACTAATCTTCCAACTATGCTCTTCTTCGAAGTTATAAATTCTCCTCTAGGCAAGGTCAGTTTGAATCTCAAGGTTGAAACCCATTAGCCACTCCATGGAAACAGGGTCACTATGAGTTGGAAACGACTTGATGGCACTTAACAGCAACAACAGGAGGCCTATGTTAGTTACATCCTATTTACTTTTATATGTGGTGGTGGTGGTGGTTGTGTGCCACTGAGTCAGTTTCAATTCATAGCTACCATATATAGTGCTTTCGAGGTTGTGATTCTTTATTTATGGAAGTAGAAAGCATCCTCTTTCACCTTTCTCCTGAGGAGCAACGAATAGATTCTAACTGCTGATCTTGTGGTTAGTAGGACTCCTTTGCTTTTATATATATGTTGTTGTTGTTGTTAAGTGCCATCGAGTCGGGTCCGACCCACAGCGACCCTGTACAAGGTTTCCGAGGGTGTAAATCTTTACGGGAGTAGAAAGCCTCATCTTTCTCCCTCGGAGCCGCTGGTAGTTTCGAACCGCTGACCTTAAGGTTCGCAGCCCAATTCGTAACCACTACGCTACCAGAGCTCCTATATAACATATAAAAT
>NW_006408582.1:11352793-11361851 GCF_000296735.1 Chrysochloris asiatica | reverse complement strand
GTCGGAACCAACTTGATAGCACTTAACAACAACAACATATATGTATATATCTTTCAGATCCAAATATTTCAACTTGGATTTCTACTTTTATTCACGTTTCAGGCTATGTTAGACTCCTGGTGTGGTTCTGTAGGATCAGCACTGGACTTCAGACCACAAGGTCAGAAGTTCAAACCCACCAGCTGTTCCTCGGAAACCCTATACAGGGTCACTATGAGTAAGAATCAACTCACTGGCACTTATCAACAACAACAGGTCTATGTTGTTTATTTTTCAAACACTGAGAGATTTTCTAGTTATCTTGTTATTGTTGATTTCTATTTTAATCTTATTGTAGAGAATTTTTGTATGTTCCCAGTATATTTTGATAAAATGTTCATGTACATTTGAAAAAAAATAGGTATTTTGCAATTTGGGTGCATCATGTTCTTAAAATCTCAAGTAGGTTTATTAGCCTGGTAGTTGAAACCTTCTATGACCTTCCTAATACGCTATCAGTCCCTGAGAGAGGAGGATTAAAATTTACAACTGTGGTTTTAAATGTGTGTATTTCTTTAATTAACTCTCTCAATTTTCTAAATGTATTTGCAACCATACTACTGATGTACATAGTATTAGGATTGTTACGTCTTCCTACAGGATTGACCCTTTTATAACTATGAAATCTTCTTCTTTATATTTGTTAATACTTATTCCCTAAAAGTCTACTTTGTCTGAATTACTATATTCATGTCGACCTTATTTGTGTTTATGAGGTTTGTCTTTTTTCATCTTTTTACTTTCAACTTGTATGTTCAATTATTATTGAATGCTCCTTCCTCACAGGTGTGAGGTACCAACGTTATTCCTGATTCCTAATAAACCCAAATCAAAAAAGCTAAACTTGCTGCTATCGCAATACATAAAGAAGACCCTGATAGGGTTTCTGAGGCTGTGAATCTTTGCCGGAGTCTCATCTTTCCCCCTCAGAGCTGCTGGTGGAATTGAATTTCTGTCTTGACAATTAGAAGTCCAGTGATTGTAAGCTAAAAGTCTCTGCTTAAAATGCAAGTTTAGTTTGCTTTTCACCATGCCAGGGCCTGTGTGCAGTTTTTCTAAAGGCTGTATTAGTAAGGATTTGCATTCAAAGGAAAAGAAGTTAAAATTTAGTCTGTTGTACAACTCTCAGAGTCCTAGTGTGGTACTGTGAGATAGTGCACTGGACCGCAAGGTCGGTTTGAACTGCAAGGTCAGCAGTTCAAATACATTACACCAGCCAGTTCTCGAAAACCCTACACAGCATCACTGTGAGTTGGAAATGACTTGACAGCATTTAACAATAATACAACACTCAAAGCTAAAATCTTGTTAGTTTTCCCTTCATTGTGTTCTCCTATCAAGGGCCCATCTTCCTACTCAGGAACCCTGAGGAGCCCGCTGAATAGTCCCCAGTGGGTTCAGCATTTGTCTGGCAGCAGTAGAGGGCTCTTTACTCTCTGGTATTTATGATATGCCTTAACCGCATCAAATGGTACCCTGATGCACATCTCCCTTGATTCATGATCAGCACAGATCTAATCATATCTGAGCCAAACACCTGGGGATTTTTTTCTGTGTTCAGTAAGATTACTGGCGACAAGACATCTCTTCTTTCAAGTTATAAAGCCTTGGAGCCACTGTTCCTGTTTCCATTAGAGAAGTGGTATTTGACACTCCACATGGGACTATTGATTGTATCTCAGTCAGGGGTACTTCCTGGAACTGGGGATCCCAGCACCATTATCTGACATTGTTGACTCAGACACTATCTATATGAAATACATAATTCATTATTATCTTCATCACTGGATCTTAAATATTTGGAAAGTATCTATCATGCATGCAATATGGCCTAAGCAAACAAAAACACGTCTCCTAGCTCCTACTCCTGGCATAAAGGGATAAAGCCTGTTTATTTTCATTTATTTGGTTTCTAGAGTTGCAGTCTTGGGATAACCTTGACATTTCTATTTCCATTGGGAATAATTTACTGAAGAAGAAATTGGAAAGTGACGTGAAGAACAGCTTCATAGAGACTTTTGCAATTATTATTATTTTTTTTTTTTGAAAAAAGAAAAAGAATAAAGGACAAGCAGCATTCTGGGAAAATATCCTAATTTGGAGGGAGATAAAAATAGGTCTGGCAAGGTGCAAGAAAAGCTGGTGTGTTCGAGGAAGAACATTCTGGTGTGTTTAGAGGTGCTCTGATACAACAGTCTCATGAGCTTCCCACACATGACAGCAAAGGTTTGACAATTGCTGATCTCTGTGTAAACATGAAAGACCTTGTCTTAGGCTAGATTCTCTAGAGAAGAAAAAACAGAGTGAGACAAAGACAGAGAAAGAAACTAATTTATCTAAAAATATTTCTCTAAATTTTCACACATCCCAAATCCATAGGTCAGACATTAGACTGGAAGCTCTTCCTAACTCACATGGTTGCTGGGGCTAATGAACCCACAGTCAACAGGTCAGATGACAGACTGTTGGACTGAAAAACTGACAAACCCCAGAATCAGCAGGTCAGACAGCAGGCTGCTAGCTCAAGTTCCAAAAACCAGAGATCAGATGATAAGCCAAATGCTGGCTCCAAAACAAAGGAGATCCCCGCCAGAGTACATCCCCAAGGAAATTCTGTTATATCAGATTACTCGTGTGACTTGAATAAGGATGTGACCTGAGTCATGCCTTCTTGTAAGGCTGTGACTCAAGATACACCACACACTATTCCTGCTTCATTATCATATAGAGGTTAGGATGTACACTCATAAAATAAAGCTAATTCTATAATACCATACAATGGAGGATAATTTATCCGATCACACATGGAGTACAGCCACACGAAACTGGGAATCATACCCTACCCAAGGTGACACATAACATTAACCTTCACAGACCTCCTCTCAGCAGCTTCCATGAAAGATGCTGCTGTTTTTAGGTGTTGTTAAGTCGGTTCTGACTCACATTAACCCTATGTACAAGAGAACTAAACACCACGAGGTTCTGGGACATCCTCACCATTGCTGTATGCTTAAGCCCATTGTTGTAACCACTGTGTTGATGCATATTCTTGAGAGTCTTCCTCTTTTTTGCTTCCTACACTTAACCCAGTATGATATCTTTTTCCAGGGACTTATCCCTCTTGATACCATGTCCAATGAATGAGAGAAAAATCTCTTCATTATCACTTCCAAGGAGTAATCCAGCTATACTTTTTCCAAAACAGATGTTTGTTCTACTGGCAATCAAAGGTATATTCAATATTCTTCACCAATACCATAATTAAAATGCATCAGATTTTCTTGGGCCCCCTTATTCATTGTCCAGCTTTTACATGCATACAAGGCAATTGAAAATACCACTACTTTGGTCAGGTGTATCTTAGTCCTCAAAGTGACATCTTTTATACATTAAAGTCTTTTGCAGCAGATTTGCCCAATGTAATATATCATTTGATTCTTGACTGATGCTCCCATTATCACTGATTGTGGATTTAAATAATGAAGGTCCCAAAAGTATTACTCCATCTGCATGATTAAGGTCTGTTTTACTTTGAGAGGGTAGCACTTATTTTGAGTGCTTTTGAACCTGAGGGGCTTAATTTTCCGTCACTTTATCAATGTTCTACTGCTATTTATAAGGATACGTGCCTTTCAGAAGTGATTTTCAGAAGTGATTTTCTTTTGTTTCTTATAAGTCTTTCTTAGTCTAGAAGAGCCACTGAAACCTGTCCTCCATGGGTGACCCTGAAGTATTTAAAATACCAATGACAAAGCTGCCAGCATCATTGCCACACACAAGCCACCACAGTATGACAGACTGATAAATTGACAGACAAGTGTGGGAATACACAATTATTGAGCCCAGAAGATTTGGTTGATATTCAACCATTACAGGGGTTAGCATATGATACACTCATTTTTGGAGTCCTGATGTGGCACTAATAGGATAAGCACTCAACCATAAGGTTGGTTTGAACCACAAGCTTGGCAGTTCAAACTCACCAGCCGTTCCTTAGAAAACCTGTACAGGGTCACTATGAGTTAGAACTGGCTCGATGGCACTTAACAATAACAACAACATACTCATTTTTATCCAGGGTGTACTCTGCATTTTGGGAATGATAGTATGTGTTGTGCAGGATTTTGTCTTCAAAATTAATAGATATTCAAGTTTGACATACAAAAACTTGTTTGTTGCAAAGTAGACATGGTGAGGCATTCAAGTAAGATGTCATTGCATTATTCAGAACAGGAGAATCAGACTGAACAATCACAATCAAAACATTAGTTCAATGGTTAGAATCCAAATATTTAGACTTTAGGCTTTTGCCTTCAAAAAGAAGTTTCAGAGAGAGGCTTAACCATGGCTAGAACTCCGTAGAGATCCTTCATAGCTAAGGTCCAATGTTGGTGGTGATGAGCAGAATCTCTGTTTCATCTCTGCTGTCTTTCAGTGAGTGAGCAGGAATTTGAGTTAGATATGAACTTGTCACCTTGTCTCCTTACTACATGGGCCCATGCTGCATCAAAGATGAGTATGTTATACATTTTTTCCAGGGTTAAGGAGTAGCTAAATAATGTATCTGTCCTTCAAGATAAGAATTTGGGAAGGTTGTTCTGACTGATATTATGTTTTCTTATGTCACAGCATGCTAAGTCAAAGTGAACTTAAAGGTTGTTTGTATTTTTTACATACTTTGCATTCTGCTATGTGTCTATGGCTAAGCTCAGAAATTTTCTAAAGAACCTCTCCTGGCTTACAAGTTACTAGTGACTTATGTTGTTGCTGTTAAGTGCTGTCAAGCTTATAGCAACCCTTTATGGAGTTTCTGAGGATCACCTGCTTGGTTTGAACCTCCAACCTTGCAATTAATCCAGTTGGAAGGCAGTGATATTATCCTTCAGTGCCACAGCAATGACTTAGAGTTCACGTTAAAGAGCCTCACAAAGGTAGACATATTTCGAAGTTCATATTATGAGTTCTGATGTGGTCCTGTGAGTTAATGGACTGCAAAGTCGGTTTGATCTGCAAGGACAGTGGTTCAAGCTCACCAGTCACTCCTCAGAAGCCCTATACAGGGTCACTGTCTGTCAGAGCTGACTTGATGGCACTTACGAATAGCAACAATAATTATGAGTGTATATTGATATGTATTTTGAAAGCATAATAGTGGCGTATACCTTATGAGATTTGGGATCATTATAGAAACTTGAAGAGTAGTAGGGAAGAGGGAAGAGCTGACAAACCTCACCTCACTGTTGTGTTGTTGTTAAGTGCCAAAAAACAGTGACACAAATAGAAATACACCTATATTCACTGCAGCATTATTCACAGTAGCAAAAAGATGCAAACAACTTAAATGGTCATCAACAAATGAATGGATAAGCAAATTTGTGGTACATACATACAATAGAATACAACAGTGGAATAAGGAATAATGCGGAATTCACAAAATTTCTTCTAACATGGGTGAATCTGTAGGACATTATGCTGAGGGAAATAAATCAATCATAAAAGATAAATTTTGTGTGATTCCACTATATATACTAAAATCAAGAATAAATATACCTACAGAAAGCAAAGTTTTGTGGTTATTACCAGAGTTGAGAGGGAGAAGGAATCACTTTCTAGATAGTACACACTTGTCACTTTGCTAATTGGAAAGACAAGATCAAATGTAGGTGAAGTCAGCACAACTTGACCTTGGTAAATAAAGACACTAAGCAGTGAAGAAGAAAAGAGGCCGATATCAGGACTTGCTATAACATATAAAATTTTCAATAATGTAAAAACAATCAAAAAATTATGTGTGCAGGTACATGGGTAAATATGAATGCATATATATGTGTAGAAAACATATGTCTAGAAAGGCATATATGTGTGCATGCATGAGTTGTTGTTGTTGTTATGTGCCGTGGAGTCAGTTCCAACTCATAGCGACCCTATACAGGGTTTCCGAGGCTGTAAATCTTTACGGGAGCAGAAAGCCTCATCTTTCTCCCACAGAACAGCTGGTAGTTTCGAACGACTGACCTTGTGGTTCGCAGCCCGATTCGTAACCACTATGCTACCAGAGCATGCATGAGTATGTATGGCTATTTCTATGTTGTTGATATGATATTAAGTGCCATGGAGTCAGTTCCGGCTAATAGGGATCCAGTATAGGGTTTCCAAGGAGTGACTTGTCAGTTTCAACCACCAACCTTGTGATTCAAACCAACCTTGCAGTCCTGCACGTATCCTATAGTGCCACAACAGAAGTGCAAGGTATATGCAGATACACATATATGGATACACATTATCCATATATGTAACAAACCTCACAGCCGCTAAGTTGGGGAGGCTTCCTAGACATATTCAAACAACCCACAGTATTAGTTAACTTGATCAAAAGGCTTGGGGCCATAGACTCAGTGAACAACTTAGTTTGCATAACATAGTTCACAAAGATAATGTTCTATATGTTAGATTGATGAGCAGCACCTGGAGTCATAAAAGCTTTTGAACAGACATCTAAAATACAATTATTAGCCTATATTTGTATGCAGCAAAAGAGAATGAAAGTAACCAAAAGGCTCAAAGCAAACACTAGTCCACAGAACCTGAAACCAAAAGAATTAGATTTTATGGTGCTATGGGTAAATGTGCTGGACTGCAAGATCAGTTTGAACCCCAAGGCTGGTGGTTCAAGCTCACCAGCTGCTCCTCAAAAACCCTATACAGGATTGCTATGGGTCGGAACCAACTCAAAGGCCCTTAGCAATAATAACAACCATATCATCAGCCAAAACAAGACCAGTGAGAGACTTTGGAACTGACCATCAGCTACTTATATGCAAGTTCAGACTGAAGCTGAAAACAAGTCCACAAGAGCCAAAATATGACCTTGAACATATTCCAAATCAATTTGTTGCTGTTGTTGTTGTTATGTGCTGTGGAGTTGGTTCCGACCCATAGCGAACCTGTACAGGGTTTCTGAGGCTCTAAATCTTTGCGAGAACAGAAAGCTTCATTTTTCTCCCGTGAAATAGCTGGTAGTTTCAAACTGCTGACCCTGAGGTTAGCAGCCCAATTAATAAATTTAGAGATCATCTAAAGAACAGATTTGATGCATTAAACACTAATGATCAAAAACCAGAAGAGTTGTGGGATGACATCAAGATCATCATACAGGAAGAAAGCAAAAGGTCATTAAGAAAATCAGGAAGAAAGAAAAAGAAGAGACTCTGAAACTTGATCTCCAGCATACAAATGCATTCCAGAATTCATTTTCTATCTTCTGCTCATAATTTCCCTCTAAATTCTTCTGCTAGCTCCCACATTAACTTGCATCTTTCTACCTGCTGATTTGAGTCAACAGAAAGAGGAAGTCATAGGACAATATCATCAATATCACACACAAGTAAAATTTTGCTAAAGATGCTTTTTAAATGGCTGCAACAGTGCATCAACAGGGAACTGCCAGAGGTTCAAGGTGGATTCATACAAGGTCATGGAATAAGGGATGTCGTTGCTGCCGTCACAGATCTTGACTGAAATCAGAGAATAACTGAAAGATATTTACTTGCGCTTTATTGAATATGCAAAGGATTTCAACTGCGTGGATTATGATAAACTATGAACAACACTGAGGAGAATGAATACTGTGGAACACTTAATTGTATCCATGAAGAACCTGTACATAGACCAAGACACAGTTGTTCAAGCAGAGAAAGGGGACATTCAATGGTTTAACATCAGGAAAGGTGTGTGCCATGATTGTATTCTTTCACCATACTTATTTAATCTGCCTACTGAGCAAATAATCCTACTAGCTGAGTTACATGAAGAAGAACATAGCATCAAGACTGGAGGAAGACTCATTAACAACCTTAAATATGCAGATTATACAACCTTGCTTGATGAAAGTCAAAAGAACTTTAAATACTTACCAAAGCATTCAGTGTGGGTTACACCTCAATGTAATGAAAACAAAAATCCTCACCACACGACCAATAAATAACATCATGATAAATGCAGAAAAGATTGAAATTGTCAAAGACTTCCTTGGATCCACCATCAGCATTCATGGATGCAGCAGTCTAGAATCAAACAACATATTTTTTTAGACAAATCGGCAGCACAAGATCTCTTTAAAGTGTTCAATAGCAAAGATTTCAGTTTGAGGACTAAAGTGCTCCTGACTCAAGCCATGGTGTTTTCAATAGCTTCACATGCATATGAACGTTGGACAATGAATAAGGAAGACCATAGAAGAATTGATGCATTTGAGTTATGGTGTTGAAGACGAATATTAAAGGTATCAGGGACTGCCAGAGAACAGACAAATCTGTGTTGGAAGAAATACAACCAGAATGCTCCTTAGAAGCCAAGATGGTCAGACTTCTTCTCTTATATTTCAGACTTATTATCAGGAAGGTCCAATCCCTGGAGAAGAACATAGTGCTTAGTAAAGTGGAGGGAGGGTCTGCAGAAAAGAAAAAGACTCCCCAACAAGATGGACTGGCACCATAACAGCAATAGTGGGTTCAAGCATAGCAACAGTTATGAGGATAGCACAGGCCTGGGCAGTGCTTCATTCTTTTGTACCTAGGATCGACACTATGAGTCAGAAATGACTGAACAGTACTTAATAACAACAAGAATAGCTACCACTATCAACCATTCTAACCAGGGGCAAGATAGAAAAACAAGAATGGGAGAGAAATGAAGAACAAAACTTGAATTCCTTTAAAAAAAAAAGCCAGACATACTAGACTGGTAGAGATCACAGAAGTCCCTGAGGTTATGATCATAAAATAACCTTGAACTTGGATTTGATGCTATTTCTGTGGGTCACATTTCAGCCACTTATAGATTGGCTTATAGAATAGATAACATCACTCATGAGTAATGTTCTCATTTAGACAGGTAACTACATGAGATCAAGTGAGCAGCATTTGCACAACAGCAGAGGAATAGGCAATTTGGTGAAGGGAGGTTAGATCAATGGAAACAGAGTAAAAAGACTGATACTTAAAGGAAACACATGAGCAGG
>NW_006408582.1:11346820-11351618 GCF_000296735.1 Chrysochloris asiatica | reverse complement strand
TTAAAAAAAAAAAAAAAGGAAATTATGAGAATGCTGACACATTGTAAAAAAATGCAACCAATGACATGGAAATGTCTGCATATATATTGTTAAAGGGGAATCTACCTTGCTGTTTAAACTTACACCAAAATCACAATAATATGATTTTTAAATTTTAAATGGAACACACAGAGGAAAAAAACACACCAAATCATGTGTTTTTTGTTTTTTTAAAAAAGTTGGGGCAGATCTGGTAGCATAATTCCTAGAAGTTTCCAGTAAAAATAATTATAAAAATATGAGCTTTAGATGGTCTAAAGTAGCAATCAGCAGATCTCATCTGTTTAAGTCAAAAGTCAGATTTCATACCAATTCATATCCCACCTGTGACTCTTGTTAGCTTAACCTTTAGAAAGTTAACTCTCTTTATACCTTAGCTTTCCTATCTATAAAATAGGATAATAATTCTTAATGTTCCAACTTGTTCAAAGGCTTAACAAGTATGTAAAATACTCTATGCCTTGTTGTTATTTAAGTGCCATTGATTCAATCCCAACTCACAGCGACCCTCTATAGGATTTCTGAGGAGTGGCTCTAAGTATCCAAAATAACGCCCAGAATTGAGCACACAGTAGATATTCAGTCAGTGTTTATTTTGAGAATGAGCTTTCTAATTCATCAAACCAGCCATGAGTTGAGTATATTATGCAGTTTAAGAGATTTATTATCAATTTTATATGAAGTATTACGAAATCTGATGCCTGCTTTCAGTAAGTTGACAATCTAGTCTAGAGATAGACATATGCCTGCTTGTATTACAACCATACAGCAGGAAGTGTTAACAAAATGTCGATTTTACTGATTGTAAGACTGTGTAGTTTGGGAAGAAACTAAGACTTGCTACTGCTCTAAACTCTTTAAGGAAGAGTAAGAGCAATAATGTTACTACGTTTTTCACTTTATTCCTAAATAGCACTTTTTACTAAGTACAATGCAGATTGGAGGTACCATTAATTCTGATTCTTACAATATTATTTGTCTTTTAATGCAAAGAGAAAAGTGATCTGATGTTTAATATGTCAATTTTAGGAACAGAGTCAGAATTTAATTTACATTTTCATTAAGATTTATATTGTTTCTATAATGTTTTAGTGCAAACGCTCATTTGGCAGCTGTTCATTCTGCCATTAACATTCAGATACTAAAGTTCTACTCACCATAATTATACCTGAAAGTGGCTGAAGTGTGTTTTAATCCCCACAATTTATTTATGGGAGTCTATTCCAGGAAATGCTTGAAAGCAGAGGGGATAAAATATTAGGTGTCCTTCACCTCTCATTTTAGAGTGCAGATAACTGAGAATAGTAGTAAACTGAATCAATAGAATCAATCAGTCAATCTTTGACTTATTCATTACCAATTTAGGCCATCTAATAAGTATTTGTTGAATTAAAGAATGGAAAATCAACAAAGTATTTATTGAACATCTATTATTTTCCAAGACTATAGTCCCATGAGGAATACAAGAAATATATCAAAGAATCCCTGCAATAAGTAATTTACAATTACAGTAAGAGATAAAACCATCAAACATGAGCCAGAGAGTAGCTAAATGATGAATTACATGGTGCCAGCAATAAATTACTTCAAAGATAGTATCAGGTGGGACCAGGTTCTGGAGAAGGACATCATGCTTGGTAAAATGAAGGGTCAGCAAAAAAGGAGACCCCCAACAAGATGGACTGACACTGGGGCAGCAGCAATGGGCTCAAGTGTAACAACAGTTTTGAGGATGGTGCAAAATTGGGCAGTGTTTAGTTCTGTTTTGCATAGGATTGCTATGAGTCAGAACTGACTCAAAGGCACCAAACAATAACAATAAATTATATGGTAATAATCCATAAAGTTTGTATAGAAGAAGGGTAAGTGAACAGTATTTTAGATGATGGCCAGAATTTTACTAAATGGATGACAGTGGAAAGAACATTCTAGGTGAGGAGATATCTTTATACAACATGGAGGGAGAACTGAGTGTGGAAAGCTGTGGACTAGAGAGATCTCCACAGAGACCAGATAATACAAGTTGAGAATGAGTAGTAAATAATGCTGAAATTGGTTGAAAGAATCATATCATAGAGGTGCTGGAAATTCAGACTGGAAAGTTTTGGCATGAAGCAATAATATGTATGAATTCCTTGAATTTTCTTGTCCAGGGAAAATACATGATGAAATGTGTTTAGGTAAAATAAATGAAAAATTTTAAGTGTGTGGGGAGGGAATCTGGTAAAGCAGCAAGAGGTAGATAGTTGCAGCATTTTGGTGAAGTGATCATGAGTCCTGAGGACAAAGTGGGGCCAATGGGAATAGAAGGGATGAGTATGAGACACTTTGAGGGAAAGATTGGATTGTGTCATGGGAAATTTTAAATCATTAAATCTGAGTGACTTGCAAAATTGAGTTGTCACTAACAGACAATAGTGGGAGGAAGAGATTGAATCTGTTTATGGGGAGAAGGTCATGAATTTAGACTAATGAAGTTAGACTACAACTGAATAACCTAGGCTCTTGGAGATAAAGATCTAATTTTGAAAGGCAACCTGAGTTGGAGACACAAACATTTCACATAGGACCTTCTATAGGTAGGGATTTCTTTTTCACTGAGGAGAATGTTTATACACTATTCCCTCTCACTTTAGGACACTTCACTTTTACAAAAGACCTACATTGGTATCTATTTTCCCCAACAAAAAGAAATCCAAAGAGCATTTTCACTTTAATGAAAAAAATCACAAAGCAAAACTAGCATTCAGCATTTTTTTTCACAGAGAGCCATTAAAGAGGCAGCAAGCAACTCAGGAACTACATTCAGTATCTCAGCATCAAGCCGCCATAGGTTTGAACTGAGCAGGTGAACACTTTATAATAGAGTTACTATAGGTTTGATATGTTATTTGGTTTTGTTTGTTAGGTTATTTTTGAGTCTTGTCAGGTGCTGTCAAGTTGGTTCCCACTCATAACAACCTTATGCACAACAGAACAAAAACATTGCCTGGTCCTGCGCCATCCTCACAATTGTTATGTGTGAGCCCACTGGGGCTGCCATCATGTCAATCCATCTCATTGGGGGTCTTCCTGTTTTGGGGCTGATCCTCCACTTTACCAAGTATGATATCCTTCTCCAGGCACTGGTCCCTCCTGATAACGTGTGAAGTATGGGAGAAAAACTCTCACCATCTTCACTTCCAAGGATCATTCTGGCTGCACTTCCAACACAGTGCTGCATCAGTTGTTGAAAGATTTCAAATTTGTATTCCATCAATTCCTGGGGATTTGTTTGTTTGTTTTGCAGTTTTAACTTCTTCCTTCAGTACCATCAGTCTTGATCATATGCTCCCTCTTGAAATAGTTGAAAATCGACAATATCTTCTTGATACAGTGACTGCATATTCCTTCCATCTGCTTTTGATGCTTTCTGCATCCTTCAGTATTCTGTCCATAGATTCTTTAAATATTACAAGTCCAGGCTTGAATTTTTTTCTTCAGTTTTTTCAACTTAAAAAATGCTGACTGTGTTCTTCTCTTTTGGTTTTCTAACTCCCGATCTTTGCATATTTCATTATAACACTTCACTTTGTCTTCTTGAGCTGCCTTTTGAAATTTTCTGTTAAGTTCTTCTACCTCCTCATTTCTTCCATTCACTTTAGCTTCTCTGTGCTCAAGAGAAAATTTCAGTGTCTTCTCACATCCATTTTGGTCTTTTCTTTATTTCCTTTCTTTTTAATCACCTTTTGTTTTCTTCCTGTTTGATGTTCTTGTAGCCATCCCACAACTCTTCTGGTCTTCAATCTTCAGAGTCTAATGCATCATATCTGTTCTTCAGATGTTCTCTAAATTCAGGTGGGAAGAACACACTTGGAAACCCTATACATAGTCACTGTGAGTCGGAACTGACTCAAAAGCACTTAACAACAATAACAACAACATTAGTTACACATCTACAGTTGCAGTTTTAGGTATCACAATTAATCTTACTAATAATCACTCACAAATGACATTATAAAATCCTATCAGCATCATCCCTGAACCCTTTTCACCAGACCCATCTGGAAAAGAGGAAAACTCTTCCAGTGAGGATTCTCCCTTGTTCCCTTGTTCTAAAACTAAGCACACCCATGAAGTGTTTGTAAGCCAGTCACTTCATGCCTTTATAGCCCCTATAGTCAATTCCTAAATTGCCATTCCCAATCAACCCAGTGGAGTCCTATTGTGGCATTACACATTAATGCACTGTCCTTCAAGGTTGGTTTGAACCACAAGGTCAGTGGTTCAAGATTACCAGCCGCTACTCAGAAACCCTATATTGGGTCGCTATGAGTCAGAACTGACTCAATGGCACTGTAAGCCAAAGTCCAGTCCATCCAGCTGTAGCAATTGGCACTTGCTCATAGTATCAAGCATTTTTATCATCTTCTGGTCAGTTCAACCCTAGCCATCCAAGCTGGGTCAAATGAGTACCTCCTGCAAGTTTGACAGTTCATACACATCTCCCTACACACCACACCAGCTGACCCCTTCACTCTCATCCCCAACCCCCAAGGGCTAGGGCAGTGCCTGTGGGCTCAAGAGTTCACACAACTCCCTAAACTTCAGACCAGCCAGTTTTCCCTCTTCTCTCTCTCATCTCAAGGTCAACAGGTGCCAGCACAGCATGTCCAAACTCTGCCCTAGTCCTCATTGCTGCATGTCCCCCAATTCCACTCACATTTGGACCCAGGTGGTCACCAGTGACCATATGGCTTGCCAGTTCCCTTGAACTTTC
>NW_006408582.1:11325644-11346245 GCF_000296735.1 Chrysochloris asiatica | reverse complement strand
CCAACTGAACACTGGCTCCAGGCAATTCCAGAATCTGTGGCTCTCCCCTCAGCTTAAGTGTTTTATCCTCTGCCACTTCATTCTTTCTCTTACAAAACCTCATAATTTCATAGGTCTGTAGCCATTTCAATGAATACTGCTCACAGCACCAACTGCTTAAAGCAAGTGGGAATCATGTCTGACTTCCTCTTACTCCACAAGAGGGAAAGAGGAACAAACTCAAAATCAGCCCAAGGACAATTCCTATGAAGTAAAGGTCAGACATGCCTCCACCCTATATCAGTGCCTTTAAAATTAGTCAGACTTGAGAACCAATTTGAAAACTCAGTCTTATTACTTTGCTTCTCTGGCACCCCACTGTCTTGGTATCACATGTCTTGTTTTGTTGTTGTTGTTGTTAAGTGCCATTGAGTAAGTTCTGACCTATAGTGACCCTGAATAGGGTTTCCTAGGAGTGGCTGGTGAGGTTGAACCACCAACCTTGCTGTTCAAATGACTTTGCAGTCCAGTGCACTAACCCACAGTGACACATCAGGACTCCATCATACGTCTTGGGTCAGGATTTTTAGAGAAGCAAAACCACTGTAACATACATATGTATGTATATCTAAAGAGAAGTTTATTGTCAAGGAAATGGCTTACAATTGTAGAGTCTCAGGTCCCCAGAGAAAGAGAGAGAGAGCGCCTTTCCCATGTGTCTATTATATTGGGAGCAGGCCACACTCCCAAGGAAACATCCTTTCAATTTTTTGGCTATTCCTAGTCAATCATCATAGAATTAACTATGCCTGTATCAGGTTACTTCTCCATGGGAGTAAGCACATTTCAACTGATAAATCTCTGGAAATCCTGGCCCATTCAAGTTGACACAGAACCCTACCATTGCAGTGGTATTAACTGGTCTTCTTTGTAGGCATTTGTATATTATTCTATCACAGATAGCATTGTACTTCAAGATAGATCTTGTAATGTTCTTTTGGGCCATGAATGTGACAACATTCCTCTTCAGTTAGTCATTCCCAGCATAGTAAACCTGTCTGATTCAAAATCACCCATACCAGCCCATCACAGCTCACTAATGCCAAGGTTATCAATCTTCATGAGTTCCATTTCATTTTTGACAGCTTCCAATTTTCCTAGGTTCCTATTTTGTACATTCCATGTTCTAATTACTAATGGATATTTATGGCTTTTTCTCTTCATTTTTATTTGTGCTCTGTCAGCACATGAAGATCCTGAAACTTTTACTCTGTTCACGTCATTATAGTCAACTCTACTTTGAGGAGGCAGTTCTTCTCCAAGCATATTTTGAGTGCTTTCCAACCTGAGGGGCTCGTTTTCAAGCACTCTATCTGATCATGTTTTGCTGCTACTTATAATGTTTTCATCTTCTTGTTCTATGTCTGATATTGTTCAGCTGCTATTCATCAAGTTTTCAGTAGCTAACCATTCAGAAATAGTCTGCCTCTCCTTCTTCCTAGTCTTTCTTAGTCTGGAAGCTCCATTGAAATCTGTCCACAATGGGTGGCCCTGCTGGTATTTAAAGTATTGGTGGCATAGCTTCCAGCATCACCACAATATGCAGGCCACCGCAGTATAACAAACTGACTGACGAGTAGTAAATTTCTGGGCCTGGAAATGCTTAAAACAATTTCCCCATACAAATTAATAGTAATCGCTTCTTCACTTCACATCATTTTGACTAGCAAAATATTTTAAAGGGATGTTCTAACTTCGAATAGTGAGGAAAATCTGTATCTATTTGAAACACAACTTAGGTGTTTTAGAGGCACTAGAATATCAATGGAAGTCATGAAGATGACTGAAACAAGTTCCCTCACTGAAAGAAAGTAGAGCAAAGAATCTATTCAGGAGACAGAGGGATCAGTCACACTAATAGCAGGAGAAGCAGAAGAGAGAACTGTAAGTAAGAAGAGTAACGAGAGACAACGGAGGATAGAGTTTCACAGAGGCAGGGAGTGGCTAGAGGTGGAGGAGGACTGATCAGTAGTGTCAAATTCAGCTGCGAGACCTAGATAATTAAGAGCTAGGAATAGATCATTGACTTATAAAGCATCACGTTGTTCCCCAAAAGAGCAGTATTACTAGAGTAAAAGGCCTGGAACCCCAGTGAGTTAAATGTTGAGAATAAAATGGTCAGAGAGAAATGCAGATCTTTTAGAGCAGCCCTTGATGATCAAGTGTAGACTGAGAATGGAAGTTTAGAGGCCCACTGTATTGTGTGCTTTGTTGAAAGTGGGGCACACATAGGGTAACCCCAGCTGGGAGAAGCCATTTCCATTTGACTGATATATGTGGTAGGAAACTAAACTGGAAGAGCCAAGAGTTTGAACATACAGGAGCTAGTCCCTGAGAAAGGACGGCTAAAGTCAGTACCTGAATGATAAAAATTGAACTATTCCTAATTAGCTTTATTCTCAGAATAGTTTGAAGGCTCCAGGAAATAAGTATAATTGTCTCTAAGAAACAAATTCAGTAGGACAGGCAATCAGAGAACAATTAGAAATCAGAAACATGAGTCTATGCTTCTCTAGTTCTAACAATTGTTTGTTTGATGAACTAGATCTTAATTAAAGCAGTGATGCCTCTGAGTGGGTAGAAAGTCAACACTTTAAATGAACTCATGCAGTACCACTGAAATTGTTAAGATCATTAAGTTGGCTTCATCTCATGTGCCACCCCTAATAGTTTTGTTGTGGCTGCCTACCGTTCTGGATTAAGAAAGATTCTGAGGCTTTTCAAGATGAGTACCATATTTTTACACAAAGAATGTGCCTATTATGCAATTTTTGCAAGCTGTGCAAGCCCTTCCAGAATAGTTTCCCATTTGTGCTATGCGGGTTATAAGTATGCTTCTTATTTAACTGGGTGCATTATATGGGAAAATACGGCATTTAGAGTATTATAGGAGGATGTGGCAGCATTCATGCTTTACATTTTTAACTTCCTATCAAATAATTATCTATAACAATTGATTTAATGAAACTATGACACTTTATAATTTGCTATGATTTATATTTTCTATCCATTAAAATTAGTCAAGATAAAAAACCTATGTTATAAATGCAAGACAGTTTATGGAAGGGAAAACAGACAAGTTAGAAAGAGTCAAAAAGTAAAATTGGAAAAAGCCTAGGAAGTGACATGAGGGTGGAGTAGAGAAAGGTAAGAGAGAAGGACACAGACAGAAAATTAAGAAGAGACAAAATTAGAAGAGGAAATAGAGAAAGATGGTTCTCTAGTCTCTTGTTCTTTTCTTCTCCACCAAGTCTTCTCTTAGTCTCTCCTTTTCTGCTCTTGTGCTGGATTTGACAGTCTGTGGTCTACACAGCACATGTCAGATGATCTTCCAGTGATTCATAAGAACATCTATGTCTCAGATGACCATCAAAGACACAGGATGACTGTGTTAAGAAGAATTCAAAAATAATTAAAACATGTTTGAGTCTTAAATATCTAGAATGTAGGCCTTTCATAGATAACAGATAAGCTAGTAATTTAACCTTATGTGTATTTCCCCACACAGAGCTGGGCTTTTTATTCAAAGCAAATTCAATTCACAATTTCCACTTAAATCCCAGTCTTGCTGCTTGAAAATGTCTGTGTTCTACACTCCCAACTAGAAGCACTATGAAATACTTATCTAAAACTCAAGGGCAAGACAGTGCATCAAATGGGCTAGTTTTGACCATATGGCACCAAAAGCTTATAGCAACTATCAGTGGCCTTTTTAGTTTAATTTAGTGTCACAAAAACAGTTCAGACCAGGAATGCAAGAAAACCACTGCTTGTCTTGGTATCGTAATGTAAATTATTTATACTCTCTCATCCTGGCCACAGTGAGAAGGAGAATGCAATGAGTCAGCAATTTTCTTTGCAAAGCTGTGCAGAGAATAGAAAAAACTGCATCAGAGTAGGAGCAGTAAGAAAGACAGGAAGATATATATTCTTAATTATTTTACTTAATTTTAAACCTTCCTACTTATGGCATTTCTTATAAAATGACCAGAAAGAGGTGTCCTAATTAGGCAGCAATGTATTACTCTCCTATTGCTGTCAGAAACAAAGTGATGCCCTTTAGTGGCATCAGAACAAGGTGTTCCAGCCTCCCCCATGTGTTACTTCTTTCCAAATTGTGCCGCCTGCATCTCATATCTGGCTTTGCCTCTTATGCAAGTCCTTACCACCTCTGTGATTTAGTCTCCTTATCCACAAGCAGTCTCAGTTTACAAATGTTCGATGTACATACAACACATGGTTTTGAACAATTCCCCTCACCACCACCCTCATACCCTTATATTGAAAAATTAAAGTATAAACAATGGTTTATTATAACAAAAGGGCTCTACTTTTTGACACACATAAAAAAATTATTATTATTATTACTGCATTACTATACTTAAGATGTTTTAGTGTTCCTAGAATTATATCTTTAATTTTTTTTATACATAGAGAGGTATACTATACACTAAGATAAACATTTGAATAACTTATTTCAGATATGAACTGTAGTGAACTTTTCCAATTTACATCAGATCTAACTTAAAGACAGATTTAGAAATAGAATTCATTCAGAAACCAGGGGCTGTATGCATAATTTGCCAGGAAAATCCAAGGATAAAAGAATGTAATGGAACTGAAAATGTTCAGCAGGTTTCAGGAATATTTATGAATGACTGAGAGTTGTATCATTTGTATATGAGAACCTTATTCTAGGGCTATAATAAAAATAATTTTATGTGGTCCTAAACTGAAATACTTGCTGATGAAGACCACAACCTTCAGTATGGGTTGCACTCGATGTGTAACAAAAATAATAAATAAACAATAAATAGCACCATAATAAATAGAGAAAAGGTTGAAGCTGTCAAAGACTTCATTTTGCTTGGATCCACCATCAACACTCAAGTAAGCATCAGTCAAGAAATCAAATGACATATTGGATTAGGCAAATCTGCTGCACAAGACCTCTTTAAAGTGTTTAACAGCAAAGATGCCAGTTTGAGGACTTGCACCTGACCTAAGCCATGATATTTTCAATAGCCTCATACACATGTGAAAGTTGGATAATGAATAAGGAAGAATGTAGAAGAGACGATAAAAAAAAAGAATTGATGCATTTGAGTTATGGTGTTGGAGATTATCAAAGGGACCATGAATTGTCAGAAGAACAAACAAATCTGTGTTGGAAGAAGCATAACCAGAATGCTCCTTAGAAGGCGAGATGGCAAGAATTTGTGACTCATATTTCAGGCATATTATCAGAAGGGACCAGTTCCTGAAGAAGGACAGCATGCTTGGTAAAGTTGAGGGACAGAGAAAAGGAAGAAGACAGAAGACCCCCCCATGGATTGGCATAGTAGTAGTACAGTGGGTACAAGCATGGCAGCAATTATGAGGATGTTCACAGAATTGGGCAGTGTTTCGTTCCCTTGTGCAGGACTGCTATTAATCAAAGCTGACTGGACAACTCTTAAATAACAAACTGGAATTACTTAAAATCCTCTCAGAAATTTGCTAAGATACTTTGCATAATATCTTCTAGATAAAGGTAGGGATAGAGGGCAGTGTTGGTTCAGTGGCAGAATTCTCCCATTTTATGCAGGAGACCAAGGATCAATTCCAAGAGCCCCATCAAATACAATCACCCATCTGTCAGTGGAGGCTTGTGTGTTGCTATGATGCTAAAAAGGTTTCAGCAGAGAGTCTAATTTAGACAGACTAGGAAGAAAAGCTTGGCAATCTACTGCCAAAAATCAACCAGTGAAAACCCTATGGATCATAACAGTCCAAGTCATAACTGATCATGGGTGTGGTACAAGACCCAGCAGCATTTTGTTCCATTGTACATGGAGTCGCCAAACTCTAGGGCCAAATTGAGAGTACAAAACAAAAAAAAGGCAAGAGAAGGTTGAATGTCCAGCCTACCCTAAAGGGTGTGAGGAGCAGATGCTTCTCCAAGAGAGAAAATAATAGCTTCCAGAGAGCTCCTCTTCCTATTTTAGAGCAACATTGGTGAGGAGTCTGGTCTTCAGCACTTCTAGAAATTATTATGAACATACAATGTTTTCTGGTTTGTTTGTGTTTGATAACATTCATTCATTTATTCACTCAACAAACACCCTTCATGAAGTCTTAAGGAAGTATGGTCCATGAGATCCTTGAGCCAACAGCTTAATTTGTTGTTGTTGCTAGATGCCATCAAGTTGGCACCGACTCATAGTGAATCCTCTGCACAACAGAACCAAACACTGCCTGGTCCTGCGCCAACCTCACAACTGTTGCTAAACTTGTGCCCATTGCTGCCACCTCTGCTAATCCATCTCATTGGGGGTCATCCTCTGTTTCTCCAACCTTCCACTTTACCAAACATGGTATCCTTCTCCAGGGACTGATCCCTCCTGATAATATGTCCAAAGTATGAGAGACGAAGTCTGACCATACTGGCTTTCAAGATGCATTCTGGCTTCTGAATCCAGCTTGAACCTCTGAAAGTTCTCTGTCAGTGTATGGTTGCAGCCATTTTTGTATTATCTTTACTTCTTCCAACAAAGACTGGTTTGTTCTTTTGACAGTCCATGGTATTTTTAATATTCTCCTCTTACACCATAACTCAAATACATCAACTCTTCTATAGCCTTCATTATTCACTGTCCAACTTTCACATGCATTTGAGGTTATTGAAAACACCGCGGCTTGGATCAGGCATATCTTAGTCCTTAAACTGAAATCTTTGCTCTTCAACACTTTAAAGAGGTCTTGTGCAGCAGATTTGCACAATGCAATATGTCATTTTATTTTTTGGCTGCTGCTTCCATGAATGTTGATGGTGGATCCAAGCAAAATGAAGTCTTTGACAACTTCAATCTTTTATCCATTTATATGGATGTTATTTATTGGCTCAGTGGTGAGGATTTTTGTTTTCTTCACATTGATATGCAACCCATACCAAAGACTGGTCTTTGATCTTCATCAGTAAGTATTTTAAGTCCCCTTCACTTTCAGCAAGCAAGGTTATATCATCTACATATCGCAGGTTGCTAATAAGTCTTCCTCCTATCCCGATGCCACATTTTCCCTCATATTTGCCTTGATGTCTCCTGGGCAAACAACTTGCTTGTTCTTATAGTACTTTCTTGTCTTCTTAATGACCTTTTGCTTTCTTACTGTTCTTGATGTCATCTTACAACTCTTCTGGTCTTAGGTCTTTAGTATCTAATGCATCAAATCTGTTCTTGAAATGGTCTCTAAATTCAGGTGGGATATATTCAAGGTCATATTTTGGCTCTCCTATACTTGTTTTAAAGGAGCTCTGGTAGCGTAGTGGTTATGAATCGAGCTGCAAGCCGCAAGGTCAGCAGTTCTAAACTACCAGCTGTTCCATGGGAGAATGATGAGACTTTCTGCTCCCATAAAGATTTACAGCCTCAGAAACCCTATGCAGGATTGCTATGAGTCAGAACTGACTCCACGGCACATAACAACAGCAATATACTTGTTTTGGAGTCCTGGTGTAACACTGTGGGCTAATTCGTCAGACCACAAAGTCGTTTGAACTGTAAGGTCCATTGCGCCTTGGAAACCCTATCTATAAAGGGTCGCTATGGGTCAGAATCAACTCGACAGCACTTAACAACAACAACAATACTTGTTTTAATTTTCTCAAGTTTCAGTTGAACTTTCATATGAGCAATTCATAATTTGTTCCACAATCTGTCCCTGGCCTCATTTTGGCTGATAATATGGAGCTTTTTCACCATCTCTTTCCATAGTAGTTTTCAACTTGATTTCTGTGTATTCTATCTGGTGAGGTCCCTGTGTATAGTCATCTTTTAAGTTATTTTAAAAAGGTATTTACAATGAAATCATTGGTCTTGCAAAATTCTATGATGTGATCTTCAGCGTTGTTTCTATCACCAAGAAAATATTTTCCAACTACTGATCCTTCCTCTGTGTTTCCAACCTTTGCTTTCCAAATGCCAATAAATTGTCAATACATCATGATTGCATGTTTTGTCAATTTCAGATTAAAGAAGTTGATAGAATTTGTTGGTTTTACCATCACTTACTCTAGTGGTTGGTGCATAAATTTGAATAATGGTGGTATTAACTGGTCTTCCTTGTATTTGTATGGATATTGTCCTATTACAGACAGCATTGCACTTCAAGACAGATCTTTATTTTATTTTATTTTTTAATGATAATTGCAATGCCATTCTGTTCAATTTGTCATTCCTGGCATAGTACAGCATGTGATTTTCACATTCAAAATGTCCAATGACAGTCCATTTCAGCTCACTAATGCCTAAGATATCAATGTTTATGGACTCCATTTCATTTTTGGCAATTTCCAATTTTCCGAGACTCATACTTCACACATTTCATGTTCCAATTATTAATGGATGTTACAGTTGTTTCTCTTCATTTTGAGTTGTGCCCCATCAGTAAATGAAGGTCCTGAAGGCTTTACTCCATTCAGTTCTTCATGGTCTACTCTACTTAGAGGAGGCAGCTCATCCCCAGTTATATTTTGAGTGCCTTCCAACCTGAGGGGCTCATCTTCTGACACTGTATCTGACAATCTTCTGGTGTTGTTCATCATGTTTCAATATTCAGTATTCTGGGGCTGACAGTGCTTCACTGTTATTATTCATAAGGTTTTCTGTGACTAACTATGCAGAAATAGTCTCTCTCTCCTTCTTCCTAGTCTGTGTTCATCTGAAAGGTCAGCTGAAACCTGTCCACCATGGGTGACTTTCCAGCATCACAGCAACACGCAAGACACCACAATATGACAAACTAACAGATGAGTGGTGGAACAGCTTAATTAGATATGGACATTTAGAGAGGTGTAATAAACACAGTGGTGAGTGTGAGTGAGGCACCAAGGATGTCTTTAAAGCCCCCATGCACTGACATCCAAACCAACTGATAGGTCAGGGATGGCTTGCCAGTGAACAAGATGCCTGAGATAAATCTTGATTTTAATGTGATGTATTGTTTTCTTTCTAGTTATAAAAATGATAGTTCATTATCACAAGATTGAAAAATGCAGGCTAGTACAATAAAAATTACTCCCACATAGAGATGCTAACAACCACTCATCTGTCAATTTGTTGTACTGTGGTGGTTTTGGTGTTGTTGTCATGTTGGAAGCTATGTCAACAGTATTTCACCCAATAGGAGCTCTGGTGGCATAGTGGTTTACATGTTAAGCTGTTAGCTGAAGGGATTCTAGGTTCCACCAGCCACTCTGTGGGAGAAAGGAGAGGTTTTCTGCTCCCATCGAGATTTACAGACTCAGATAACCCATACAGGGTCACTGTGAGTTAGAACCAACTTGGCAGCACAGAACAACAACAGCAATAGTGTCATCCATGTTGGATAGGTTTCAGCGGAGCTTCCAGACTAAGACAGTTTAAGAAGGAGTGGGAAATTACTTCTGAAGAGTTAACCACTGAAAGGCTTATAATAGCAACAGAACATTGTCTGATACAGTGCTGAAAATGAGCCCTTAGAAGTGAAAATGGCAAGACTTGTCTGTCATACTTTGGACATGTTGTCAGGAGGGAGCAGTCCCTGGCAAAGGACACTGTAGTTGGTAAAGGGAGGATCAGTGAAAAAGCGAAAGACCCCCAACAAGATGGATTGATATAGTGGTAGCAACAATTGGCTCAGACATAACAATTGTAAGGATGGTTCAGGACCTGGCAGTGTTCCATTCTGTTGTGCATAGTGTTGCTATGAGTCTGAACCAACTCAAAGACACCTAACAACAACTAACAGAGATGATGACTCTTACTGTTTTGTGTAAAATCTTTTATTTCTGAGTGTGCCTGTGTGTATCTCATAAAGCCAAAGAAACCAAGTGACACCTTCTGACATTTTCGTATCCTAGTTATACCTGATCTTGGTGAAAAAGATAGAGCTCTGCACTGGGAGCTGGGAGGCTGGGCATTTGGGACAATCTACTGGGTCATTTTGGTTGAGTCATTTAACCAATCTGACTTCTGTCTGAAATTAAAGTGGACAAATAATTTCTTTAAAGTCTCTTTCAGCCTTATGACTTTTAAATCCTTATAATTAAGTTGGCCCATTTAAAAGTCACATTGTCCAGGACAAATGGGACTTAAAATGTGCAGGCATTAAGTATGAACAGATGATTGAGGCTATGCTTTCTTTAAGCATTCCTCTCAGACTTAAGAATCCTCTGTAAATAGCAACCTGGAGAAAATGCTGTTTAATACAGAAAAGAACTCCTTTCACATCCAACGGGTTAACTTTTGAGGTAGGACTCCTCTGAATGGCGTTATGAACAAAAGCCATTACTGTATCATCTTCTGCTTCTCCTTGACAACCTCCGCCCTACTGCAGTGTTTTGCTGCATGCTATTAGCATTCAAGATCAAATCTCCTGCAGACTGTGTCTCGCACAGCAAATTTCAATTTGTTAAGAGGACTGCACTTTGGCTTGAAGAAGGTGATGGATCACAGAAGCTATTAGCTAATAGCATATATCACCCACAGTCTTATTCTTACCACATAATAAATAGTGAAAACAAGGGTGAATGTTCATGGATATATTCATGTTTGCCCTTTGCTTTAAACCCTGTCTATGAGGATTGATAAAAGGAAGGGAGTTTATAAGACATGAGACTGTAATTCTAGACCTCCATCTAGCTTATTTTACGGAGTTCCTTTAAGCATAAGCTTTATGATCAATAACTCACTTTTTATTTTTATTTAAAAAAAGCAGAATGGATGAAAGGGTCTTTCATGTTAATCAGCTTGTATCTAAACAACATGAAATGTGAGCCTAAGTAATTTAATTAGTATAGATGGATGATGTAAATAATGCAATAAGTAGTCTCCCGAATCTTCCTTGGAAACTGAACGTTTTAATATGGCTGCTGATGGTTTATTCATCTGCCCAAGTGATACCCCAGAAAGCTTCAAAGCTTTAACCAGTTTTCTCTGTGGACTATGCTGAATCTGGAAACCTCAACAGAAGACTGTGAGCTAAAACAAATATGCTGTTCTTGACAATTAATTCCACCAAAGACTGTTGGCTTTTTGTGAATCTAATGAGATTTCCAGTCTTTTGCACATATCGTTTTAAAGGAAATGGCCCTTTCTCAAAATAAGCAGTGCAGGTCTAATTTGTTATACTGGTACTAATTTGATCACCTCACCAACAATGTTTAAAAAGATACATGCTTCTTAGAGGCTTTTGAATATGTATGGTTTAAAGATTAGTTATGTTAATCAGGGCCAATTGGTCACCTCCCCATATTTGATTAAACGTATGTGGGCCAAATGGGAGATTCGTTATTAGATTATTTCTTTGTAAAGGAAGGAGACAAAAGAAGGAGCTTGATGGATTTACGGGGTCTCTAGAGAAGAGACGCTATGTCCTGAAAGCATTAAGAGGTCACGCAGTTAAGGAGCCTTCTGTAAAAGCCTATCCAGTTGCACTTCTTTTTGTTCTGAATGTAGTAAATTGCAGCCCCTAATTGGATGTGCCAATTCCTGTCTTGCATTGACCAGTCTAAATTTAAACAGAGGTCACCTCCTGGGCCCAAAGTCTCTGAATGGAGAGGAGTGTCTTCACTGTGTAACTAATATTTTTCTTTCATAATTTTGATCATCTGTGGTGCTGTACACTAAGCACTGGACTTCAAGATCGGTTCAAGCTCAAGCTCACCAGCCATTCCTCAGAAACCCTATATGGAACCAATTCGACGGCACTTAACAACAACAGCAAGTGAAGGTAATTAAACTACTCAAGTTATAGGGTGCAATTCTCAGGACTTTAATATCTCCAGATAGAATTAAGCATGTGAACTTGAACAAATCAGTTCACTCCATCATTCTGGGGCATAGTATTCCTTAACTTGCTTGTGGAGTTCATCTGGAAACCATGCCTGCAGGCAGAATACACTGCCCTTTCTGGTGGACTCATGTGGCACGAACAATGGCCCTAGAAACACTCCAAGAGGAAGAAGTCCAGGGGCTTCATGATGTTTAATAGCTTACAGCAACTAAGCATATTGCTCCTTGCAAACAATGCCTTAAATACCTGTAGCATAGTGCTAACAAGTTGGGCTGATAACTTCAAGGCCAACAGTTCAAAACTACCAGCCATTCTGTGGAAGAAAAATGAGGCTTTCTGCTCCCGTAAAGATTTACAGCCTCATAAACCCTATGCAGGTTTGCTATGAGTCAGAACCGACTCCACAGCATATCATCACCACCACCACCATTAGAAGGCAGGAGTTCTGGTGTGGTGCTGCGGGATAAGCGCTGCCACAAAGTCAATTTGAATCTCAAGGTCAGTGGTTCAAACTCACCTGTCTCTACTCACCTGTCTCTCCTCAGAAACCCCATACAAGGTTGCTATGAGTCAAAACTGACTCAACAGCACTTAACAACAACAACAATTGGAAGGCAAATGAAAATTTGCTCTAACATCCAAACCTGTATTAATGTTTGGATGTTAGAGTAATATACAATATACAGAAGACACAGCAACTGAAAATTGCTAGTATTTTTACAATTAGTTACTCTGCTTTGCCTAGCAGCCTTGAGCATAAAAGGGCTCAGTGAGAACATGCTAGCAGTATAGTCCTTAATTAGAGTACACTGCTGTTGTTATTAAGTATCTGCGAGTCAGTTCTGACTCTTAGTAACCCGATAGAGGGTTTCCAAGGTGCAGCTGGTGGGTTTGAACCGCTGACCTGCTTATCTGACAGCACCACACCAAGAGTGTGTGGTGTAAAGAGTCTAGAATTTCGATAAACCTAAGAGAAGGAGGTAAGGTGGGATATGTGGCTGAGGTGGAGGTGGAAAGTCAGCAGTTGGAGTTTCACTTGACTGGGCTTTGAGATCAAGCATGAATATTGGCAGAGTCAAGGACTAGAACTCACTTTTTTTTTTGAGTTCTCTTTTCCTAATACTCTGGTTTCCTCTTATATCACTTCCCTATGGAATTCCATGCCTTAAAATTTTTACCCTTTCTAGGTCTATGACATCTTAGAATCAATAGCTTTTAACATTTAAAGAAAAAGCTTTTGACTGTCTATTTTATTTTACAGAAATGGAATCCATCCCAGAAACAGTAAAAGTTTGCCCAGTGGGACATCACTGGAAGCAGAGTCTCTAACTCAAATCCCATGGCTCTCTCTCACACTGTGCTGCCTACCACCACTTGGGAAATATCTAAAGCATCACCTTTCCCAGGTGTTTGAAAATAGACAAGTATTTTCTTTATGGGTTGGAGTAAGTATATAAAGCTAAGAGGAAGGGCCAGATGTTTGCTCTAACATCCAAACCTATATTAATGATAGAATATGCAGAAGACACAGCAACTGAAAATCCCTAGTATTTTTACAATGAGTTATGTATTGTATGCACACATGTGTGTTGGAAAGTATCAGGAGAATTACAATATCAAATCAATGAGCTTTGTGTATGAGCAGAGGCAATCTTTGTTGTTGCCTTTTTGCTAAATGCCATTGTAGCATCTCATTTTATAATTAATGGAGGTCGTTAGGACAAAAATTTTGGTACCACTTTTATGCAGAATTGGAGCCATAGAAAGTGACACAACAGAGACACTATACTTGGTCCTGAGGCCTTTTATTATAGGAAATAGTTTTATAAATCATATGATAACCAGAGGAGAAAATCAGTAATAGTACCATTGGTTTTCTTGGAGAAATTATTTAGTGTAAATGCATAATAAAATTGATGCTATCCTGCTGAATGTCTCTTTGCAGCCAGTTGTGGAAACAAAAATTGTTTGAGATGGTAATCCTTCTAAAATGTTACTCCTGGACATCATCAATAATGGAATTTTAATTAGAACAGATGGGGTGTGATGAGATGTAATCAAACAGGAAAGGTGATGAAAGAGGAGAAAGGAAAAAAGGGATAAGGAGAGTTATAACGATTCCTTGAATGAGTCAGCTCTTTGCTTGGATAGTCTCACTGAAGCAGTTGCAGTATAATCTGTATCTCCAATACCCCTGATTTCCAGCACAGTTGAGCTCAGTGTGGATGCATGGTTATGTATTGTATGCACACTTGTGTGTTGGAAAGTATCAGGAGAATTACAATAGCAAATCAATGAGCTTTGTGTATTAAAAGTTCCATCTGTAGAAATTTCTTCCAAAAGAACCCTCTCTTTATGATTGATCGGTGGGCAACTGCTGTCAGTAACTGCATACATTCCCCTACAACTCTAGAAGATGAAGAGGTTTTCTCTGAGGAAAGACTTAACAATAGCTCATTCATGCTTACATGCAGACAGAAGATAGAAATAGGATTTCAACCTTGTAAATACTAAGTGTCCACAGCCAAATGGTAAAGGAAAAAGCACAAATCAACATAGAGCATTGGAACTGTCAGAAGATTGCATTAGTCTACACTTTGCAATCAACCAACCTGGACAAAGTAGTTTACTCTGATGGGTCTTGTTTTCCTCATTTAGCAAGTAAAGGCTTAGATTATGTGGTCCTTAATATCTCTTCTCTAAACATGAGTTTACAGTCTTGGTGTGGTGCTATAGGATAAACATTGGACTGCAAGGTTAGCAGTTCAAACTCACCAGTTGCTCCAATAAAACCCTATAAAGACTAGCCTTTATGAGTCAGAATCAACTATATGGCACTTAACACTAACAGCAATTGCATTTCCTCTCATAAATTTTGATCATCAAGCCCTAAATTTAAAATATTTTCTTTTCTCACACCAGTGGATTAGGAGTGGGTAGCCTATTATGGAAACTCTAAATAAGGAGTCCTGGTGTGGTGCTATAGGATAAGCACTTAACTTCAAAGTCAGTTTGAACTGCAAGGTCAGAGATTGAACTCACTAGCCACTCCTTGGAAACCCTATATAGGGTCACTATGAGTTAGAGCCAACTCAATAACACTTAGCAACAACAACAATTCTCTAATAGAATTTCTTCTAAGTTACTATTCTAAGATACTTTATTCACTCATCATTTGTTCTTTCATTCAACAAACATTTACTAAAGACCAATTTTATGCCAGATACTATAATACCACTCTATTGTAAGTTCTTTGAAGGTTCTCTGAACTACTTTGTTCATTTTAATATCTTCTATTGTCTAACCCACTTTAATTAGAGTCTCAATAAATATTTACTGGATTGATTTAACTAGCCCTCAGCCACCTGCTTTGTGGTATATGCTTGTCTGTAGGGTACAAGACATCATACGGGTGGTGCAGGACCAAGCAGTGTGTCATTCTGTTCTGCCTGGGGTCAAGGTCGCTATGACTTGGAACTAACTGAACTGTACCTAATAGCAACAACAGAGTCAAAGACAAAGCTTAGTCATGTTCTTTTCGTGTTTTACCCCTTGCTGTGTTATAAGTAGCCAGAGTTCAAATCTCAACTCTGTCACTTACCTTTTATGTGACATTGGCAAGCTACTGAACTTCAAGGTGCCTCAGTTTTCTGCACTGTCAAATGTAATAATAATTCATATTTAATAGAATGGTTGTCAGAATTAAATAAGAAAGTGTGTGTACATTGTGATCCTCAGAGCTAATGAAAGGTTGTTGCTATTGTTAAGGGGTTGTTAGAGTTTCCAAGGAGCTGCTGGGGAGGGGGGGGTTGAACTGCAAACCTGTGGTTAGCAGTCTAGTGCCTACCCTATAGTGCCATACCAGTAGAGATTATTTTTCCAAAATCTGTCTTGGTTTCTGGGGTTACATTTTATAATTGCTGCATTTGCCATACATCTTTCATCAGAAAGGTCAAGTAAAAGTTGCTCCTAGTGTTTTGAAAGATTAGCCTAATTCTCTAAAGATAATTTAATGGAGGAGGATTCTGGACAATCACTGAGAACCATTCAAACCATTAGACTTGTTGGCCAATATTGGACAATCACATAGACCTTGATTGTCTACTAGACAAAGAGGAAACGGTCTGTGTAGTTGCTAATACAACCTGCTGCAATTATATGTATATGTGACATGTACGTAACATATATGCAACAGGAAAAGTTGACCTCCTAGTACAACACATTGTAGAAAACAGCAAATAGCTATAAGAACAGAGAAATGTCCTCACCCAAGATTTATGATCACAACAACAAAAACACATATATTCCCTCCAAAACCTAGCTAAGTCCATTGCTGGAACCCTTAACTACTATATTATTTCTGCTTATATTTGGGGCTTGTGTATTAAATTTACTCTTTTGTTACTAAAGGAATTGAAGATTTTCTCAGACAGATGCTGCTAACCCAAGGGTATGTTCCAATGTATAGTGAACCTATTCCCTTAATACAATAGATCAGGCTGGAAAAATCTTCTAACAACAGCCTGTGTAGTCTCACCTAGCACCTTGGGCATCAACAATCAGCATCTCTGACATGCCTCTATAGGAACCCTAACTTGCAGATAGAAGGGAATGGAAACCCTGCCACCAAATGATGCCCCTTTCAGCAGGAAGTAGCCAAGAATGAGTCATCATCCATATTACTGAAGCATTAGGATTTCCTTTCTCTCAGGGGGGAATGTTAAGCAGGTAGAACAGGAAAGAAAGGTTGACCACAGAACAATCAAAGCAAATACCAAAAATGCTTTAACCAATCATAAAGCCCAAATAGAAGGAAGATTGGAAAAGGGACATTCCCCCAAATCAGGCATGAACAGAGAAGATTAAAACTGACCTGATGTGACCAAGGAGCTAATCATAATACTATTATAATAGATTAGCATTGCAGTCAGCTCATTAAGGTAATTATAAAAGTAAATTATGAGAAAAGTGTAATGGAAGGCCTAAGAAGAGGAGAATATTGAAAGTGCCATGGGCTGCCAAAAGAATCAATAGATCTGTGTTGGAAGAAGTGCAGCCAGAATGCTCCTTGGAGGCCAGGATGGCCAAACTTCATCTCTCATACTTCGGATATATTGTCAGGAGGGACCAGTCACTGGAGAAGGATATCATGTTTGGTAAGGTGGAGGGTCAGAGAAAAAGAGGAAGACCCCCAGCGAGATGGATTGGCAAAGTGGCAGCATCAATGGGCTCAAGTGTGGCAACAATTGTGAGGTTGGCCCAGGATCAGGCAGTGTTTCATTCTGTTGTTCATAAGGTCACTATGAGTTGGTACCAACTCGATGGCACCTAACAACAACAACAATTATGATTTATCAGTATAGAAATCAGAAGACAGTTAGTTACACAAAGACCTTGCATATGCCTCTGTAAAAAATGTATAAAAAAATGAAACCAAGAGTTCCATCCAGACTCTTCTCATTCATGAGTTAACAGCCCATTCTCAGCTTGGTAAGTATGTCTATACTTTAACAAAACTCCTTCCTTGCTCAAACCTGTCTCTCTGGTTTCTTTCATGTGTGCATTGTGCCTTGTTGTTATTGTTAAGTGCTGTAAAGTCGGTTCTGACCCATATATAGGACTTCCAAGGAGAGGCTGGTGAGCTTGAATCACTGACCTTGCAGTTCAAACCAACTTTGCAGTCTTGCGCCTTAGCCCACAGTGCCACACCAGGGTTCCACGTGTTGTGCCTACACCCTATCAATTCTTAGGGGGGAGAGTGGGACCATACCAGGACTCCTCATCAGCACCATAAGAGAAAAACCAATGGTAACATGAAGAGATATCGTGGTGCAGTAGAAAGACACTATCTTGGAAGTCACGTGATAAGATTGAATCCCAAGTCTGCCATTCTAGTAAGCTACTATTAACAAATTATTTAAATTACTTGTAAGCTACTTAAACTTCTCTTAAACTCAATTTTGTTGTCTGTAAATATTAAGAAAAGAAAATTAACCTCCAAAATTCATATTCACTTTCCATTCCACAGTTACTTACTAAAAATTATTTCATTGTCTGCCCTGAGCACTGTTCCCTTGTAAAGAGCTATCTATATGGGATCATCAGCATGACAACAGAAAATTGAAAGACAGATAGGAAGTTTAGGGGCAATGCTAAAGGAGAAGAAACAACTCAGAAAAGAAGATGAAAATGGTTCAACAACTTGAGGGATGTAATCAATGTCACTGAATTATACAAGCAGAAATTCTTGGCTTTAATAAATATTCTATGTATATTATTAACAACATAAAATAATTTTTTTAAAGTTTTTATTGTGAATTGAGTGAAAGTTTACAGGGCAGATCATCAGTTTTACATTCAATAAATCAGATACTTTGTTTCATTACAATGGTTATAATCCCCTCCATGTAGTATCAGTTAACAGTATTTCTCTCTCTTCATTTTAGCTCTTCTTTGTTGTTGTTGTTGTTGTTGTTGTGTTTAACACTCAGGCAAATATAATAATTTAAACCAGCAAAGGACACTTTCCGCAAGTCTGCTTCCTGGCTGCCAGTTCTCAGTCCATCTCTTTCCATGAATCTAGAGTCCTCAGCTGCTCCCTCTCTCCATGTCCCCATTTCTGCCTCCATCTCTGGTGTCTCTGCTTCTCTGGATAAGGTCCCACATTCCACTGGTGCTCTTCTCCCTTGATGGTCCTAGGGTCCTCTGTTTCTGGACTGTAAGATTAACTACTCCCCCCTTTTTGTTACAAAACTTCTACCTTTACAGTTGTGACAATTACAAATAGTCATGAAAACAATTACTCACTATTGAATCATAAGAATCTTATCCCCATCTCTTTTAAACAGACCCATATAGACAAGATGAAACTATTCAGTGGGGACTCTATCTTCCCCCTCACACTCTTAAACTAAACTCCCTCTTGAAAGCTTGTAAGCCAGTCACTTCATGCCTTTATTGCCCTCTCATTTTAGGTAGCCAATATCTAAGTTGCCCGTCCCTATCTATCCTGTATACAGAGGTGATCGCATTGATACTTGATATGAAGACGCATTCCCTCTCTGTTGGTATTTAGATCTACTGCCTCCATGAATCTAGGTCAAATTCATCAAACTGTAGTAATTTACCCTTGTTTCCTTTATCAAAAATTGTTTTGTTTTATCTTCCTGTAGTCGAGTTCCGATTATCAAGCCATTGAGGCTAGGTCAAATGGGTACGATCTGCAAGTTTGGGTATTCTAGTGCATCTTCCCTCACTTCGTATCCACTGGATGCTTCACTCTCAGCTCTAGCCCTCTGTGGCTATGTCCTTGTCCATGGGCTCAGGTGTTCCCAGGTCTCACCACACTTGGGACCAACCAGCCTTTCCTCTTCTCTCTGTCATCTCCAGGTCAATGGGATAAAATAAAATGTTTAAAGAGCCTTTTCTAAGTGGCAAGAATTTGTGATACAGATAAGACAAAGATGGTTGCTATTTTTTTGTGCTTATCATTTAGGGACTGTGTAGGACTGGGCAGTGTTTTCATCTGTTGTACACAGGGTCGTTACAAGTTGGAATCAACTCAATGGTACCTAACAACAACAGGAAATCATGTTTGGTGAATTAAAACTTCCTTAATGGAAGTCAAATTCTGAATCTCTAAGATTGTAAATGCAGAAGGAACTTCAATGCAGAGTGGGAGTAAGGCGTGGACCTCAGAGTCTCTTCTCCTGTCAACTGAGATTTACTTGTCCTTTAGGACTTTCTCACTAATTGAAAATCTTAGAAAATTGGTGCATACCTCATAGATTCCATATAGAAATAACATAAGTAGGAGACCAAAATTAATATTTGCTGGGGAATAAAGCAGATCTTTATGTGAGTCCAAAAATCTCTGGCAATTCTGATTTTTATTGACCTGAAGGAACATAATGAATGAGTACCTTGGCTTTCAGATTCAACTGAGCATATTCATCACCATCATTTGACACAAAATCCTTTATCTCTGAAAAGACAAGACAACATTTCAATTGCTCTGCCAGCATCAATCTTCCTACTTAGATGTTTTGAACCCTAAATACGAACTGCTTGTAATTTCCTAAGAAACAGAATTTGATAGTTATTCATCTTTTATATTATAGAAGTACTTCCAAGTCCATGATTTGAAGCTGCAAGTGAAAAACAAATATTTACTTTTACAAAATTTCTGAAGAAAAACCTAGTCAATGTACAATTTAACACTCCCTGGAAATTTTGTATCATTTTTCTTACCCACAATTTCTTCTGTAAAAATCTCATTTCTTCCCATGAAACTTTTTAAATTAGAAATATGCTTCTACAGTGGCATATCAATGCACTTTAAATTTATTTTAAATGTTTAAACCATCATTCTTATAGTACTGTTATTCTAGTCCATTTTAGAGTTATTCCAAAATGCTTTTTTTTTCTCTTTAAATGTCCAATTATCCATAGGACACTCACTGGATTTCAAATCACAAGGTTGGTGGTTCAAGCCCACCAGTTGGTTGATGGAATAAAGATGGAACTTTCTGCTCCTACAAAGATTTGCCAGCCTCAGAAACCCTGTACAGGGGCATTATGCATCAGAACCGATTTGACAGCAATGCAGTCTCTGATTCTTTTTCAAATGTTTATCTCCAAATCATCTTCTCAAGAATACTCCAAAGCAACTCCTGAGCCCATGGACAAGGACATAGCCACGGAGGACTAGAGCTGAGAGTGAGGCATCCTGCTGATATGAAATGAGGG
>NW_006408582.1:11321976-11325154 GCF_000296735.1 Chrysochloris asiatica | reverse complement strand
TAACAAAAACGGGGAAGTAGTTAATCTTACAGTCCAGAAACAGAGGACCCTAGGACCATCAAGGGAGAAGAGCACCAGTGGAATGTGGGACCTTATCCAGAGAAGCAGAGACACCAGAGATGGAGGCAGAGATGGGGACATGGAGAGAAGGAGCAGCTGAGGACTCTGGACTCATGGAAAGAGATGGACTGAGAGCTGGCGGCCAGGAGGCAGGCTCGCAGAATGTGTCCTTTGGTGGTTTAAATTATTATATATGCCTGTGTGCTGAAAAAAAAAAAAAAGAGCTAAAGTGAATAGAGAGAAATATTGTTAACTGATGCTACATGGAGGGAATCATAATCATAGTACTGCAACAAAATATATGAGTTGTTGAATGTAAAACTGATGATCTGCCCTGTAAACTTTCACTTAATTCATAATAAAAACTTAAAAACAAAAAAGAATACCCCAAAACAAAAAGGTCTTTTTCCATCCAGCTTGATAAATCAATGGCATCTAATTAAAAATATTACTTGAGCCCACTTTGCTTCCTATATTAAACATGGAAATCTTTCCCTCTTTCAGTTCAACTGAGACATGGAGTTCCCAAATGATTCTCAAAATGATTTCATGTTTATTTTTTTTGAGACTTCCTCACTTGCTGTAATCCTTTAATGGGAAAGTCCATTTTTATATAGTATAGAAAATATTGAGTCAGAAGTTAGACAACCCAACATTGAATCTCTCATCTACTATTTTTAAGCTACAAGAATGTTCATGATAAAAACTTTAAAAAAAAAAAAAAAAAGAATGTTCTCGAATCACACTACCTCTTTGAATTGGAATCTCCTAATCAGTAAGTGGAATATAAAGATCCATCCTTGCAGGCTAAGATTTAAAAGGAAAGCTGTGTAAAAGCATCTACTATAGTTCTTGGAACAAAGTAGGTGGCCAAAACTTGGGTTGTCTTTAACTGTAAGCCCAGGTGTATTTTGGGGAATCACACATTTCATGTCTGATGTAGTTAGGTGACATTAAGTTAGTACTGACTCACAGAGACCCTATGTACTACAGAACGAAGTACTGCCTGGTCCTAGGCCAACCTCACAACCGTTGCTGCATCTAAGTTCATGGCTGCTACCACTGTGCCAATCCATCTCACTGGGGGTCTTCCTCTTTTTCTCTGACCCTTTACTTTACCAAACATGATATCCTTCTCCAGGGACTGGTACCTCCTGATACTATGTCCAAAGGATGAGAGATGAAGTCTGGCCATCCTAGCTTCCAAGGAGCACTCTGGCTGTACTTCTTCCAACACAGATTTGTTTGTTCTCTAGGCAGTCCAGAGTACTTTCAAATATTTTCCTCCAACACCATAACTCAAATACATCAATTCTTGTATGGTTTTCCTTATTCACTGTCCAACTTTTGCATGCATATGAGGTTATTGAAAATACTGTGGCTTTGGTCAGGCACACCTTAGTCCTCAAGCTGACATCTTTGCTCTTCAACACTTTAAAGAGGTCTTGTGCATCAGATTTGCCTAATGCAATACATTTCATGTCTAGACTGTTTCAATAATGACCTAACTTTTCGGGCCGTTTGTCCTCTTTAATTGAACTCACACAGCAGTGCCGGGTTAATCTTCTAAAAGCATCATTTTTATTCTCACTCTCTTGATTTAAGGGACATGTATCACAAAAGTATAAAAGTCTTCACTCTGAAATTCAGGGGTCCTCTATGACCGATTGAAAAACAAAATCTTGACTCCAACCTAGCCAGTCTTTTCACCATCCTTGCCTTTCTCTACTCTGTTCCTTCCCAGATTCTCACCCTTTACCCTCATCTACTGATTCTAGTCCTTTCTTCTCCACACTTTCCTCTCATTCCATCTTGTTCAGAAGCCGTCTCATCTGATTCTATCTAAACTTTTTTCTTTATTACTATATTGCTACCCTGGTCTACTTTTCTCACTACATTTGCTAAATGCCTCTTCCCCTTCCTCTCAGGCTTTTTCTTTTTTTCCTCCTAAGGCCTTTCCTTCTCTATGCCTCCTTCCCCTCAGTATCTCCTCTCCAGAGCCTGTCACAGGCCTGGGTTTCTGTGCTTTGTGGTCACTCTACAGGAGCCTGGAGCTGCCACTGCTCTCTGCAGAGGCCCCTCTGGTACAGGAAACTGAAGCATCTACATCCCACATCTTGCATCAGCCCCACACTCTTCAAAAAGTGGTTTTCTGTGTCCTCACAAGGACTTCTTCTCTTTCCAAAACTTTTCTCCACACAGAGAGTATTTGAAACCCTATAGTTCATCTTTAACAACACCAATCTGAGCTTATAATTGCAATTAGGAATTCACTGGTCACATGATATAATTTTGCAAGACCATTGAATTCCTCATTGCCTATATCTGTTTTAGACAACATTAAAAAATGACTATACACCTTGACCTCATTAGGGAGAATACACAAAAATCAAATTGACTATTCTGTAGAAAGAGACAATGAAAAGGCTCCATATCATCAAGCAAAACAAGTTCAGGGACAAACTGTGGAACAGACCATCCATTACAAATTCAGGCTGAAGCTGAAGAAAATGAGAACAAGTCCACAAGAGGCAAATATATCCCACCTGTATTTAGAAACCATCTCAAGAACAGATTTGATAAATGATACACCGAAGACCAAAGACCACAAGAGTTGTGGAATGACATCAAGAGCATCAAAAAGGAAGAAAGCAAAAAGTCATTAAGAAGATAAGAAAGAAGGAAATGATCAAAATGGATGTCAGAAGGGACACTGAAACTTGCTCTCCAGCATAGAGATACTAAAGCAAATGGAAGAAAGGAAGAGGTACAAGATCTGAACAGAAAATTTCAAAGGTCAGCTCGAGAAAACAAAGTCAAATAATAAAAAGAAATGTGCAAATCAAAATGTGGAGTTAGAAAACCAAAAGGAAAAAACACACTCATTATTTCTCAAGCTAAGGGAACTGAAATAAAAATTCAAATCTCGACTTGTGGTATTGAAGGATCCTATGGACAAATATTGAATAATGCAGAAAGCATCAAAAGAAGATGGAAGGAAAATGGAATCCTGAACAGCATGCAGAGTCTTCAGAGGTAGGAAATTTCCACTTGAAAGGACGAGAAGACCAGCCTGGAGCAGCTAGAAGAACAGAAGATACTTCTTGAAAGAAAGACC
>NW_006408582.1:11319841-11321220 GCF_000296735.1 Chrysochloris asiatica | reverse complement strand
TGTGAGGGTTGGAAATGTAAAGGTAGATGTTTTGTAGCAAGGAAGGGAGTGATTAACTTTACAGTCTAGGAGCGGAGGTCCTTAGGACCATCAAGGGAGAAGAGCGGAGTACAGGACCTACCCAGAGAAACAGTGATGTCAGATATGGAGGCAGAGACAATGACGTGGAGAGATGGAGTAGCTGGGGACTTTATACTCAGAGAGGGAGAAGGGCTGTGTGCTGATGAACGGGGGGTGGGTGGAGGGGGCAGGCTTGCAGGGTATACCCTTTGGTTGGTTGATGATGCATGGAGGGGATTGTAACCATGACAATGAAATGATATACAATAGGATGAATGTAAAACTAATGTTCTCCCATGTAAACTATCAACTATCACATAATTCACAAAACATTAGGAAAAAAACCACAACTAATTAAGAACAATAACAAAAAAAAAAAAAAAAAAGATGGAAGGAATACACAGAGTCACTGCTGTACCAGAAATAGATGGCCAATGTTCAACCATTTCAAGAGTTAGCATATGATTAAGAGCCAATGATCCTGAAGGAAGAAGTCCAAGGTGCATTGAAGGCATTGGTAAAAAAACAAGGCACCTAGAATTGATGGAATACAAGTTGATATGTTTCAGTAATGTTATGTAGCACTAGCGCCACTCACTCATCTATACCAAGAAATTTGGAAGACTATTACCTTGCCAAGGAGCTCTGGTAGCGTAGTGGTTACAAATCAGGCTGGCAACCTCAAGGTCAGTAGTTCGAAACTACCAGCGGTTCCACAAGAGAAAGATGAGGTGTTTTGCTCCCATAAAGATTTACAGCCTTGGAAACCCTGAGCAGGGTCACTATGAGTCAGAACCGACTCCACGGTACTTAACAACAACTACCTTGGCAACTGAATGGAAGAGAGCCATACTTGTGCTCATTCCAAAGAGAAGTGACCCAATGGAATGCAAAAATCATTTGACAATATCATTAATTTTGCATGCAAGTAAAATCTTGCTAGAGATAATTTTTAAATGGCTATGACAGTACATTGACAGAGGTTTAAGCAGGATTCAGAAGAGGTGGAATGAGAAATATCATTGCAGATGGATCCTGGCTGAAAGCAGAGAATACCAGAAAGATGTTTACCTATGCTTTATTGACTATGCAAATGCTTTCTATCGTGTGGATCATGACAAGCTATGGACAACATTGTGAAATGTGAGGATTCCAGAACACTTAATTGTGCTCATGAGGAACCTGTACATAGACCAAGAGGCAATTATGCCAACAGAACATAGGAACGCTGAATGGTTTAAAATTAGGAAAGGTATGCGACAGGGTGGTATTCTTACACCATACTTATTCAATCTGTACACTGAGCAAATAATTTAAGA
>NW_006408582.1:11308490-11319096 GCF_000296735.1 Chrysochloris asiatica | reverse complement strand
TTTCTGTTGTGCACAGGGTCTCTGTGAGTTGGTGCTAACTTGATGGCACCTAATAACAACAGCAAATATCTGCAACCTTTTGTGTCTTTTAAAATAGAAATGCCCCTGGAAAAATAGCATCTTTAAGTCTCTCACAGTTTGGTGTGAATACATTTAGCAGGTATTTCTAAGGCAGCAGGTATAAGGAGAGTGCAGGGGACCAAATGGGAAAAGAACTGAATGGGTGGAATGCAAAGCCCATTTACCTCTTATGAGACTGGTTACCAAAAAATATGCCAGAACCATATTACCCATCTTAGGTCCCAGACAACTTTTCTGGGACCTAATGGTCACTGGTATGGTGCTGTAGCATAAGCAATGGATTGCTAACTGCAAAGTTGACCTTCAAACCCACCAGCGACTCTTAAGAAACCCTTTATAGGGTTGCTAGATTTGGAGACAACTTGAAGACACTTAACAACAAGAATAATCACTAATGCTGGGTGTGCAGCCCTCTTCAAAGATTCCTGGAATTATTGAAATGAACTATGTAGAAATATCAGAAGCATTTCTACATCCAAATAAGACTGACTTTTCAAAAGTCAGGTTAGACTTAAATTCACCTATCAAAAAGCTTTTGAATTCTGAGAAAAAATATAACCTACCCTACCAAGATTGCAACCCCAAAGCTGAGCCCCTCCTGAGTCAAGTGGAGCCCCTGTTAAAAACTTGCTCTAGCTCCTGATGGTTCCAAACTCTTCTTGTTCATAGCCACAGATGGAAAAGGAGCAAGAGCTTGGTTGGAGAGAATTCAATGCTGTGCCTTTAATGGGGTGTGCCCAGCTTGCTCACTGCAGTCTCCACTGCAATGAGCTCAATACAGCACAGCCGCCTCAGGCTGGGCCAACATTGTCCCCATGTCTAGGGGTAAAAATGGCTGCGTCTAGTGCCTAGAGGTGACATCCTTACTGCAAGCAGCCAGCAGGACTACCTGTGGGCACAGTTTTGATTATGTCCTGAGCTCCTGGTGTCTGCAGATGAATACAAGGAGAAGGAACTGCACAAATGCTGCTTTCCTTAAACAATAAATAATTAATTAGTATCCAAGTGCTTAATGGGGAACAAACCATTTCTAAAGCTCAGGTCAAAGATGCTTTCAGACATGGGCAGCATTGTTGCACTTACAGAATTTTCAAGCTTAAGCGCTAAATGGGAATAGGTTGGCTTATTGATTTTTTGTTTTTTTTCATGCTCTGGGAAGATTTTTGCTGTGATTTGACTGTTTTATGAGGATTTGCTTGACATTTTTTTGTAGCAAAAACTCTCACTAGTTTAAAGACTGTGACTCAACAAGATCAGAAGACACAGGAGCCTTCTAGAAACAGGATTTTTTATTCGTCATTGCCATGTTAGCTACGGTACTTAACCCTTGTGTGCACTTGGGAAATCTGCCCATATCCTCCTTAATTAGTCTCTGCTTAGCTCTTTATATAAGATTGTCTCCCCTTTTCAAGATCTGTGGTTACATAAAGATATATAGAACACAGGCACCAATTGGTGCCTTTTCTCTCCTCTTGAAACTTCCCACACCTCCCAACTCTACTAAAAAAGATGACAAACCCAATTAGGCAATTTAAAATAGCAGGTCTCTATGATGGCCTCATGTAGGCTGCTATGTATTACCTTATTGTGAATTGCACCCTGAGAGAAATGTCCAAAAAAAGACACAAAGATATTAATATGTCCCTGTTCCGGTTTGATCATAATTTAGCTTGTGAAGCAATTGTCTCAGTAAAGCTGATTGTTCCAGCTCTTTCCAGGATGCTCTAATCTATATTTCCTTCCTACTTATTCCTTTATAATGGAAGCAAATCATTTGGCAGAAATGGGGAAAATGCGAGTACCACAACTCTTGCTTTATCAGGGCATTGTCTTTACTATATTAACTCTGCAAGTGGCTAATTATGGTATCCTTAGAATAAAAGCCAAAAGAATAAGGGGGTTTAATACATTTGAACATATGTTCAAATTGAACCTTGTCAATGCCTCTTTTTCAACTTAGATTTACTATTTAGCAGCTCCTGCCATCTTATGGTCAAATTGTGCTATGACAGAACATGAAATAGGTTTGCTAACTCTTGCATGAAGGAGTGTAGTGGTGTAGTGGTTACCAACCAGGCTGTGAACTTCGAGTTCAGCAGTTTGAAGCTACCAGCTGTTCCATGGGAGAAAGATGAGGCTTTCTGCTCCTTTTGAGATTTACAGCCTCAGAAATCCTGTACAGCGTCACTATGAATCGGAACTGACTCCACGGCACATAACCACCACCAACTCTTGCATGAGCTGGCAGACGTCTCTCTTGGATACATAGCTATGCAAGTGGATAATGCTATTTTCTTCACTATGTAGTCACACCAAGATGGTAGAAGAGTATATTTGAACAAACTTTTCCAAGTCTATTGGGGAAAGATTATCGGTTCCTTCTGTACCATGTAATAAAAGAAATGGCAAGAATGCTTGGCATATCAGGAACACTGAATTCAAATTTAGTCTTTGCAATTTATCAGATGTCAAGTTTAACCATTCTAGGTTCATGTACAAAATACAGAGGCTGAGTAATATGATATTTCTTTAAATGCTTTCAAGATAATGTATTATTTTCTTCTAAATTGTAATAATAAGAAAGTATTAGTGGGCTCATATAGTCTGCATGTAATACTTTACACTCTGAAAGAATGAAAAATGGAAGAAATATATTAATAACTTGGCATCTGCAATAATATTGTAGATAGACAAATTGAATATCTTGTTAAAATAGTGGTTCATTTTAACTTGGAGATGATGTAAACCATCACACACTTAATTGTAAATTCACAGAGCCAATAATGATTATTATAGCATTGTTGTTGTTGTTGTTAAGTGCCATCGAGTCGGTTCCGACCCATAGCGACCCTATATAGGGTTTCCGAGGTTGTAAATCTTTACGGGAGTAGAAAGCCTCATCTTTCTCCCGAGGAGCAGCTGGTAGTTTCAAACCGCTGACCTTAAGGTTCACAGCCCAATTCGTAAAAACAAAAACTATATTTATATGAAATATAATTAAATTTTACAACAAGTATTTGTTATTGCAAAAATAACAGATACCTAATATAAAAATCCTTCAGCTTATTTTCTTTGGAGCTAAGTGGTTTTATGTTATTTGATTCCTTGTTTGTTTTTATAGTACATTCTAAATCAGGAACATGGTTTGGTCCAATAACCTTTTCTATCCCATTGTTGTTGCTGTTGTTGGTTGTCGTCAAGTGATTTGGGCTCATGGTAACCTTTTGTGTGCAGAGTAGAACTGCTCCAGAGGGTTTTCAAGGCTGTGTCCTTTTGGAAGCAGATTGCCAGACCTGTCTTCAAACACCCAGTCTTTCAGCTAACAAATCATTTGACTGTTTGCACCTATAATGACTCAAGTCCCTCAAATTACCATGGATTTATGTTGGTAGGCTTTAGGCTGGTAGGTGAGAAAGAAATGGCTTTCTATATGATGGGCACTGTCTGTGTGTTCTCACATACATCTTTCCTTTTCATCACCCTAAAACCCTGCTCTGGTAGTGTAGTGGTTACGAATCAGGCTGCTAATCTCACAATCAGTAGTTTGAAACTACCAGCTGTTCCACAGGTGAGAGATGAGGCTTTCTGCTCCTGTAAAGATTTATGGAAACCCTGTACAGGGTCACTATGAGTCGGAACCAACTCCACGGCACATAACAACAGCAACAATACCCTGCCAAGAGGGAAATTGTTGCCCTTGATTTTCCTGGGAGAAAAATAGAGACTTAGAGCATTTCAGTGCACAACCAAGTCACACAGTTAATAAATGACAGAGCTGAGAGATGAATGAAAGACTGTGTGGCAGATGAGATGAAGTATCATTGTGATGGTCCATAAAGATGATGTTCTGAATCCTACTTTAGTGAGTGGCAACTGGGATCCTGAAAGCTCATGAACATCCATCTAATGTGCAACTATTGGTGTCTCCACATACAGAAGAAACAAGAATGATGAGAATTGAAGATGCTTGGAATCAGTTCGTACAGCAGAACAATGGAACTTGTGAACATCTCTCACCACAACTCTGAAACCAAGAGAACTAGATGGTGCCCAGCTACCACTACCAAACTGCTCTGAAAAGGATCATATTAAAAGGTCCCAGATAAAGTGGGAGAAAGTCTAGAATAAAACTCAAAATTATTTTTTAAAAAAAGACCAGGCTTACTGGTCAGAAAAAGACTGGAGGAACCCAGATCTATAGCCTTAGGTCACCCTTCAGGTCTGAAATGGAACTCACCCTCATGGCCCAATTTTCAGCCCAGCAGTAGATAGCTATATGGGAAGGTAACAACATATTAAGTTATTTTCAACATACAATGGTTAACAATCATTCAAGATCAAAAGGGCAACAGTCACTGAAGGACAGGGTTGTAAAGGGGTGGGAAGGACAATGGGATGGAAATAAGAACCATAGAGAGGAAGAGGGATAACTGTTGTTACATGAAAGGCATTGCAATCATTAAGCTGAAACAAAGTATATAATTTGGTGAATATAAAACTTATGATCTTCTCTACAAATCTTCACTCAATTCACAATTAAATTTCAAATATATATGCATATTGTGAAATTTAAATTATGGTACAATATCAGATCAATCTGAAATATTCATTCAACATGAGACGTTGCAAAGTATCTACTTACACAAAAACTCACAAAATACCACTGACCTCACCAAGATATGTATATAAATAACAGTTATGTATGCTAAGCTGTGAGAAACTGATGTCAGGGATTGACTAATATCTACCCTTGAACCTAATTAGAATTCATCCCAGCTCTGACCTTGGCGTGATGAACCTTTTGAAAGAAGTTGGAAGGGGACTTGAACTTCAACAGCCCTTGAAGTTACTTAAAGGGAACATTTTGTTTTGAATATTCTGAGACTCCTTAGTAGTTAAGTGCTGAAGTGAATAACCAGAGCAGCCCAGCTAAAGCTTTTCCCCGGGGCCATCAGATAGCATATGCACTAGCATCTCTTATTTTATCCTGATCTAAATAGACAGCCAAACTTCAGGAAGGAAGTCAAACCTGAACTAAATAATGCAAAGCTAACCAGGAAGGAAGCTATAAATCCAGTATTTCTATCATTCCCTGTGCCTCTCTATCTGGGGGAAATGAGAGAGACCGTCTGCTTTCACATGGACTTGAGTTTCATTTTAAAAGGTGAGTCAGGTAAATGACAATGGAAATGTCATTGTCACTGAACAAGATAACACTCTTGTAGGGCATGAGCCAGGTTATCTGAAGGTTGCAATGAATAAGGAAATACGTTCTCTTGCTGACAGGAGAGAAAGCTCCTGCCAATTCTGCAGTGATTACAAACAGAGCTATTCCTTCCTTATCCCACCCCCGCCCCAACCTGGAAAATAGAGGAGAGAATGGGGCAGATGCAGGGTCAGAAATCCAGACTCAAGCATCCTTGACCTTTGCCTGAATCATTTCTCACTTCTTACTTTTTCCTTCCTGTAGGAGGAAAGACTGAGTGCCCCTTCTCCATAGTTACCTGACTGTGTTTCAGGAAGGGGGACTCCATCTGTCTTCCTCAGCCAGGAAGTCCACAGCCCCAGCTACTACTTCCTAGGTGAGATGATCTATGACTGAGCCCGATGGTTCTCAGAGTCTGGGTGGAGTAAGAGGGAAGCAGTGTTCCCCATTAGACATTGATGTTGATGGTAAGTGCTCCACCGTTTCAGGGTTCCAGCCTGGTAGACAAGGGAAATTGAGTTCAGTAAGATTAGATTCTAGATTCAAAAGTAGGGGAAGGTGAGATCCTCCACCATTCCCACACCTTCCTCCCACATGCCTGGAAGTAGCTGGAAACGTATCCAAAACATCCAGTTTACCTCCAGCCCAATGCTGAAGTGGAAACTGACAATCACAACACAACCCTTCACCTTTCTTGTTGCTGTTTGTTGGACTTCTTACCTTCAAGCCCTTAGACAATCTGGTGAAGCCTATGAACCCTTTCTCAAAATAATGTTCTCAGTTCTATAAATTAAAACACATAGGAAGCTAATTAAATTGATAATCAGTTCTAAGAATCCTGAGCTTAAAATAAAACTGTTGCTGAACAATTTCAGACATAAATTCTAACTGCAAATACCTTTCTCTTTTTTACTTTTCCTAAAACTCTCCTTTTCAAAAACCCCTCCGGACATCTCCCCTAAGTGTGCTTAGCACGTTTTTTTTGTTGTTTTTTTTTTTTTTTTTGGTTCAATAAGGATGTGTTTTGAGGTTCAGTAAGGAAGGATGTGTTTCTTTCTTTAATGACTCATAAGTGGGAAAAATGTAACTTAAAGTATTATGATTTTCTCATAGTCATTATGCACTGATAGATAAAAAAAACATTGCCACCACAATAATTAAATCCTTGAATAAGAATAAAAACATCCAAATGCTTTTTTCATTGAGAAATCTGCACTAAGCAATTAAGTTGCTCCTGGTTACATGGTAGGATTTTTAAGTTAATGCTCTCTGAGTTTATGGACTTTGCCTTGGCCATTCTGTTCAAATTGTGTCCCCTCAAAATATATGCTGGATTCCTAACCCCTATACCTGTGGATGGAGTCCTGGTGTGGTGCTATTGGATAAGCACTGGACCACAAGGTCAGAGGTTCAAACTTACCAGCCACTCCTTGGAAACCCAACGCAGGGTTGCTATGAGTCAGAACCAACTCGATGACACTTAACAACAACATACCTTTGAAACAGGGATTTCTTTATTATGTTAGGTTATGTCTTTGTTGTTCTTCTTGTGTGCATTTAGGGCCTGCCTCTAACCTAATCATTTCTGAACTAAAATAGCAGATTAGGCACAGAAGCAAATATAAATGAGGAGAAGAGAGATGCCATGTGGAGAACATCAAGGAATCAAGGAACCCTGTGGCTATTGAAGCTAAGACAATTCTTCTCCCAGAGCTGGTACTTGGAATTCATATTTCTAGTCTTCTAAACTGGAGTCCTGGTATGGTGCTGAGGGATAATGTGCTGGACCAGAAGGTCAGTTTGAGCTGCAAAGTCAACAGTTCAAACCCACCAGCTGCTCCTCGGAAGCCCTATACAGGGTAGCTATGAGTCAGAACCTACTCAATGGCACTTAACAACAATAACAAACTAGAGTCCTGGTGTGACGTGGTATGATAAGAAGTGCACTGCCAACCAAGAGATCAGCGGCTTAAACCCACCAGTTGCTCCTAGGAAACCTTATACAGTGTCGCGATGAGTCAGAATTGACATGACAGCACTTAACAACAAAAAGAAAACTGTGAGAAAATAAATGTATGTTCTTTGAAGTTATGCACTGTAGTATTCTGTTAGAGCAGCACTAGGAAGCAAATGTAAGAAAGTAATTCTGAGCTCCTAGAGGAGGCCACATGCTGAAGGGTGGAAGGCTCATTTGTGGCTGCATTGCTTGCTCCTCAGCTGACGTGGGAGGCATTGACAACTAGATAGAATTTTCTTTTGTGAAGGTAGTCGGCGATTCGCTGACTTTGGCAGGCCAGTTTTGAAAACTGTTATCTTCTGTTCAGGGTTCCCATTGGTCATGCTAAAGGGATCACCTGATAGAAAATGTCAACAACTTTTTTGTTTTGGTTTGGTTTTTTTCAGAAGGCATTATGTTATATATTGCACTCGGAGGGAACTGTTGCATATAGAGAGCAGCTCTTGGATGCCAAACCTTCTACTTGGTATTTTGTGCTCTCTTCTGTAAGCTTCATCACAACCCTATGAATAGTTACCATTATCCCCATCTTCCAGAAAAAGAGGTGGGACTCAGTGGTTCAGATTGCTAGAATGGGTGCTTCAAACTCAAGTCTGCCCAACTCCAAAATCCCATAGGCAACCAACAAGAAGCCCAGATGCACAAGAGCAAGGAGGTTACTGAAATGCCTCACCTAAACACAGAGCTTCTTTGAGCATAATAAACACTCAGTTAATATGTGGCCATATTTCTTTGGGTTTAACTTTTATACCTGGGGGGAAATAACTGAAAAGGCTGTTTGGGTCCCTTTCACAGGCAAAGTCTTCTGGAATGCCAAAATGAGCCTCATTTATTATTCTGCAGTTTATAAGAAGATTTTATAGGGATTCTTAATAGGGAGTGACATTATAAAACATTAATGTAAGTGCTCTGTGAATGGAATGAAAAGATGATATTAGAGGCAGAGAGGACAGTTTTGAAAATAATCTAGACTTCCTGAAGTCTGAGAACTTATTGATATTATATTCAAAATGCTGTGTGTATATGTACAGTTATATTATCTGGTGAAAAGGAGTTTCATGAATTCCAATAAAACCTCAAAGGAGTTTATGTCACTCAATAAAGCTTAAGAATTAAAAGATAAAGACTCTAATTGAGCTTACAGTGGTAGGAATATAATGGAAATTAATAGAAACAAATTTTGGGAAATTAATAGGGCTTAGTAACAAAGGACAATGTTTTGCTTCTATTCTTGAGGATTTCAGAGACTAATCCATCAGAAGTGAACCATCTATTCCTTCTTCCTAAAACTAAAGAATAAAGAAATGTAATGACTCAAAGAAAATTAAAAGAGTTCTAATTTAACTGGTTTATAGCAAGGAGCTCCTGTAGCATAGTGGTTATGAATCGGTCTGTGAACCTTAAGGTCAGCAGTTCAAAACTACCAGCCACTTAGCGGGAGAACAATGAGGCTTTCTACTCCCGTCAAGATTTACAGCCTTGGAAACCCTGTAAAGTGTCACTATGGGTCAGAATCAACTCAACAGAACTTAACAGCATAGCAATGCTGTTGGCAAAGTCATGGGGTAACAATAAAATTGTTCTTTTATTGTTGTTAAATGCCATAGAGTTGGTTCCAATTCATAGTGACCCTATAGAGGGCTTCCAAGGAGCAGGTAATAAATTTGAACTTCTAACCTTGCAATTCAAACTGATCTTGTCATCCAGTGCTTTATCCCACAGTGTCACACTGGTGAATTTAAACCAGTAGGTGGAGAAAGATGAGGCTTTCTGTTTCTGTAAAGATTTACAGATCTTATGTAGGGTCACTATGAGTTGGAACCAACTCAGTGGGTTTTGTTGGGGTTTTATAGTGCCATTATCAGAAATGGGCTGAAAGGAAACCAGGAGCCTATTGAATTTGTCATAACTATGAAATATTCAGGCTTTCGTCAGTAGGGGAAAAGTAGAAATGATTCTTTCTGAAGATCATTTTACAGGAATTTGTGTAGCGATGATCACTGAGAGTCTTGTAAAGTTGTTGTTACTTTTGCTAGGTGTAGTTGAGCTGATTCCAACTCACAACAACCTTATACATAACAGAAAGAAAAACTGCCTGGTCCTGCGCCTTCCTCACAATCATTGTTACATTGGAGCCCATGGTTGCTGCCAGTGTGTCAATCCATCATATAGGGGGTCTTCTTCTTTGCTGACCCTTCATTTTACCAAGCATGATGTCCTTCTCCAGGGACTAGTCTCTCCTGGGAATATGTTCAAAGTATAAGAGAGGAAGTCTCATCATAATGGCTTATAAGGAGCATTCTGGCTCATTATACTTTCAATATTCTTTTCCATCACCATAACTCAAACACATCAATTCTTCTACAGTCTTCCTTATTCATTGTCCAACGTTCACATGCCTATGAAGTTATTGAAAATGCCATGGCTTGGGCCAGGCACACCTTAGTCTGACATCTTTGCTCTTCAACACTCTAAAGAGGCCTTGTGCAGCAGATTTGCCTCATGCAATATGTTGTTTGAGTTCCTCACTGCTGCTTTCATGAGTGTTGATGGTAGATCCAAGCAAAATGAAGTCTTCGTCAACTTCAATCTTTTCTCCATTTATCATGATGGTACTTATTGTTCCAGTTGTCAGGAGTTCTGTTTTAATTTATTTAAGGAAAGGAGTGAATAGGGAGCAGAGCTGAAGGAAAACACTCAAAACTTTAAAATTCCAGGGCTGTGGATGATGAGGAAAGTAAGTAGAACTACTGTAAAAAGTCAAGAAACTATTTTCATTCTCTAATAAACTTTCTGTGGTGGTTACCTGGGGTAGGAGTTATTTTTCACTGAGTAGAATGCTGTTGTTAAGTGCCATTGAGTCAATTCTGACTCATAATGACCCCGTATAGGGTTTCCAAGGAGCACCTGGTAAGTTTGAACTGCCAACCTTGTGGGTCGCAGTCCAGTGTTAATCTTCCAGCACCACACCAGGAGTCTGAGTATAGACTGCCGACATGTACTAGCTTGAATGATGAGGAAGGCAGTTAAAAATAACAGGAAGGACACCTTAGAGCAGGTGGTGGGCTGGCAACGTCTTGCATATGGGGTCCCCAGCTGATCTCCGCCCTCCCTGCCTTCCTCGGATGGTGGCTCTTTATGCTGGACGTGTGGCCAGAGACGGGTAAGGGTCATGTGGAACCTCGGCAACTTAAGACAAAGCCATTGCCATGCTGCAATGAGTTTCAGTGACTGGTAAGACTGAGGAATTCGCACTGACCGCCTAAGACAGGCAGCGTCCCTTAAACAAACAATAAATAAGG
>NW_006408582.1:11290285-11307702 GCF_000296735.1 Chrysochloris asiatica | reverse complement strand
CCTATACAAGGTCACTGTGGGTCAGAACCAACTCGATGGCACTTCACAACAACAACAACTAACCCTAAGGTTGGCACTCCAAATTCACCCATTGCTCCTTGGAAACCCTGTTCAGGGTTGCTATGAGTCAGAACTAACTTAACAGCATTTGGCAACAACCTTCACTTAGGTATCCTACAGACATCCCAGGCTGTTGATTAAACTATTGGATGTGTAAAAACCAATCTCATACTCCTCCATAATTCTATTTGATGGCTTAATTGATGATTAATGCACCAATACCCTGGAAATCAATTCCATCTGATCTTTGGTCAATTTCACCCTTTCATTTCATGCATTCTATTTGCCATCAAATGGTTTTTCTCTATCCACAATCTACTGTTTTGGGTTAGATCTTTCACATTTCTGTAAATGACCCACTTGTCATTAACCTCTGCTTCAGTCTCCAGTCCATCTACCTAAGGGCTGCTGGAATTATCACCACACACACACAAATTTACTAATTTGAATGGACTGAGTTCAACCACATTCTGTAGACTTCCCTTGACCTGGAGATGAGAGAAGAGAAGAGGAAGGGCTGGTTGGTCTGAAGTGTGGTGAGACCTGGGGACTCCTGAGCCCATGGATAAGGATAGGGTCACAAAGTGCTAGGCTGAGAGTGAAGCATCCAGCTGATATGAAGTGAGGGTAGATGCACAAGAACACCTAAACTTGCAGATAGTACACATTTGACCTAGCCTCACTGGCTTGATAATCAAAACTCAACTAGGGGAAGATAAAAAACAACAACAAAAAAAACAATTTTTGACAAAGGAAATGAGGGTAAATTGCTACAATTTGATGAACTTGACCTATACTCATGGATGTAGTAGTTCAAAATACTATGAAGAAGTCTTTACGTCAAGTATCAATGCTATCCCCTCTGTATACAGGGTAGATAGGGATGGGCAACTTAGACATTGGCTACCTAAAATGGCTACCTAAAATGAGAGGGCGATAAAGGCATGAAGCGACTGACTTGCAAGGTTTCAAGAGGGAGCTTAGTTTAAGAGTGTGTGTATGTGTGTGGGGGGGGGTGGGGGAGAAGAGAGAGTCCCCACTGAATAGTTTTCATCTTGTCCAGATGGGTCTGGTGACAAGAAATGGGGATAAGATTCTTATGATTCAATAGTGAGTAATTATTATCATGACTAATTGCGACTGTCACAATTGTAAACGTAGAAATTTTGTAACAAAAATGGAGGAGTAGTTGATCTTAGTCCAGAAACAGAGGACCCTAGGACTATCAAGGGAGAAGAGTACAAGCATAAAGTGTGATCCTATCCAGAGAAGCAGCGACACTAGAGATGGAGGCAGAGATGGGGACATGGAGAGAGAGAGCAGCTGAGGACTCTAGATTCATGGAAAGAGAGCAACTGAGAGCTGGCAGCCAGGAGGCAGCCTTGCAGAATGTGCCCTTTGGTGATGTAATTTATTATATATGCCTGAGTTTTTAAAAAAGAAGAGCTAAAATGAATAGAGAGAAATACTGTTAACTGATGGTACATGGAGGGGATTATAATAATTGTAATGAAACAACCTGTATGATTTGTTGAATGTAAAACTGATGATCTGCCTCTTAAACTTTCACTCAATTCACAATAAAAGCTTAAAAAAATAAAAGGAAGGAAAAAAGAAATTGCTTTATTTTTTGGTCTGATTTTATTTATTTGTTTGTTTGTTTACATATACTGGAAGGGAAACAATGTATACTTATTTTCTCATTAGCACAAACTATTGGAAATTTTTCCACCAATTAAAAGAAGGGAAAGTAAAGAAATAGAGGGAAAAGAAAAAGAAAAGAAAGGGGGGTGGGGAAAGATTTGGAAATGGATGGTGGTAATGGATGTGCAACCCGGGAATTGTGGTTGGTGTAGCTGGACTGTATATGTAAAAATAGCTGAAATGGCAAATGTTTTGTTGTATATATGTTTCCACACCAAAAAATAAAAAGAAGAAGAGGAAAGGCTAGCCAGTGAGGTAGGAAGAAATCAGGAAAGTGTTATATCCCAAAAGGCAAGTGAGTTTGAGATGAAAGAAATTATCCAAAAGCACATCCAAAAGGTAGCAGTCTTCCTGAAAGCAACACCAAAACAATCTGTTGATGAGACAAAACCCAAGTTCAGCTCAGCAGCTTACCTTGGTGTGGGGAACACCACCCCGACAGTCTTAGTAGCTTCTCAGCAGGGTGGGCAAAGTCAAAATATTTATTTACGAGGTTTAGAGGACACGTTTTAAGATGGATCTTTCAAACTAGGTCTTGTTAAGACTAGGTAAGAGTCATGATCTAATAATTTAAGACTGATGGGTTCCACGTGGTGAGGGTTTTGAGGTGAAGGTTTTAAAGGGACTTGGAGAGTAAATGGTTATTTCATGTTATCTATTGAAGGGAGTCCTGGTGTGGCGCTGTGGGTTAATGCGCCAGACTGCAAAGCCATTTGAACTGCAAGGTCGGCGGTTCAAACTCACCAGCTGCTCCTCGGAAACCCTATGCAGGGTTTCTATGGGTCAGAATCGACTCGACGGCACTTCACAACAACAACAACTGAAAGGCTGAACAGTCTGCTGTGCATTCAAATGAGTGCTATTCCTGAAGATGAAAGTTTGTTGTAGCTTTCATCTTCTTGGGCAATATTTTCCAGACCATATTTTCCAGCACATTGATGAAGACAAAAGAATAGTAAAGTTATGCTAATGAAGACGGTCAAATAGTGCAGTCATGTTAATGTAGCCAGTAAGTTATGTGTGTTTGTATGTGTGTGTAGGTGGTCTCAAGTCTCTGAAGTAATGAATTGCCAGGAAAATTGGTAAAAAGTTATTAGTGATCTCTGAAGTCACAGCAGTTGGAATCGCTCAGGAATTCACTCAAATTCCTGGTTTTTCTTCAAAGCTGCCAGATCCCACCCTTTTAGAGCTACCCCAACACAGTCCAGTCTAGTCCTATAGCCACCAAGATGCTAGACTAAAATATAAGTCAAATCCCTGGCAGAATGGTGCTACCAATTGTTTTCATCTATCCAAACACTGATATTCTAATTTGTATATCATTTGAATACAATTGCAATCCTAACTTCAAAATAGCCCAAGTTCAAGAAGCAAAATAATGTTTTCTAGCAAACTGTTGCAATTCTTCTCAAATCAAACATTCATTGGAAAAAGAAAAAAAAAAAAAAAACGAACTTAAAGGATCACAAACTGTAAGGAAAAAAGTCCATTGCTGTTTTTGTTGTTGTTGTTAAGTGCTGTCTAGTCGATTCCGACCCATAGTGACCCTGTATAGGGTTTCCAAGGAGTGGCTGATAGGTTTGAACTGTTGATCTTGCAGTTAACAGTCCAGTGTTTATCATACAGTGCCACACCAGAACTCCAGAGAATCTATGTTGTTGTTCAGTGTCATCAACTCAGTCCTGACTCATAGCAACCTTGCATAGGGGTTTCAAGAGCATTTGGTAGGTTTGAACCACCGACCTTGCAGTTAGTAGTCCAGTGATTATTCTACAGTGCCACACCAGGACTCTAGATAATCTATATGCCTCCAATATTTGGAACACTTGCACAATTTTGAAGAATAGAGTGAGAGAGGAAGCTGACCACACCCTTCCTCTCTACCAGTTGCTTTTGAGTTGATGCAGACTTATGGGGACCGAATAGAACTGTGCTCCGTCATGTTTCAATACATGATTTTTTTTTTTGGAAACAGATTACCAGGTCTTTCTTCTGGAACACCTCTGGGTGGCCTCAAACCTTTAACCTTTAGATTAATAGTTAACACCACCTAGTGATTCTTTCCCTTTCTTTCTCTTTCAATCTGCCCATTATTGGCTACTTCCCAGATATTTTCCTGAAAATAAAACAAGAGAAAGAAGACCCATTCATTCAAACCAGGGTCTCGGGAATCCTCTCTCATCTCCATCATCAACATATAACTCATTTCCCCCAGGATGGAATCACAATTTACTTACCATGTTATTGTTGTTGATAAGTGCCGTCAAGTCAGTTCCAACTCATAGTGACATTGATATGGTTTCCAAGGAGCAACTGGCAAGTTTGAATCACCAACCTAGTAATTCAAACCAACCTTTCAGTTCAGTGCTTTATCCCACAACACCATACCAAGATTCCATTTGTTGTTGTTGTTAAATGCTCAACACCATACCAAGATTCCATTTGTTGTTGTTAAATGCTGTCGAGTCGATTCCAACCCATAGCGACCCTGAATAGGGTTTCTAAGGAGCAGCTGGTGAGCTTGAACCACTGATCTTGCAGTCCAAATGACTTTGCAATCTGACGCATTGGCCTACAGCACCACACCAGGACTCCTACACCATGCTTTTAGGGATTACAGGAATATGTTCTGAGTTTTTTTGTTTGGTTTCTTTTTTGGCTTCAGGATAAAAGCCCTGCCCTTTCAAAGTTTGTTGCAGTACATAAAGCCTTTATTGCTGTGTATTGTGCTTGGCTTTCATGCAGAGGTTAAGGTAACACCACAGATACGTGCATGTCCATTAAAATTCAATTTCTAGATCTTTCTCTGAGGGATTCTTTTGAAAGTCTGTGCCCAAAGATTATTCTCTGCATTGCTTCCTGTCTGAAAAAATACCTGAGAATGAAACCAGAACTGCACCATGAGCCAGCTAAAAAGAATGCAGAGAAGTTGGAGGCTCTGCTGCAAATTTGGATTTGTTGCCTGATCTTAGAGTGACATCTAGAGTTGACAAGGCAAAGGCCAGCCAGTTACTGATAGAGGCACCAGCATTGTGTTCTTATTCATAATGACTAAAACTCATTGAGTCACTTTAATTGTGTGGCACCTATAATTGTAAGTCACAGCACTAGTAGTATACAATAAATTGACCCATTTTTTTTTCCTCTAAATCAAAAACAGTCTCATGTGATCTTCCATCCAATTAGGTTGTCAGAGAATTTTATTTCAGTCAGTATTTGGGTTCCTCTGTACAACCCTTGCCATTGTTAACGAAGGTCCCAAGAGGTCTTAAGTAATACAGGGCATTTAGGAAAATCATTTGTTGTTGTTTTTCAGCCACAGGATTTACCTCTGATCTGCTCATTGTCTATGATGTAGACAGACGAAGGTTTGAATCCCAGCTCTGTTGCTTGGAAAAATGACTTAGTCACTCTGCATCTCAGTTTCCTTTTCAATAAAATCTACCATATTGTGAGGACCAAATGAGCTAAGAGAAGGGAAGTGCTTACTTAGAACGTGCTTGTCAGAGAATAAGTGATTAAGTGGGCATTTTTGTCCCAAGCTTTCCCTCATTAAATGTCTACACTTATTTTTACCTTCGTGGCTCCCAGCACTTTATCAGAGGTACCCAAAAGACACGTGTCGTGGTGGTGGTGGTGGTGGTGGTAATGTGCCATGTAGTCATGGTGCATGCTCCTAAAGCACATGTGTGAGTGCAGGAAAGAACATTATTACGGCTCAACTTCTACCTCAGAAAACGTGGTGGCACCATTCTTGTTCCTGTGCTGTCAGATTACTGGCTGTCCACATATCTGTTGTTGTTGTTGTTGTTAAGTGCCGTCGAGTCGGTTCCGACCCATAGCGACCCTGTACAGGGTTTCCGAGGGTGTAAATCCTTACGGGAGTAGAAAGCCTCATCTTTCTCCCGCGGAGCAGCTGGTAGTTTCGAACTGCTGACCTTATGGTTTGCAGCCCGATTCGTAACCACTACGCTACCAGAGCTCCTTCCACATATCTGTAGTGCCCCCATAATTAATGAGGGTTAAAGATAAAAGATCGTGTTGAGTGTTAATGGATGTATAAGGTCTGTTGAAAGGAGCTCTGGTAGCATAGTGCTTACGAATTGGGCTGCTAACCTCACGGTCAGCACTTCGAAACTACCAGCTGTTCCGCGGGAGAAAGACGAGGCTTTCTGCTCCCATAAACCCTGTGAGTCGCTATGAGTTGGAACCAACTCCACGGCACATCACAACAACAAGGTCTGTTGATGAGCATAGGAAAAGGCTATTATGATTAAGAGTGTGTGTTTGTGTGTATTGTTGTTGCTGTTAAGTGCCATCAAGGCAGTTCTGACTCATGTTGTGATACATCCCATTTCTCATTTTCTTTATTTTCCAGGTTTGCAAAATGACTTGTGTTGTCAGAGAACATACTTGGATTGTTAGAAAGGAAAGCAGACAACCAACTTTGATGGAGATAAATAAACCCTTTTTCCAAAACAAGTTGATCATGCCTGATGGTGGTGCCTTTGTGATTTACTGAAATGTCTGCCTCAGTGGGAGACCCACATTTTTTGGATAACGGGAGTTCAATTTGATACTGATAGCAACATCTGAAAGCATAACCACAGATTCTAGCTTCATCGTCATTCATGCCTTCCTGACTTCTCTGGCAATCCTGGTGTGGTGCTGCAGGACTCACACTGGACTGCTAACTACAAAGTTGAAAGTTCAAACCCAGTCACTCCTTGAAAACCCTGTACAGATTCGTTGTGAGTAGGAACTGAATTTGCAGCAGTTACTAACAATAGTCTTCTCTTGACCCCAGGTATCCTAGTATTTAAAGCATTTTTTCTTTGACCCTCATTAATTATGGGCTCGCTTGATTTCTGTCTTCTCCACACACTGCTGGCTTACAATCACCATCATCAGCGTTAACATTTTTTGAGAACATCAGCAATTGTGCTCTGTGTTTTACAGATATTGCATACATTGTCATCAAACAGATTTCTGCTGAAACATTTGTATCCACCTTCTACAGACAAGAACACTGAGGCAGAGACACTCACAAGAAAGCTGAGGAACTGCCCAGATTTCACAATCAGTGCATGTTGAACACAGTTCTCTCTGACTCCAGAGATTATGCGCTTAACCATAGACTACATTGTCTTTTATTTAATACATATCTTTTGGATGAATGAACAAATGATAACATTGTATTTTTGTTCCAAAATATAAACTTAAAGTCCATAACAAAGTAGAGTGGCATCAAAAAGCGGGCTGATGATACTAAATGTATTCAGATATGTTCAAGAATCTCATTTCTACCCCTCAAAAGCATGACTATCCATCTGTAAAATTTTAAACAAGTTTATGATTTAAAGAGAAAATAAAAAGATTAGGTAAAAGGCAATATAATACTGGTTAAACCATGGACTCTAGGGTCAAACTGCCTGGGTTTGAATCGAGGCTCTGCCATTATTTTAGACATGTCAATCTTAAATATCTCAAATGCTTTCTCTGCATTGTATTAGTACCCATTTACTGAAATGCATCTAATTCCACCATTCCCAGCATAGAATCCCAAAGAACTATACACATTGCAGCTTTCCTTGTCACTAGGAAATATATGACTTACATTCCACCCATGATATGTACCCTTGCCAGACTACACAGAACTGAGTTCTGTGAATAAAAAATGCAGGACAGGGGCATCCACTAATCAGCCTGAGTCAGTACAGAGGCAGCATTACTGAACAATCAGTGACCACAATGGAGGCTTCCCAGCTGTGACAGAGACTGTGACACAGTAATGTGACTTGGTGTCAGCTACGGCAGCTACAGCAGCTCCTTTACCAGGACTGGTTTGCTGTGTGGTTCCAGAAATTGTTTCTGAGAGCTCAACCTCGCAAAACTCCTCTTACAGATTCTATAAGCTACTTAACACTCCATAAACTAGATACGGGGTCCTGATGTGGCACTGCAGGTTAATGCACTGAACTACAAGGTCAGCAGTTCAAGCTCATCAGCTGCTCCCCAGAAAGCCTATACAGAATCGCTATGAGTGGGAACCAAGTTGACAGCACTTAACAACAACAACAACAACAGACTAGATAGAGTGGATTCTGTTGTCTTCAACTAGGAATGCTTACTGACTAAGTCATTTATTAGCATTTTAACCTTGATCAAGATAACTCCTCTATAGTCATCAAGCAAAAATTACTAACAATAATTCTGGAAAAAAATTTTTTTAAAGAATTCTATGTACACATTGTCAGGAGGGAACAGTCGCTGGAGAAGGATGTCATGCTGGGTAAGGGGGAGGGTCAGAGAAAAAGAGGAAGACCCCTAACGAGATGGATTGGCCAGGTGGCATCATTGATGGACTCAAGTGTGACAGCGATAATGAGGTTGGCCCAGGATCGGACATTGTTTCATTCTGCTGTGCATGGGGTAGCTATGAGTCAGTTCCAACTCGATGCACCTGACAACAACAACATGTACACATTAAATCTCTCTGAATGGTAAGGGACTTAAACCCAAGGCTGTTGTTGTTGTTAAGTACTGTGGAGTTGGTTCTGACTCATAGCAAGCCTGTATATGGTTTCCGAGCAACTGGTAGGTTTGAACTGCCAACCTTGTGGTTTGCAGTCCAATGGTGATCCTACAGCACCACACCAGGAATCCAAGACTAAGCTGACTTAAGACAAAAGAGATTTTATTGGCTGTGGTAAAAGAAAAGTGGTTTCAGGTATAGGTTGTTACAGGCTCGGCTGATGTAATCAGAATTGTTTCTCTCTCTCCTCGTATATGCTTCTTCAATCTGATCTGGAAAAGGACCTAGTCACCAAAAGCCAATTTCACAGCAGAAGCATCAAGGAGCCTGAAAGCTAACAGTTGAATTTTCCTGAAGATGCTAACTTGAAAACTAATGAACCAAAGCTAAATTGTTCAAATAAATAAGTAAATCTAGAAAAATGGTTCTTCAATAAACAGACCATTTGGCCAATGGCGTGTTAGAGCGGTGTCACTCATTCTCTGATGGGATCTCACTTTGGCAGCAAGATGGCCACTAAAAGGTCTGAGTGGTATCTTTTCTGGTCCACAACTTGATTCCAGCTGGTGTCCAGAGACTCTCTCTGATTGGAGAGCATAAGTAACATTTTAAATAATGTTCAAATCTTTCTTTTTGATTTTGTTTTGTATTTTCTTGTTTGTGACATGTCTCCAAATCCACCATTCCATAGGAGGTATCCGTGGCTTCTTGGAGGCATATTTGTGATCACAGAAGTCCGTAAAGAAAGGAAGCATCAATATGTTCCATTTTTCTTCCAAAAAGAATCATTTAAAACCCAGGGACAATAGATGTGAAAGCTGAAACTTTTGTTCTTCATGAGCCAGATGAAAATAATATAACTTCTTTTGCTCTGCAGACAAAGCTTGAAAAGAACAAGGTATAATGCTTATTCACTAAATTAGACTGAAACAGAATTCACAAAGGGCCATACCTTCCTGTCCTGTGAGAGAAGATCAAAGTGTCCCTGGCTAGGAGGGCAGGAGACAGAGGATATAAGAACAGGGAGGAAGAGCAACCATTCCCCTCTTTTTGTTACAAAAAATCTACGTTTACATTTGCAATAATCGCAACCAGTCCTGATAACAATTATTCACTATTGAATCACAAGAGTCTTACTCTATCTCCTTTCACCAGCCCCATCCAGACAGGTTGAAAACCACTCAGTGGAGATTCTACCTTCCCCACACCCTCTGAAACTAAACTCCCTCTTGAAAATTTGTAAGCCAGTCACTTTGTGCCTTTTACATAAGGTCACTATGGGTCAGTACCAACTCGATGGCACCTAACAACAACAACAATGTCTAAGTTGCCCATCTCTGTCAACCCTGTGTACAGAGGGGTGGGACTGAACCTTGAAGGATTCCTTCCCTCTTTTAAGCTACTACATCCTAAAGTATAGCTCAAGTTCATCAAATTGTAATGGATTACACTTTTTTTCCTCTTCTTTCTTCCTCTAGTTGAGTTCTGATCTTCCAGCTATTGAAGCTAAGGCAAGAGCAGAGTGGGGGACCCTATCCAGAGAAGCAGCAATGCCAGAGATGGAGGCAAAGACGATGATGTGGAGAGATGGAGTGGCTGGGGACTCTAGACTCATAGAGAGAGAGGGGAGAGGAGCTGTGTGCTGGTTGCCAGAGGGCAGGCTTGCAGGATATGCCCTTTTGTTGTTTGAATGATTATATATTCCTGAGTACTTCAGTGTACATAAAAATAACAAAATAAAATAGCAGAGGGAATAGAAGCAAATACTGTTGAATAATGATGCATGGAGGGGATTGTAATCATTGCAATGAAACAAAATACGATAAGATGAGTGTAACGCTGATGTCCTCCCATGTAAACTATCACTCAAATCACAATAAAAAACTTTTTTAAAAAAGAAGAGTGAGGGGATTGGGGTCTCCTGAACCTTGAGCATTAAGTGTAGAGGTGGGGAGTCAGTGTCAAGAGCATCCAAACTCAGGAGGTAGGCACCCTCAGGAGAAGTCTATCAGGGAGCACAACCAGTCCAGGGAGATCACAATCCCAGTGATATAGCTTAAGTTCTGTTCTCCTTATTCCAGGCAGAGAAGCAGACCATTTACGGTGCTCTACAAAGGGCCGGCCACTTGTCTAACAGAAGCAGCATCTCTTAGAGCATCAGATTCTAGCCAGCTCATCCAAACTTGAGTCCTTGTGGCCAGTGGTTAAGCGTTCAAATGCAAACTGAAAGGTCAGCAGTTTTTTGTTTTGTGTTGTTTTTAAAAGTTTTTACTGTGAACTGAGTGAAAGTCCATAGGGCAGATCATCAGTTCTACACTCAAGAAATCATACACCTTGTTTCATTACAATGATTATAATCCCCTCCATGTACCATCAGTTAACAGTATTTCTCTCTATTCATTTTAGCTCTTTTTTTTTTTCCAGACACTCAGACATATCGAATAATTTAAACCACCAAAGGGCACATTCTGCCAGTCTGCCTCTTGGTCGCCAGCTGTCAGAACCTCTCTACCCATGAATCTACAGTCCTCAGCTGCTCCCTGTCTCCATGTCCCTATCTCTACCTCCATCTCTGCTTCTCTGGATAAGGTCCGGCATTCTGCTTGGGCTCTTCTCCCTTGATGGTCCTAGGGTCCTCTGTTTCTGGGCGGTAAGATTAACTACTCCCACATTTTTGTTACAAAACTTCTTTTACAATTGTGACAGTTGCAATTAGTCATAATAACAATTACTCACTGTTGAATCATAAGAATTTTATCCCCATCTCTTTTTACCAGACCCATCTAGAAAAGATGAAAACTATTCGGTGGGGACTCTATCTTCTACCACACAATCTTAAGCTAAACTCCCTCTTGAAACCTTGTAAGCCAGTCGCTTCATGCCTTTATAGCCTCCCTCATTTTAGGTAGCCAATGTCTAAGTTGCCTGAAGGTCAACATTTTAAACCCACCAGCTGCTCCAAGAGAGAAAGATGTGGCAATCTGCTTCCATAAAGGTCTACAACCTTGGGAAGTCTATGGGGCAAGACTATGCTGCTCCATAGTGTCACTGTGATAACAATGGGATTTTTAAACTTCCAATCTTTTCTTTGGGGTTATTGATAATTTCAGGATAATTTTAATCCTCCAGGAAGAGAGTGGCACCTTAGACTTTCAGAGAAGGAAATTGATGTTGAGGAAAGGAAAAACCCAGTACCTATACTTGCTGGTGGTGAGATTAAATAAAACTAGATAAAGCACTGGGCCACAAGGTCAGTTTGAACTACAAGATCGGTGGTTCAGACTCACCAGCCAATCCTTGTAAACCCTATACGTGGTCACCATGGGTTGGAACCTACTTGATGACAAGCAATAACAAAGATTTCTACCTTCCCTTCCAGTCCTTCAAATCCCAGCCTCATCCTCACATGGCAAACTGAAAACCAAACCCCTTTTTCTGAAGGCACACTGGGCCCAGGAACTGCAGTTTTCTGACTAATTGGGACCTGGTTTTATACTCCACCCACCCCTTCCCCAGAATAGGGAGTAGATCCCTAAGTGCATGGACAAAAGAATGAGCGAGAGACCCAAATGCAGGAGGAGACCCATTCTACAATGAGGTGAATTACTACTTACATAGGAATATAACCCAAAACAGCAGCCATCCATACCCAGTAGCATGTTGCTCTTAATACCTCAGATTTCCCCAGGAGAGAACATTTTTTCACTCCCAAATTCTCATATGCTGCCCAGAAGCTCTTGGCCTTCCTGGAATTCTTGTTAAATAGCAGTAGTCAGTGTTCAGATAAAGTATATCCCGTAACTCCAGAGTCAGTCTTATACAATTAATAGGAAATGGAAATAGCTGTTTGTGCAAATATTTTCAGTGTGTCAGCATCCTTAAATTGTATCTTATAAATGTGTCTCGAAAGACTGGTATGTCTCCCATAAACCAGGAACTTGGTGCTGCAGAGTCCAGTCCAACTCCACCCTGTGTGTCAGAGAAGAACTGTGTTCTACAGAGTTTTCAACAACTGATTTTTCAGAAGATCTTTCTTCTGAGGTACCACTTCAGTTATAAGCAGGGTTTGAACCTTCAGACTTTCAGTTAGCAGTCAATGGCATTAACCACTGGTGCCACCCAGGATTGTTGTGTCTCCTATGGATCTTCAAAATACCAAGGGTGCCTGACCCAAATTCTGCCAAAAAGACATCCGTGAAATATGTGGTAAGTAGTGACTGCGGGCGGCTATGAGGAGAGTTTGTGGGTGTTCTGATGCCGTTTCTTAATCTGGGCCTTAGTTATCCATGTGACAGCTTCTGAAAAATCACTGAGTTATAGTTACAGTCTGTGATCTTCTCAATACTTACACTTCAGAAAGAAACTTCAAAAACATATCCCGAACAAACTAAGTTATCCTCTTATGGCTAAGTAGTTTAAAGTAGTCCTCTTGATAGAAGTCCTTGGTCATCGATAGGGAATATGGGCATATCTTCAATTAGTAGTAAAAAAGTTCAGGTTTTATCTAGATTTCCAAGAGAAAAACATACTGACAGGTTAAGTGTGTTCTGGTCACAGAGTGGGCTGTGCTATTATGAAACCTGGATGAGACTCAGGTTCCTCACAAGCAAGAGGAGTTAACACATATGACTGTCCACCTTTGTCTGATCATGTTCCATGCTCACCTGCCAGCCTGGGGGGACTGACTCTTTCCCAGGTACTTTGATACCTGGTAGAGGTTTCCCTAAACACTAGGTGTAAGACCACCATCTCCTGGCAACACCAGTCCACAGTCCTTTCCTCAAGACCCCTGGGGCTAGATTTGCTTCAGAAATCTGACATTTTCAGATATTAGAAAGAAAACACAATACATGTGCTGCAGATTCAAAATATAATATGCTCACAGAGTCGGCAGCAACACCATAAAACTGAACACATATTTCCAAAGTGAAATTAATAAATATTCACATTAAATAAAATAAAAGGAGACTGCATATAGCCTCACATCAGTTCAGAAAATTTTTGCTTCCTAATAAGTACAAAAACTGGTTTTCAAAGACTGTGGGCCTATAGGTTGTAAATAAAAGATTCTAGGCCCATGTATACTCACCATTTTAAACCAACAAACTTATATTCTAGTTTTACACATTTCTCATAAGTTATTTCTCCTCCACTTCCAACCACAGGTAAATTAATAAAATAAAATGAGTAGAAGTGGAAAGCTAGTGCCTAAAATACTAGGCAAGTTCTCGTCTCTAATGGCAGCCATCCTGGAAGGATGGGATAAAAGCCGCTGCCAGGACCCTCACTCCAGCTTGCCACAAAGCAACATGAACTTTGTATATCATACCCTAGCTTAATATGTTCCTTTTTACCTTCTGATGGAAAGTGGCTAGATAAATATTGTTCTAAAACCATCATTTAGGTAAATTTAACAAATATTTGCATCTGTATATTATTGTTGACGTTGTTAAGTACAGGGAAGTCCGTTCCAACTCATAGCAACCCTGTATAGAATTTGCAAGGCTGTAAATCTTTACAAGAGTAGAAATCCCCATCTTTCTCCCATGGAGCGGCTGATGGATTCAAACTGCCATCCTTTCAGTTAGTAACCCCACGTGTAAGCCACTATGAGGTTACTCTCAAGGTGCACTCACAGAGAGTGAATCTTAAATTTTCTGAAACCTTGATGGCTAGAATCAGGATCTAGCTGTAAGTCAGAACTTGGGAGACATTTTCTGCTTTTTTGTTTGTGGAGAAATGGAAACCTAGTTTGGAAAGACTTTTGGTTAAGAAAAAGAAGTCCAGTTCCTGCTCTGGAAATGAAGACTTTGGGGAACAGATCTAAATTGCTCTGCATGTTAATATAAAAGATTATTTCATTGTGTGCAGAATTGCATCTCTGCAGAATCAACTGATTGAGGCCTCCAGTTGCCTTCAAGTTGACTCTGATTTATGGCAGTCCCATATGTCAGAGTAGAACTGTCCTCCAAGGGGTTTTCAATGACTGACTTTTTGGAAGTAGATCACCAGGCCTTTCTTCTGAGGTGCTGCTAGATGGACTCCTGCCTCCAACATTTGCCTATCAGTGAACACATTAACTGTTTCCCCAACCCAGAAGCTCTAGGCTAACTGAGAGGAATGTTTGCAATGGGGAGAGAAGGCTTCACTCTTTTTAGGCCTTAGAAACAAAAAGAAACTGAAGACAAGGAAAAGGTCAAGGTCACCCTGTTGGATAGGATGAGCCAACAGCAGCCACAAGGTACTTGGTCAGTTGCACCCAGAGGTAGAGGCATTGCCTAAGAATTTTATCAGCAATGATATCCATTTGTAATGATTTGTTTCTTGTTTTACCTTTGGTCTGATTGGTCTGGTCTTTGGGGTATAGTAGTTACCTTTAGGAGTCCTGGTGTGGCACTGTGGATTAATGCTCTGGACTGCTAAATCAGTTTGATCCCCAATGTCAGTGGTTCAAACACACCAGCCACGCCTCGGAAACTCACTACAAGGTTGCTATGGGTCAGAACTGACTCAACAAGTTTTAACAACAACAAGTTACCTTTTTGTAACATTTTGGAGGGGAGTTCTGAATCCCCAAAGAGAATAAATACAACTAGAAAAGAAAATGTTGACTGTGAGCATGAGGTTAGAGAAGATCAGATAGCTGCAGTCCAGCCAATTCTATTTATTAGCAAAAGCAGGTAACCGATAGTTTGCAGAGAATATTAAAGGGAAAGAAACACTCATATAAAAAATAAAGATACATATATATACATATACATATGGATAAAGATTGACCCTTTACAAATATATAGGTGACACCACCCAAACTGAAAGAATATTGGAGACCACAGTACAAGAGGTACAACTTTTGCAATGGGAGACACAGGGCAAGGACTTCATTCTTCTTGGATCAACTATCAACACTCATGGAAGCAGCAGTCAAGAAATCAAATGATGTATTACATTAGGCAAATGTGCTGCACAAGACCCTTTTAAAGCGTTGAAGAGCAAAGGTGTCAGCCTGAGGAGTAAGGACTGTGGAAGACCATAGAAGAATTGATGCTTTTGAGTTATGGTGTTAGAGGAGAATATTGAAAGTTCTATAGGCTGCCAAAAGAAGAAACAGATCTATGTTGGAAAAGTTCAGCCAGAGTGCTCCTTGGAGGCCAGGATGGTCAAACTTCATCTCTCATACTTTGGACATATTGTCAGAGGGACCAGTCACTGGAGAAGGATATTGTGTTTGGTAAGGTGGAGGGTCAGAGAAAAAGAGGAGGACCCCCAGGTGAGATGGATTGGCAAAGTGGAAGCATCAATGGGCTCAAGTGTGGCAACACTAGTGAGGTTGACCCAGGATTGGGCAGTGTTTCGTTCTGTTGTACATAGGGTCGCTATGAGTCAGTACTGACTTGATGGAACCTAACAACAATAACAAAAACATTGAGTCAGTATTGATTCATAGTGGCCCTGCATAAGGCTGCTGAGACTATATATCTTTACAAGAGCAGATAGCCTCTTCTATCTTCCGCAAACCCACTGCTGTGTTTAAACCACCAACTTTGCAGTTAGCAGCCCAATGCTTGTCCTAGAGCATCACCAGAGCTTCTTCTTTTAGCAAACACTCAAAAGTTAGCATTGCTATTGTCATTTATACAATAAGGATTATCAACAGTTTACTTAATGAGGAAGATTGAAAATTAATACATTATTTAAAGTTTATGATACGTAAATTTGTTTATCAGCTATGAAATTCTTAGCATAGAGTGTGGATTCAAAATTTAATAACAATTGGTCTGTTGTCTTCATGAAACCTCAGGAAAAAGAACATTTATGGAAAATATCAGAGGACCAATATGTAAAGTCTGGCATGCAAAGTTTTTATGGAAATTTAGTGCATGTTAAACCAGTAGAGAAGATGCAGTTTGGACTTTTTAGTTGTTGTTTTTAATTGGGAATTGACACCACTCATTGTCAATTTGTCATATTGTGGTGGCATATTGCTGTGATTCTGGAAGCTATGCCACTAATATTTTAAATGTCACCATGGTGACCAAGTTTCAGCTGATCTTCCAGATTAAGACAGACTTTGAAGGAGGAGAGATGGACTACTTCTGAATATTTATTCACTGAAAACTTTATGAATAGCAGTGAAACAATGTCAAGACCAGAATATTGAAACATGATGAACAGCACCAGGATCCTGTCAGATATAGTGCCAGAAGCTGAGCCCCTTGGGTTGGAAGGCACTCAACATATGATGGGGAAGATCTGCCTCCTCAAAGTAGAGTTGACAATTATGACATAAAATTTTCAGGACCTTCATTTGCTGATGGGGCAACATGAGGAGAAACAACTGTAAACATCCATTAACAAACAGCACATGGAATGTAAAAGTATGAATCTAAGAAAATTGAAAGTTATTAAAAAGAATACATGAATATCAGTATCCTAGGCATTAGTTAGCTGAAATGGACTGGAAGCTGAATTGCCAATGATGATGAAATTGAAGAATTCTACTAACTTCTTCAGTTTGAAATTGATCACACATGCAATCAAGATGTATTGATCAAAGCGGATGAGAGAACAATTAGGCAGGTTTGCATGGGCTAAGTGGGACAGAGGTAAAGAATGATACATATACAACCTTAGAACAACATGGCTCTGGCATATAGGGATTGAGACATGGTTGGAATGGAGAAAAGGGGGGAAATAATGTTAAGATGCACGGCTGTCTTTTGAATGTTGGTTTCCCTTGAATCCCATTATAAAATAGACACTGGAGAGGGAGAAAAAGGAATAGCTAGAAATATCACTATAGAAAGCTTGTAAGTCTGTCTTCTGCCTACAACTGATTGGAATACCTAAAATTGGGCTACAACGTGTCCAGTGAAGGAGGCTTCCTGCAAAGCCTCTGCATTACATAAGACCATAGGTGGAATCCTGGACAGCATCCAGAATCTTCAGAGGTGGGAAATTTCCATTTGAAAGGACAGCAGACCAGCCTGGAGCGGTTAGAAGAACAGAAGATACTTCTTGAAAGAAAGACCTACAGGAAAAATACAAAACAATATAGGCAGACTGACTGATTACTACAAGAACAAGTAAGTTGCTCACCCAGGAGACATCAAGCAAGTGC
>NW_006408582.1:11261525-11288724 GCF_000296735.1 Chrysochloris asiatica | reverse complement strand
GGGAAGTGAGGAAAAAACAGCAATGAAGCTGCAAGCTAAGCCCTATAACGTTCAATAGACTCCTGTGAACCCGGGTGGAGACCTGGTTGGCCAGCAGTGTGGCAAGACCTGGGGACTCTTGGGCCCAGAGTCAGTGATATAACCACAAAAGACTAGAGTGGAGAGTGAAGTGTCCAGCTGATAAGAAGAGAGGGCATATGTATAAGAACATCCACAGTTGCAGATAATACCCACTTGACCTGGCTTCAATGACTGAATGATCAGAGCTCAACAGAAGAAGAAAGAAGAGGGAAAAAAGAGTAATCTGATACAATTTGATGAACTGACCTACACCTATGGATGCAATAGCTCAAAAGAGGGAACAAATCCTTACAGCAAGGGTCATTCCCACCCCTTCCATACACAGAGGAGACAAGGATGGGCAACTTGGACACTGGCTACCCATAGTTGGGGGAGGGGTTACAAAGACAAGAAGTGACTGGCATACAAGCTTTCAAGAGGGAACCTAGATCCAGAGGGCATGGAGGAAGGTAGAATTGCCACTGAGTAGTATGCAATCTGTCTAGGCCAGGCTGATGAAAGGAAATGCGAATAGGTCTCTTGTAATACAATGGTGAATAATTGTTATCAGGACTGATTGTGAGGGTTGGAAATGTAAAGGTAGATGTTTTGTAGCAAAGAGGGGAGTGATTAACTTTGCAGTCTAGGAGCAGAGGTCCCTGGGACCATCAAGGGAGAAGAACAGAGAGCGGGACCCTACCCAGAGAAGCAGTGACGCCAGAGATGGAGGCAGAGAGGATGACATGGAGAGATGAAGCAGCTGGGGACTTTAAACCCAGAGAGGGAGAGGGGCTGTGTGCTGACGACTGGAGGTCAGGCTTGCAGAGTGTACCCTTTGGTTGGTTGATGATACATGGAGGGGATTGTAACCATGGCAATGAAACAATGTACGATAGGATGAATGTAAAACTAATGTTCTCCCATGTAAACTATCACATCATTCACAATATAACATTTTAAAGAAAAAGAAGGAAAGCATGAGTCGATTGTGAGATCCCTCCCTATATAAGCAGCCACAGCAGAGACTGTGTCAGAGGCAATGGCATGAAGAGACAGAGCAGCTGTGGGCACTAGGCCCACGGACTGAGAAAGGCTGTGTACCTGGAGGCAGGAGGCTGGCTTGCAGAATGTGCCCTTTGGACATTTAAATTAATATATATTTCTTGTTTTGTATGTGTACATCAAATATTTTGGCTTTCTTCATTTGTGAAATATAAGATGTATATGGGGGACCACAGGGAGGAAGTAGGATAACTGTTGTTGCAGGGAGGGGATTGTAATCATTGAGATGAAGCAAAGTGTAGAATTTATTGAATGTAAAATTGATGATCTTGCTGAAAACCTTCACTCAATTTACAATAAAAAAATTTTTTTAAATGTGTTGATAATTACTAGTAATTGGAATGCAACAGTTGAGAACAAAGAAGAATGATCGGTAGTTGGAAAACATGACCTTGGTGATAGAAATGATGTTAGAGATCTCATGATAGCAGTTTGTGAGACCAATGACTTCTTCATTGAAAATACCTTTTTTAAACAACATAAAAGACAACTATACACATGAAACTCACCAGATGGAATACACAGAAATCAAATTGACTACATCTGTGGAAAGAGATGGTGGAAAGCTCCATATCATCAGCCAAAACAAGGCCAGGAGCAGACTGTGGAACAGACCATCAACTGCTTATGTGCAAGTACAGGCTAAAGCTGAAGAAAATTAAAACAAGTCCAGTGCCAAAATATGGCCTGGAGTATATCCCACCTGAATTTAGAGATCATCTGAAGAACAGATTTGATGCATTAGACACTAAAGACAGAAGACCAGAAGAGTTGTGGGATGACATCAAGGACATCATACTAGATGAAAGCAAAAGGACATTAAAAAGACAAGGAAGAAGGAAAAGACCAAAATGGATGTGAAAAGACACTCTGAAACTTGCTTTCCAGTGTAGAAATTCTAAAGCAAATGGGCAAAATGAGGAGGTAAAAGAACTAAACCAAAAACTTCAAAGGACAGCTCAAGAAGACAAATACTATAATGAAATGTGCAAAGACTTGGAGTTAGAAAACAAAAAGGGAACAACTCGCTCAGCATTTCTCAAAATGAGGAAACAGAAGAAAAAGTTTCAAGCCTTGACTTGCAATATTAAAGGGTTCTATGGGCAAAATAAAGAGCTCTGTTTTGTAGTGGTTACAAATAGGGCTGCAAACCTTAAGGTCAACAGTTCAAAACTACCAGCTGTTCCGTGAGGGAAAGATGAAGCTTTCTGCTCCTGTAAATATTTCCAGCCTCAGAAACCCTGTATAGGGTCTCTATGAGTCAGAACCGACTCCACAGCACATAACAACAACAACATGGGCAAAATGGAATCCGAGTATAGCGCTGTAGATTAATGTGCTGGACAACAAAGTCAGCTTGAACTGCAAGGTTGGCGGTTCATGCTCACCAGTCACTCCTCAGAAACCCTATACAGGGTCACCATTGGTCAGAACTGACCGACAGGACTTAACAACAACAACAACATGGGCAAAATATTGAATGATGAAGAAAGCATCAAAAGAAGATGTCAAAAAGAAATACCAAAAAGAAATGGTCAGTGTTCAGCCATTTCAGGAGGTAGCATATGCTCAAGAGTTATGGTACTGAAGGAAGAAGTCCAAGGCACACTGAAGGCACTGGCAAAGAACAAGACTCCAGAAATTGAAGGAATACAAATTGATATCTTTCAAGAAACTGATGAAGCACTGGAGGCACTCACTCATTTATACCATTTATTCCCATTCCAAAGAGAGGTGACCCAATGGAATGCAGAAATCATCTGAAAATATCATTAATATCACATGCAAGTAATATTTTGCTAAAGATCATTTAAAAATGGCAGCTGCAGTACATTGATAAGTAGCTGTCAGAGGCTCAGGCCAGATTCAGACAGGGACATGGAACAAGCGATATTGCTGATGTCAGATGAATCTTGGCTGAATAACAGAATAACAGAAAGATGTGTAGATGTGCTTTATTAACTATACCAAGGCTCTTGATTGTGTGGATCATAACAAGTTATGGACAATATTGCCAAAAATTAATTTTCCAGGACACTTAATTTTGCTCATGAGGAATCTGTACATAGACCAAAAGACAGTCATTCGAACAGAACAAGGGAACACTGAATGATTTAAAAATGGGAAATGTGTGTGCCAGGATTATATTCTTTCACCATACTTATTCAATCTGTACTCTGAGTGAATAATCTGAGAAGCTTGGTCATATGAAGAAGAATGTGATATCAGAATTAGAAGAAGATTCATAAGCAACCTGTGATGATATGCAGATGATACAATCTTGCTTCCTAAAAGTGAAGAGGACTTAAAATACTTACCGATGAAGATCAAAGCCCACAGCCTTCTGTATGGGTTGCACCTCAATGTAAAGAAAACAAAAATCCTCACAACTGGACCGATAAATAACATTAGTATAAATGGACAAAAGATTGAAGTTGTCAAAGACTTCCTTTGCTCAGATCAACCATCAACACTTATGGAAACAGCAGTCAAGAAATCAAATGACGTTAGGACAATCTGCTGCAAAAGATCTCCTTAAAGTGTTCAAGAGTAAAGTTTGAGGACTGAGGTGTGCCTGACCCAAATCATGGTATTTTCAATATTGAATATTATTTAACTGTAGTTATGCTAAGTTTGACTCCATTTTTTCATCGATGATCTTTATAGTTCTAAATTTTACATTTACATGTTTAATCCATGTTGTGTTTGCTTTTGTGTATGGTGTGGCATATGGGCCTTGTTTAATTCTTCTGCAAATGGATTTCCAGTTTTACCAGCACCTTTTGTTGAAGACACCATCTCTTCCCCATTTGATGTGTTTGGGCACTTTGTCAAAGATCAGCTGACTGTAAGTGGATGGTTTCTCTTTTGGGTTCTCAATTCTGTTCCATTGATCTATGTATCTTTCATCGTACTGGTACCAGGATGTTTTGATCACTGTGGTTGAATATCAGATTTTGAGATCATAGATCAAGAGACATCCAATTTTGTTCTTAGGCATTGCTTTGCTTGTCTGAGGTCTCTTTCCTTTCCATATAAAGTTAGTGATCAATTTTTCCATCTCTTTAAAGTATGATATTGGGAGCTGAATTGGGATTGCATTATATCTACAGATTGCTTGGGGTAGTGTTGATATTTTCACAATGTTAAGTCTTCCTATCCATGAGCATAGTGTATTCTTCCATTTTTATAAGTCTCTTTTGGTTTCATGTAGCAGTGTTTTGTAGTTTTCTTTGTATAGGTCTTTTGTTTCTCTGGTTAGATTTATTCCTAAGTATCTCGTCTTTGGGAAGGCTATTGTAAAATGGTATTGTTTTCCTAATTTCCTTTTCTGATCTGTCTTTATTAGTATAGAGGAATCCAATTGATTTTTTAATATTGATCTTGTATTCTGTCACTTTGCTTAATCTTTAAATGAGTTTCTATGGTTTTCTTGTTGAGTCCTTGGGATTTTAATGTATAGGATCATATCATCTGTAAATAGAGTTTTACTTCTCCTTTGCCAATTTGGATGCCTTTAATTTCCCTTTCTTGCTTCTGTTGTTGTTGTTAAGTATCGTTGAGTTGGTTCTGATTCATTGTAACCCTGTATAGGGTTTCCAAGGAGCAGCTGGTGGGTTTGAACTGCTGATCTTATGGTTCACAGTCCAGTGCTGATCTTGCTTATGGCTCTGGCTAAAACTTCCAATACAATATTGAATAGGAGAAGTGATAAAGGGCATCCTTATCTGGTTCCTGTTCACAAAGGGAATGCTGCCAGCTTCTCTCCATTGAGAGTAATCATGGTTGTTGGATTTGTATATATGCTCTTAATTTTATTGAGGAATTTCTCTTCTGTTTCTATTTTGTTGAGCCTTTATCAAGAATGGATGTTGGATTTTGTCAAATGCCTTTTCTGCATCAATCGATATGATTATTTTGTTCGTTTGTTTTTACTTTCCTTATGTAGTAGATTACACTGATTTTTTTATTTATTTATTTATTTTTTTTGTCTAATATTGAATGAAGAGGGAATTTTTAACAAACTGTTATTAGGAAATCCAGATAACTACTTAGGAAAAGAGAAAATTGAACTGCACTTCATAGCATTAAGTCTTCATGAGCTTGCATTTGGCAATGGTTTCTGAGCCACTAAAAAGACAAGCAGCAAAAGAAAAAGAAAAAAAAAAAAAAAGATAAATTGGAATTTTGATCACAAAAGGATACTATCAAGAAAGTGAAAAGACAACTCACAGAATGGTGAAAATATTTAAATATCTGATAACATTTTAGTTTCCAGAATATATAAATAACTCTATAACTCTACAACAAAAAGAAAAATAACTCAATTTAAAAATGAACAAAGGACTTGAACAGACATTTCTCCAAAGAATATATAGCAAAGAATATATAATAAATCATTATTATTGTTGTTAGGTTCAACGTCGCTAGTTACTAGGAAAATGCAAGTCAAAACTACAGTTAAATACCACTTTACACCAACATGATGACTACAACTAAAAAGAAAGAAAGGAAAGAAACAAATGTTGATGAGGATGTGAGAAAACAGGAATCTTCATGTATTGCTGGAGGGAATCTAAAATGGTGCAGCCACTGTGGGAAAGAGTCAAACGATTCTGCAATAAATTAAGTATAGAAATGCTGTATGATCCAACTTTGCTGGTGGGAATCTAAAATACTGCAGCCACTGTGGGAAACAGATTATTCTGCAATAAATTAAATATAGAAATACCATATGATCCAACAATTCACTCTTAGGTATAGAACCAAACAAACAGAAAACACTTTTCAGACAAAAACTCACACATTAATTTTCATAGTAACACAATTCACAATAACCAAAAAGTAGAAATGACCCAAATATTCATTAACCGATGAATGGATAAACAAATGTGATATAGCCATTCAGTGGGCTATAAGAGACAATAAAGTCCTGATACATGCTACAACATTCATGGGCTAGAAAACATCATGCCAAGTTAGAGAAGCCAGACACAAAAGGCCACATATTACACGATTCCATTTATATAAAATATCCAAAGTAAGCAAATCGATAGAGACAGAAAGCAGAGTGATGGCCCAGGGTTGAGGAGAGGGGGAAACGGGAAGAGACTGTTCATAGTTTATTAGGTTTACTTCTGGAGTAAAGAAAGCCCTCTAGAAGTAAATAGTGGTAAAAGTTACACAACACTGTGAATGTACTAAAGGTCCCTCAATTGGAATTATGTGAATTTCATTCACTTTCTAATTCTCCTTCTTAATCCTGGTACTAAAACATCTTTCTACAAGAACCAGAATTAAACCAATGTATAGTTCGAGACCAGATGAGCCAGTCATACCAAATGCAACTTTTTTTTTTACACACGTATGTGTGAACTGATCAAGAAGAACAAACAGAGACTTTCAGGAGACATTTGTCACTCAGATGTCAATGTGAATGGCAATGACTTCTTGGAACTGTGCAACATGCAACCTTGATGGGAATATGTCTGGATGGGCAGGAATTAATCCCTACTACTGGAAGAAGTCCTGGTGTGGCACTGTAGGATAAGTACTGGAGTGCTAAACTCAAGGTCAACAGTTCAAACCCTCCAGCCACTCCTTGGAAACCCTATATGAAGTAGTTATGAGTCAGAACGACTCAAATGCACTTATCAACAACACCACTAGGCAAAGAATTAAAACATAACATATGCTCTACTTTAACTTCATCTTTAGATGACATCATCTTCTCACCTTCCCCTTCTGCTCAGTCCTGGAACATATTCCCCAAATTCAGGCCTCCTTTAGGTCACTGTTACTTTTATAGAATACGTATTTGCCAAAAATGTGTTAAGTAGCAAAGAGAAAATGAAGCGTTCCCTAATGTAGCCATTGTTGCCTCTGTGTATAGAAAGATGATTTTCTTCTTCTTTTTTTTTTTTACATTCACTAAAATGTCACTTAATGAGATAGACAAGATGGTCTCCAGAAAATAAATATTAATGAGAACTTTTCCCTCTAGAAGGAAATTAAATGAATATCAAGTAGTTCTGTTATTAGATTTTAAATGAATTTAATGTCTTAGCACCAACTGAAAATAAAATAACCAGTGTTATAATGAGTAATTTCTAATAATCATAATAATAAAGATTTTATTTGCAATCTTATTATTCACTAAGAAGGTTACCAAGCAATTTACTAGACAAGAGGCTGTGGAGTACAAAATCCTATTTATACTTAGGGATAAAACAGTTGCCATGGTGAATGACGGGTCAAAACAGGATAATATTCTGGTTCATTTGAAATTTATCTAAGCACTGATTACCTGATATAAAAGTAGCAACTTTATTCTCATACTTGATGAATTTTCTGGAGAAACACAAAGAATATTTGAAAACTAAGAATTATAAATCATTTTTCCTCAAACTTGGTTGCAAGTGTCAAATGGAAAGTTTTTTAAATTATCGATGCCCATGTCCCAGACCCAGAGATTCTGATTTAATTTAGATTCAGAGGTTACAGCTTGGGGATCTGGATATTTTTAAGTTCCCCAGATGATCTGAATATGCAGCGAATTTGGACAAACACTGTTCTAGATGGTGACACATCCTTATATTCAAAGACTACAGTAAAAGTGAAGCTTTGTTGCTGTTGTTGTTGTTAAGTGCCATCGAGTCAGTTCTGACTCATAGCGACCCTGTATAGGATTTCTGAAGAACGTCTGGTGAGTTTGAACCACCAACCTTGCAGTTCAATGCGACCTTATGGTCTAGCGTCACACCAGGACTTATTTACACATATCTATGACTCAACACTAATGAAAGCATTGTTTTAAAGGTGATTGCATTTGTGTGTCTAAAAACAAACTACAATACAACATGAGCATTTATGAGAATTTACATTAAAATAAAATTAATCAGAACTGTTTCATCAACAATGAAAAATAAAATGTGATTCTAGAGAACGCCGTTCTTTTTGCATTTTGAAGAAAACAAATTTACCTCACCTGCAAAATCAAGCTGTGATCTAGTAGTTGAGGTGGCCTTGTTACCGGGGCAGACAGCAGCTTTTGTTTACAATCTAGTGTGGATTATTTTGTTCCATTGCATTTCATGGAGGCAAACTAATATATAAACCAAAAAATAAACAATCAACCCAAAAATTCCATTGACATTGACATTGACTCAGTTCTGACTCACAGTGTCCCTATAGGACAGTGTAGGATAAGTCCATAGGGTTTCCATAACTGTAGATCTTTACCAAAGCAGACTGCCACATCATTTTCCTACAGCGCACTTAACGACTACTCCACCAGAGTTCCTTAGCTATTGTAGCTTTGTTGTTGTCAAGTGCTGTGTAGTCAGTTTCGACTCATAACGACCCTGCATAGGGTTTCCAAGAAGCAATTGGTGGTTGACCGCCTACCTTGTTAGCAGTCTAGTGCTTATCCTACAGCACCACACCAGGACTATTGAATGGATAGTAGCAAATGATCCTAGAAATGCATGAAATTGATCATAAAGGGCATTAGATGTAAGTCAATTGTCAGCAGTAAAACAACCCAACCAAAATGCTTCATTTATAAAGCATTTTTAGAACATTTGCCACTTTTGAGACACTTGGGAGTGAAAATGGAGAATGCAAATTTGAAATTATTTCACCAACATAAGATTAATATTCACCTCTGAAAAGAAAAAGAGAAGAATGGAATATGAAATGAAGACTAACTGTATCTGTACAGTAATGGTACTTCAAAAGGATCCAAAGAACATATGGATACATTAGTGTCTGCTACATTATTTTGTATATTTTTTATATAAAAGTATGCAGTTGAAAACTATTTTGGAAGTATTTTATTTAAGAAAAATTGAATTTAAGATGGACTTTAAGTTAAAAAAAATTCAAGGAGATGAAACAATAGTACTCCATAAACAACTATAAATCAACTTTGAAAATAATAGAAGGTATTCTTGGTATATAAGGAGCTCTGGTAGCATAGTGGTTACAAATCAGGCTGCTAACCTCAGGGTCAGCAGTTCGAAACTACCAGCTGTTCCGGGGGAGAAAGATGAGGCTTTCTCTCCCGTAAAGATTTACAGCCTCAGAAAACCTGTGCAGGGTCACTATGAGTCAGAACCGACTCCACAGCACATAACACCAACAACAATACCTGGTATGGCGTTGTGGGATAATGCACTGGACCACAAGGTCAGTTTGAACCACAAGGTTGGTGGTTCAAACTCACCAGCCACTCCTCAGAAACCCTATACAGGGTAGCTATGAATGGTAACTGACTCAATAGCACTTAACAACAACAACACATTATAGTAGTGTCCTTCCCACTCTTCTAACATTTCAAAGCAGGTGTTCAGTGGGCAGTTATCTACATAGTGATTTAGGCTCATTCACTTGCATATAGGAAAAGGCTCTGAAATTTCCTACAGCCTCCTAGTCCATACTGGATCATCACTATCCAGCTGGCATCATTCTGGGGAACAGAGCAGAGGATCACATGGAAGGATTTATGAGCCAGACCTAGGAATGGCATTTAACAAGGAATGGTACACATCATTTCTGCTCACAGTTTATTGGCTAGAACTTAGTCACACGGCAAACCTCTAGTGTATATTGGGAAGTGTAGTTTTTCTATCTACCCAGGAAGAATAAGCAAAGGGTTTGGTGAGAATCTGGCTGGTCTTTGTGGATGAGAACATAGGAGAGGGGCAGATGAAGTATTTTGGCAGCTCAGAGGAAGGAAACTTTACTTTTGGCCAAATGGATTAGGGAAAGCGTTGGTGGAAATGCTTATGTCCAAATTAGAACTTGAATGACTTGTAGGACTTAGAAATGCAATGATAAATTTAATTTGGAATGGGGTAAATGCATACACCAAGGGAGAAGTGTAAAGAATATGCTTGTAGCATATTGCAAGGAATAAAGAAAAAAAATGGAAGGTCCAAACACAGATAGGCCAGGCTGATGTTTAGCTAGCACATACAGGAGAACTATACAAGTGCCATCGAGTCAATTCTGACTCATTGTAGCCCATGCAACAGTAGAGTTGTCCCATATGATTGTCTTGGCAGTAATCTTTACAGAAGCAGGTTCCAGGTATTTATCTTAGAGAGCCACTACCTGGATTTGCACTGCCGACCTTTCTGTTAGCAGCCAAGCACTCAGCCATTGTCCTATCAGAGCTTCTTAGACTGTTATTACATGCTGTTGAATCAGTTCGGACTCATAGTGACCTTGCAATTAGCAGTGCAATGCTTATCCTACAGCGCCACACCACCAGGATGCCCTTACACAAGCTGCTAAAATGGTAAATACTCTTGTAAAAAGGAGTCCTGGTGTGGCGCTGTAAGATAAGCACTGGACCAAAAGGTCCACAATTCAAACTCACCACCCTCTCCTCAAAACCCTATACAGGGTCACTATGAGTCGGAATCCTCATTGCACTTAACAACAAGTTGTTAAAAGGACAACTGGTGTGGCACTGTAGGATGCGCACTAGAATGCTAACTACAAGGCTAACAGTTCAATCTTACTAGTCAGTCCTCAGAAACCCTATACAGATTCTCTATGAGTCAGAATCCACTCAACAGCATTTAACAACAACAACAAGCTTGTAACAAGCCTCTGGGATGTCCACATTACCATCCCTACTGCTCACTGGGCTACCTGTGCATCCCCACTATCCAGTAGCTGAAGAATTATCTCTACTCTGCTGCCGTAGCCACATTGATTTTGATTGATTGATGCTCAGGTTTGACTGGCTGTTAAATATTTTTAACATCATTTCTGAGCACAGGATTAATGAAAGGACTAAAAGCAGGGCGTTGAGAGGAGGGCTGGAACTAAATCACAGGTGTCCTCGAATGCCGCCCTATGAAGCTTGGATTTCATTCATTAAGAAGAGGGGGAACATTCATCACAGGGTTTTTGTTTTGTTTTTTTGAGTAGGCAAGGAATAGGATCAGGGCTCTGTTCAGAAAGATGACTCTGACAACAGCTAATTTAGATGATTTAAAGAGAAACTAGAAGCCGGAATGAAATGATCTTTTGTAAATGAATAATACCCTGTTATTAAAACAGCAGGAAAGCCACATCTAATTAGTTATTGCAGTTATTAAGGTATGAGAAACATTGCCAGCAAACTGGAATATACCTGATCTTACCACTCTAGTCTTAATTATCAATGTTCACTACCTTTATTGTTATTGCTGTCTGTGTGAGGAGGACTATTACTCTGATATACATCCAAGGACTCTAGTGCCAAGCCATGCATCTCGTTGGATAGCCAGCCCTTCACAGACTGCCATGTATTTCTGTAAGAGCAAGAGCCTGCTGTGTTCTGCCTGTTATTAGAAGTGAATGTGTGGGATTTTTCCTCCTCTACTTCCTGTGCAGGTACGCACACTTGAAGGAAGGAACTCTCTACCTGCCATAGGTTACTGATTAAAGCCTATTTACTTGCTCCATCTTTGCAATCTCCATATCCCAGAGAATGTGCATGATTTCCACTCTTTTCTGCCACACTTTCCTACACTTTGCTTTTGATATTAAAATCAAAGCCAAGTGATCCAAGCCACTCCCCCAAAACTGGAACTTTTTCCTCCCTACCAGAGCTCTGGTAGCGTAGTGGTTACGAATCGGGCTGCGAACCGCAAGGTCAGCAGTTCGAAACTACCAGCTGCTCATTGGGAGAAAGATGAGGCTTTCTGCTCCCGTAAAGATTTACAGCCTCAGAAACCCTGTTCAGGGTCACTATGGGTCAGAACCGACTCAACAGCACTTAAAAGCAACATCAACAACAGTCTCTTAAACTGAGTTATGTTTTCCATGCCTCTGTTTGGGTTTGATCTCTGATGGCTGACCCACCCTGGGGGCTGAATTTCTGACCCCAGCTTGTTGCAATTCCTTGTTCACATCTTGCTTATGTTCCCTCCCCATGAACTAGAGTGGCCATTCATTCTCAGCATGTGTTTATAACCCATGGATATGGTGGGGTTTTATATATTTTGTCTTGTTTGGGTGTAGTCTAAAGCTGACAGATTCTCTGTATACAAGTGAGCTGTGTATTCCACAATGCCTTGCTCAGTGCTCAGTGCACTCAGGTTCTCACTGAAAACTCTTTTTAGTTGAGGAGAACAAGGCACAGAGTAAGAACACTGGACTGAAAGCCTGGTGTCCTGGCACTCTCTACCCCCAAATCCTTAATTCTTCTGATCTCAGATTCCTTCCTCAGATGATGGAGCTAGATTAGACCAGTGTTTGCCCCAAACTTTATTCTTCTACAAGAAAATCATAGATATGTCTGCTCGCATAAAATCCTAGCCTAACAAAGGCAAGAAGTGACTGGCTTACAAGCTTTCAAGAGGGAACCTGGATCCAGAGGGCCTGGAGGAAGGTAGAATCTCCAGTGAGTAGTATTTAATCTGACTAGGCGGGGCTGATGTAATGAAATGCAGATGGGTCTCTTGTGATACAATAGTGAATAATTGTTATCAGGACTGATTGTGAGGGTTGGAAATGTAAAGGTAGACGTTTTATAGTAAGGAGGGGAGTGATTAACTTTTCAGTCTAGGAGCGGAGGTCCCTAGGACCATCAAGGGAGAAGAGCAGAGAACGGGACCCTACCCAGAGAAGCATTGATGTCTGAAATGGAGGCAGAGATGATGACGTGGAGCAATGGAGCAGCTGGAGACTTTAGATCCAGAGAGGGAGAGCGACTGGGTGCTGAAGAACTGGGAGGCACAGGGGAAGGATTGCATGGAGGGGATTGTAACCATGGCAATGAGATGATATATGACAGAATGAATGTAAAACCAATGTTCTCCCATGTAAACTATCACATAATTCACAATAAAACATTATAAAAAAAAAAATCCTAGCCTAGAAAACCTTAAGGTATGGGGTAGTTCTGCTCAGTCACATGGAGTAGATATGAGTCTAAATCAACCTATGGCACCTAAGAACAGGTGGGTATGAGGGAGTGTGTTAGGGACCGGAGGATATTTTTGTACATACATAAATTTTAGGAACACGCTAGAAGAGATTAGGCTTTACTTTAGGAATCTGCAGAGCCTTTAATAAAAGGTGCCCTGGTGATACTATAGGATAAGCACTGGCATCTAACCATAAGGTTGGTAGTTCAAACCCACTAGCTGCTCTACAAGACAGAGATGAGGCTTTCTACTCCCATAAAGATTACAGCTTTGGAAACCCTGTACAGGGTCGCTATGAGTCAAAATTGGCTTGATGGCAGTGAGTTTGGTTTTTGCTTTTCATTTATTTTTATGAGTTTTTAATATGTTAAGGACTTTGCAATAATCTAAAGAAATTTAAATGGAGTTTGCCCAAATTATTTAACCATGAAACCTTGACAGACTAATTGCAAGAGACCCAAGTTTTGCCTGTATCACCCCAGGATCACTCTTCAGCACGGAGACCTATGACAAGACCACCATAAAGTCTTAAGGGTTGCCTTTTTCCTCTGTGTTTCTATATCAGGCTATCTCTAATTTGATGACACTTGCTGGTATTCATTTTGAATTTGTTTGTATCTTACGCCTCTGTTAAGTGACCATTTTTTGTGGGGGTACAAGGTCTTATGTTCCTGCAACTCCCAGCATGGTGCTTTGCCCAGAGTCAGAAGCAAGGCTCATAAATCTTAGACTCTAGCTTTGATCTTTGACCCCAGCTTCATATCCTTCCAGCTCTCACATTTCCTTATGGATTTCCTTGCCTCTACTCTTATCTCCTTGTAGTCTACATATCATCACAAAGTGATCTAATGAAAACACAGTCCTTATCACAGCATTCCCAGCTTAAGACCCTTCTATACCAATTGTCACCAAGTCAACACGACTTGTGGTGACCCCCGTGTGTCAGAGTAGAACTGTGCTCCATAGGGTTTTCAATAGGTGATTGTTCTGGAAGTAGGTCACCAAACGTTTCTTCTGAGGTACCTCTAAGTAGACTTGAACCTTCAGCCTTCAGTTAGCAGACACGTGTGTTAACTGTCTGTACTACCCAGATACATAGTTTCCTCTAATCTACACAATAAAGTCCAAGACTTGTCTTAGTCTACAGAGACCTTCATTTTCAGGTTCCTACCTACCAATTTGATGGCGCTTAACAATAACAACAACCTACTCTTCTAAAGTCCCTTGCTGGTACAAAGAGTTAACAGACTCAGCTAATTAACTTAAAAGTTGGAGATTCAATTTCACCATAGGATCCTTGGAAGAAAAATCATCTAGTGATCTACTTTCAAAAAATTAACCAGTGAAAACCCATTTGTGTTTATCCATCTGCTATCTGCCTCCTGTCTCCACTATTAGAATGTAAATTCATGAGGGCCAAGATTTGTTTCTATTCACTATTGTATACCAGCACTTAGGGAGGTTGTTGTTGTTGTTAGGTGCCATCGGTACTGACTCATAGCGACCTTATGCACAGCTGAACAAAACACTGCCCGATCCTGGTAGCTAAGCCAAAACCAAACTAAACCCACTGCCATTGATCCACCTGGACTGGTTTTATAAAACAGCACCTGAATCCAATGACTGAGGTCATTCATCTCTGTGACTGATTGAGTGTTTCATAGGAGCTAGAATCCTTTGTGGTACTGTGGTCAACCAGACTTTCTTTTCAGTTGCTGGTCCTTAAAGAATCAATAAATGCCTATTTATTGAGGACACACTTCTGTAACTACTCTGTGTTAGATCCAGTCATTAATTTAAGATACCAGCAAACTGGTTATTGAGTTCCAGGGTGTTTACCTAGTACTGTTCTAGGTTTCAGAGAGTTATGTCCTCAAGAAATGCACACCCTTAATCATGCCCATTATATCACATAGCTACGATAGAGTCCTGTGAAACTGATTTGTTATCCTGACAGCCTCTACTTATCTGCAAAAAAAAAAAAAAAGATAGTACCTCTTTTTTTTTCTTTTTAAAACTTTTTACTTATTGTGAATTGAGTGACGGTTTACAGAGCAGATCATCAGTTTTACATCTAACAAATCACACTTTGTTTCATCTCAATGATTGCAATCCCTCCCCTTCATGTAACAACAGTTATCTCACTTCCTCCCTGTGGTTCCTATTTCCATCCTACTTTTCTTCCCAAACCCACTGAATCTTGTTCCCAGGTAAATGTTGCCCTTTTGATCTTGAATGGTTGACCATTCCATGGTAAGCATACTTCACTAGAGTTGTTGTTCCCCTATAAGTTATCTCCCCTTGCAGCTAGACGTGACTATGTGACTAAGAGGAAGTGATGTATACAGTTTCTAGATTGTATGCAAAGTCAGTTTGAATAGCAAGATCTGCAATTCAAGCTCACCAGCCACTCTTCGGAAACTCTATGCAGGGTCATTATGAGTAGGAACTGACTCAATGGCACTTAACAACAACAAAATTGGACCCTAAGGGTGAGTTCCATTCCAGACCTGAAATGTGGTGAGGGCCATAGTCTTCGGTTTCCCCAGTCTCTTTCCAACTGGTAAGCCCAGTCTTTTTTATAATTTTGAGTTTTGCTCCACATTTTCCCCCACTCTATCTGGGATTTTCTAGCATGATTCCTTTCAGAACAGTTGATAGTTGTAGCCTGGCACCATCTAGTTCTTCTGGTCTCAGAGACACCCCAATTTTTAACTGGATACATGGCTTCCTGAATTTAAAACTACATTTTCCAGCTTCACTTGCAGCTAGACGTGACTATATGACTAAGTTCGGGCATATGAGATATAAGAGGAAGTGATTTATGCAATTTCTAGATTGTATGCAAAGTCAGTTTGAACAGCAAGGTCAGCAGTTTAAGCTCACCAGCCACTCTTTGGAAACCCTATGCAGGGTAATTTGAGTTGGAACTGACTCAATGGTACTTAACAACAACAAAATTCTTAAAGAAAGCTGGCATGACCCTTGTTCTCTTCTCTCTCCAGTCTACTACCTAAAGCACAAATGTGAAGAATTGTGCTCCATCTCCAATAATAAAAGCAAAAGGTCCTTAGAAGACATAGAAACAATCATATGATTTTAAGTTTATACTGTTGTGTTTCTCTTGGTTCATCATTTAAATGAGCGGCCCATGAAAATTGTTGAATTGATTTGAATAGGTTCTAAATTGTAAACTCCAGGCTTCACTGCCAAATGGAACAGAATGTACTAGAAGCCTTATTTCCCATTATTGGTAGAAAACGTGTATCCATCTCTGCAATTATGCCTTACTCTCCTAATCTATCAATTAGTGCAGGAAAATTATCTTACTTTTATTGTTTATAATATGTGCTAAAATCATAGCAGTGCTGTGTAAAGGGGATTTAATATAAGGAACTGTTTACATGGCTATTGGAAAGTTGGGATAACTCAAACATTATCACCTGCAAGAAGCAGCTACATCCCCCAGATAAACTGGTTTTGAATGTAACAGTACTATCATTGTTAGAGGAGTCCTGGTGTGGTGATAGAGGATAAGTGCCAAACTGCTAACCACAAGGTTGGCCATTCAAACCCACCAGCTCCTCCTTGGAAATCCTATACAGGGTTGCAATGAGTCAAAACTGACTCAACAGAACTTAACAACAACATAGTTCTTGGAATCCAGTCAGGAGTGCAGAAGCCACACTAGATTTCTACCTCAAAGCAGCTAGTGGATTTTTAAAATTGTTGTTGTTAGCTGTCATTTAGCTGGCCCCCAACTCAATTCATGGCAGCCCCATACACAAGGGAACAAAATGTTGTCTAGTCCTGTGCATCCCCGTGATCTGTTAAGGATCAGACTTCTGTGATCTCTACAGTTTTCATTGACTAAATTTTGGAAGAAGTTCACCAGGTCTTTCTTCCTTGTCTGTCTTAGTCTAGAAGCTAAGGAAGCTTTGGTAGTAGAATTCTCACTTTCTATGTTAGAGGTCCAGGTTCCATTCCTGGCCAATGTACCACCATCCAATCTGTCCATGAGACTTTAGCTTTAGTCTGATGCTGAACAGTTTCAGCAGGGCTTTCAGACTAAGCTTTTTCATGTATAGGGGTTTTAATACAGGGAAGTGTTTGCACTGGTATTGGAAAGTTGAGGTGACTCAGACACTAGCAAGTGCAAGAAGCAGCTACTATCCCAAGAGCTGAGGAAACCGAAGTGAAAAGCAGTAGTACCAGAACTCAGAAGTTCAGAGAAAGGATTTCTGCAGAGCTGGCATTAGGTTTCTGAGAGGGACACTGCGTAACTGCTGCATTGACCCCTGAAGAGTGAACACCACAGAGTGGTTTCTGGAAGTACTGCAGGAACTAGAGGGCTGGCATGTGCTACTGAGGGATGTTAACAGGAGCTAGAAACAAAAGTCCTGTCTCCCATCAGAGCTCCACTTGGCAACATGTTACCATGTGACAGGATGCCAGAACCTAACGGAGCCCAGGGCATCTCTTTTGCACAACCCCAGCCCTAACATCACAGAGTAGAGCACCAAAGGGTGGGTTTGGAGCCAAGAGACACTAAGTCAGCAACCAGCACAAACACCTTCTCTCACATAGGTACCCAGTGGAGTCATCACGGGAGTCAAGACTCTACTCCAGGTAATTGATTTGAATAGTCGTCAGAAGCAACTCAAGGGTAGTGGGGTATTGTAAATACTGAAGAGAAGAATCACAAAGGATAATGGCCAACACACCTTCTAATGTTTACAATTAGGCTGCCCAGCTTTAGTTTTCAATTTTAGTATCATGATATTTTTTTAAAAACTAGCATGCAAGACAATTTGTATATAAATCTATGTTTGGCCTCTGCTTTCTTATGTCCTTGTCAGTGATGATAATGTAAAATTATTTCAGGCTAGGAAACTAAATATACGATTTTTATAACACTGAATATATTCAGGGAAAATATGTCATTTCAGTTACTATATTAGAATATCAGACATAATGCTATTTCTGGTTCAACCCTCTGTTTCATAAATGCACAAACCTTTCTATAGCAACCCTTTGTTTCAAAGAACATTGAAGTATATAAAACCCCATGATACACCCACATTCATTCTTTCAAAAAGAGCTCACTTTTGTGACTAAAAATTGAAAAACAGATGGTAAATATTTGCTCAAATTAGAAAAAGAAAAAGACAGTCCAAGACTCCTGAGCCTAGTTACTTTTACTTCGATTCACCAAACTGTGCCTGTTATTTAAATATTTCACTTCTATGGAAAGAAAGTTACTTCAAACTTAAAATTCCACATCTTATAATGTCATGATTTTTTGGATTTGATGAGAAACGATGTGTGTCTGGGCTCGGGTCCTCCCAGCTATTCTCAGTACTTTGCTTTATGGTGGTGGTGGTAGTGGTTATGTGTTGTGGAGTCGGTTCCGACTCATAGCGACCCTGCATAGGATGTCCTTGGCTGTGTATCTTTATAGGAGCAGAAAGCCTCCTCCTTCTCCCATGAAACAATTGGTAGTTTTGAACTGCTGACCTTAAGGTTTGCAGTCCAACTCATAACTACTACGCTACCAGAGCTCTTACTATAGCACTATAATGTATCTAAGTATGCACAGTTACTTCTTGGAGTTGGAGAGGTCATGAAACAGAGAAAAGTCCATAGATTTTTATGTTTTACTCAGCATAAAAATCTTAGCAATCATGACATCTTTTTAATTTTTTTAAAACCATCATTAGCAGCCATCCTGACAGGAATGCATTTTAAATGCCATCTGTTGTTGTTGTTATTAAGTGCCCTCAAGTTGGATCCGACTCGTAGCGACCCTGTGTAGGGTTTCCGAGGAGTGACTGCTGAGTTTGAACTGCCAACCTTGCAGTTCCAGCCATCTAGATTGCTCATAATAGCTCAGGGGAAAGAGTATGTAATAAGAACAAAAACCATAAAATGATCAAAGACAGTTCAAAAGGAGGCACAGTAAAATGACAATACACATATATCTTGTCCTTCAAAATATGACATCTACGTATTTGTAAATGGTACATACGTACATTTGTTTGCCAACTACACCCACCTCCCAGGTAATGTTGCAAGTGCGCTATGCTAATTTTTATGTTGTTGTTATTGTTAAGTGCTGTTGAGTAGGGTCAGACTCATTGCAACCCTGTATAGGGTTTCTGAAGAGTGGCTGGTGGATTTAAACCACCAACCTTGTGGTTCAAGCCAAACTTGCAATCCAGTGCTTATATGTAAAATTTAAAAAACAGCATTTAGAGCTTACAAAAATATTGGTGTACCCTGTTTTTCTAAAAGACAAGCCCATTTTGTAAATACTTGTACAAGGGGATATTCTGAGCTACCTGCCTTCTCCATGTCCCCTGTCAGAACTGAAGACCTAGCTCCAGCTTAATTCTTGTTGTCATTCTGTTTCCCCTATCACTTATATGCTGCATCATATTCTGTTCATATTCCAGAACAAACAAACCTGTCCTGGAAGCAGTATAGCCACAATGGTCCTTAGAAGCCAGGATGGTGAGACTTTGCCTCTTGTACTTTAGACATGCTGTCAGGAGAGACCAATCTCTGGAGAAATACTTCATTTTTGGTAAAGTAAAGGATCAGTGAAAAAAAGGAAGACCTCCCCAGTAAGATGACATAGTGGCAGCAACAATGGGCTCAGATATTGCAACAATTGTGAGGATGGCTTAAGGCTTGTCAGTGTTTCATTCTGTTTTGCATGGGGAGTCAGAGCTGACTCATTAGCACCTAACAACAACAAAATGTCGCTCATATAGACATTTGTCGTGTGTGTTTGTTTGTGTGTGTGTATAGCTTCTCATCATCTGAACCCTCTTTCTTTTGTTGAGAAATGTGTCATTGCATGACCCTTGATGGTTAAGACCCATCTCACCATGTTGTTTGTTCCTGTTGTTAAGTGCCACTGAGTCGATTCCAACTCATAGCAACTCTGTACAGGGTTTCGGAGGAACAGCTGGTGGATTTAAAACACCAACCTTTCTGTTAGCAGTCCAGTGCTTATTCTACAGCACCACATTGTTGTTGTTGTTGTTAAGTGCCGTCGAGTCGGTTCCGACCCATAGCGACCCTGTACAGGGTTTTTGAAACTGTAAATCTTTGTGGGAACAGAAAGGCTCATCTTTCTCCCACGGAGCAGCTGGTTGTTTCAAACTGCAGACCTTAAGGTTCACAGCCCGATTCGTAACCACTATGCTACCAGAGCTCCTTACAGCACCACAAGGGGACCCATGAAAAACCATCAGCAGAGTTATCCCTTGAAAACCTGGAGGGAGCATCTGGTTGAGTAAAACTTAGTGAAATGCCCAACCTATAGCTGTCATGTCCTAAGGAGCATTGTCTGAAATTTGGGTTTTCACAGCACCACACTAGGACCCATGAAAACCCAAATTTCAGACAATGCTCTTTAGGACATGGCAGCTATAGCTTGGGCGTTTCACTAAGTTTTACTCAACCAGATTCTCCCTCTAGGTTTTGAAGGGATATCTCTGCTGATGGTGTCAGCAGTACTTTCAAAATGGCAGTTAGCTTCTCTTGACTGAAGCAGTGCTGGCCCAAGGCCCAATCTCAACAGAATGGCAGAGGCTCCCCAGCCAGGCTCACCCGGGGCCATAGTCTGGGCTTCTGACCTCCTGGTCTCCATTAGCTAGTATATGATTCCTGTTTTCTGCAGCCCTCCCTATCATTCCTGTGAGCTATACTCTTTTTTTTTTTTAGTGTGAATTGAGTGATAGTTTACATGGGAGAACATCAGCTTTACATTCATCCTATCGGATTTTGTTTCATTGCAATGATTACAATCCCTTCGATGCATCATCATTCAACAACATTTGCTTCCATTCCCTCAGGGAGTTTTTGTTTTGTTTTGTGGTTTGTTTGTTTTTGTTGTTGTTGTTGTTGTTGTTGTTGTTTTTGGATGTACACTGAAGAACTCAGAAATATAAAACCATTCAAACAACCAAAGGGTGCACCCCACAAGCCTGTCCCCCAGCCATCAGCAAACAGCCCCTCTCCCTCCCTGAGTCCAAAGTCCTCAGCTGCTCCATCTCTCCATGTCATTGTCTCTGCCTCCATCTCTGGCTTCGCTGCCTCTCTGGATAGGGTCCCACACTCCACTCTACTCCCTTGATGGTCCTCTGCTCCTGGACTGCAAGATCAACCATTCCCCTCCTTTTGGTCCAAAACATCTACCTTTACATTTGCAACACTTACAATCAGTCCCGATAGCAATTATTCACTATTGAACCACAAAAGTCTTACCTCATCTCATTTCACCAGTCCCATCTAGACAAGTTGAAAACCACTCAGTGGAGATTCTACCTTCCCCCACACCCTCTGAAACTAGGCTTCCTCTTGAAAGTTTGTAAGTCTATCACTTTGTGCCTTTGTGCCCTCCCCCCCCCATTTTGGGTAGTCATTGTCCAAGTTGCCCATCCCTGTCAACCCTGTGTACTGAAGGGGTGGGAATGATCCTCACTGTAAAGATTTCTTCCCTCTTTTGAGCTTCTACATCCATAAGTATAGGTCAAGTTCATCAAATTGTAGTGGATTATTCTTTTTTTTCCTCTTCTCTCTTCCTCTTGTCAAGTTCTCATCATCCAGCCATTGAAGCCAGGTCATATGGGTACTATATGCAAGTATGGGTGTTCTTGTGCATCTCCCCTCACTTCATATCAGCTGGACACTTCATTCTCTACTCTAGTCCTCTGTGGCTATGGGCTGTCCATGGGCTCAGGAGTCCCCAGGTCTCACTATACTGCTGGCCAACCAGGTCTCAATCCAAGTTGACAGGAGTCTATTGAACATGGTCATTTTTATATACCCTTTTAACGTTTATTTTTACTTTAACTAACCAGAGATGCTTTCTATTTGCAAACAAGAGTCCTCATTAGTATATCGCCTCCAATTGTTGGAATGGAAATTAAATTCTAAACCAGAAGAATCATTTAGAAAAGAGCATAAAAACAACCATCAAGTAAACAAAACTGAATATGAACTTGATTCGGAATGAATTAAAATATAAATGCAAAAGAATCCACAAGCAATTTTTGTCATTCTTGTTCCTGAGGCTTTATGAGGGTCATGCAGACTTTTCAATAGTGTTTCAAGGACAAACTTAAATCACAAAAAGGCCAAGCAACTTTAAAATTATTACAGATTGCTTCTAGAATGAGCAAGTTAGCCAAGTTTTTGAGAAGTAATTTATTCACAACCCATTGTGCTCCATCAAGGGGAAACCCAAGGGTCTCTTCCATACTAATTGTGTCAGGAACAAATGGGCATCAGTGGATTCCAGAAAACAGACATTTTGGGAGCAATTTCAGGAGAATATTCAGAACTTTCTAGCACCACAGGGCCTCATTTGCGGCTATATCGAATTTCAACACTCTTAATTTTGAGAGTTTTACAACACCGAGTGGTCACGCCATCTACTTTCTTCTACTGAATTCATAAGTAAGCAGGAGATAATGTTGTTCTGAGAGTTGAGTAGTCAGGAAACTGACATAATTGAAAAAAGTGAAAAAAGATATATTGCTCTTTCTCTCAGAGATAAGCCGACACAAAACAAAACAAAAAAACCCAGCATGAAACAACTACGTTTTCACACAAACTAATTAAAACTACTTGGGCCTTACCACATTAGGCTGATTTCATCTGAACTAAGCATATTCAAGGACTTCTGGTAGCATAGTGGTTACGAATCGGGCTGTGGACCGCAAGGTCAGCAATTCGAAACTACCTGCTGTTCCATGGGAGAAAGATGAGGCTCTCTGCTCCTGTGAAGATTTACAGCCTCGGAAACCCTGTACAGGGTCGCTATGAGTCAACTCCACACCACTTAGCAACAACAACAACAAGCATATGCAGAGAATCCTATAGTCAAACATGATTAAAATACTTTTCTTCCCAAGCAAAATATTAAAAAGAAGCTAATTGCCAACTTTGTAGATGGGCTTCCCTGTATCTGGCAAAGACTAACAAACATTGTTTTAAGCACAGCCATACAATTTAGCCACTGATTAGATGAAGGGTCTACACCCAACCAAAACCAAAACCAATCTACTGCCATCAAGTTCATTCTGACTCACAGCAACCGTCTACAGAGTTTCTGAGACGTTAAATCTCTATGGTAGCAGACAGTCTCATCTTCCTCCCAGTGAATGGCTGCTGGATTTAAGCCAGCAACCTTGTGGTTAACAGTCCAGTGCCTAACCAGGGCTCCTTAGGGTCTAAACCCAGAGGTATAAAAAGAATGGTGCGGCAGGCAGGGAGCTGGCCACAGTGGATGCATTGATGGCCGTCTACTTTGATTACCAGAGACAGTGGTGTTTCAGTGGTAGAACTATTGACTGGACTGCTAACCGAAAGGTTCGTGGTTCAAACCCACCAGCCACTCCTTAGAAACCCTATACAGGGTCACTATGAATCAGAACTGACTCAATGGCACTTATCAACAACAAATGTGGAAACCCAGGGTTCAATTGTTTGCTAATGCACCTCAGTCACAACAGCATTGCCTGTCTGTCAGTGGAGGCTTGCTTGTTGCTATAATGCTGAATGGGTTTCAGAAGAACAGACAGATGATGAAAAAAGACCTGGCAACCTACATCCAAAAATCACAGTCAAGGAAAGCCCTATGGGTCACAACAGTCTAATCCCTTTGTATATGGGAACCCCTAGGAATCAGGGCTGACTCAATAATATCTAACAACGTTAACAACTTTGATGATAAACATGAATTGTCAAGTCAGAATTTTTTGGTTTTCAACTAGCCAGACTTATTTTCTGTGTAGTCATGATTTTAATTATAATATAATTTTTAAATAACAGTTAAAAATCAGTCAATTTCTCAGAGGATTTTTTAGATAAAAAACCATAGCCCTCAATATGGATTATATCTCAACATAAAAATGACCAAAATCCTAACAACTGGACTAATAAACAATATCATGATTAACACAGAAAAGACTAAAATTATCAAGGATTTCATCTTATTTAGATTCATAATCAAGGCCCAGGGAGGCTGCAGTTAAGAAATCAAATGAAAGAAACAATTGAAGCCACAAAATAAATAAATAAATAAAAAGAAATCAAATGAATTGTTGCATTGGGCAAATCTATGTAAAAGAGCTTTTTAAAGTGTTAAAATAAAAAAGGTTACCTTGAGAACTAAGGTGCACCTGACTCAAGCCATAGCATTTTCAATCACCTCATATACCACATACGTGTGAAAGCTGTACAATGAGTAAGGAAGACCAAAGAAGAATGGATATCTTTGAATTATGGTGCTGGCAAAGAATACTGAATGTACTGTGGGTGGATAGAAGAACTCAAAGTCTGTGCTGGAAGAAGTACAACAGAATACGCCTTAGAAGCAAGGATGGTGACACTTCATCTCACATACTTTGGGCATGTTATCAGGAGGGACTAATCCTTGGAGAAGTAAATCATACTTTGATAAAGTAGAGAATCAGTGAAAAAGAGGAAGACTCGCTTTTTTGTCCGACATCTTAGCTAAGCTGCAGTTGTAGCTCCTCTCTGAGGTTCGTGATGCCTCCCAAGGACAACAAGAAGAAGAAAGATGCCAGAAAGTTGGCCAAGAAAGACAATGACCCAGTGAATAAATCTGAGGGCAAGGCCAAAAAGAAGAAGTGGTCCAAAGGGAAAGCTGGGGACAAGCTTAATAACCTGGTCTTGTTTAACAAAGCCATGTATTATGACAAGCTCTGTAAGGAAGTTCCCGACTATAAACTTATAACACCAGCTGTTGTCTCTGAGAGACTGAAGATTCACGGTTCCCTGGCCAGGACAGCGCTTTAGGAGCTGCTTCGTAAAGGACTTAGCAAGCTGGTTTCAAAACACAAAGCTCAAGTAATTTACACCAGAAACACAAAGGGAAGGGATGCCCAGCTGCTGGTGAAGATGCATGAACAGGTCCAATCAACTGTACATTTTGAAAAATAAAACTTTATTAAACCCTCAATGAGAGGAACTGACACCGTGGCTGCAACAATGCCCTCAAACAACATTTGTGAAGATGGCGTAGGACCAGGTGATATTTCATTCTGTTTTGCACAAAGTTGTTACAAGTCAGAACTGATTCCATAGCACCTAACAACAACAACAGATATGTATGTAACATTCTTCTCTCTCTGACTTTAATACACTATTTTCTTCATCCCTTTTTTTCTAACACCTGCAACAAAATTTCTTATCAGTCCCCTTGCTAGGTAACCTGCGGAAAATAACAATTGTCACAATTACCCTTTAATTTGTACCTTGTTCTTCTGGTTTCTCCCTACAGACTTTAAGGTTGGAGTCCTGGTGTGGCACTGCTCACTGAAAGGTCGATGGTTCAAACCCACCAGTCACTCCTCAAAACCCTATACATGCTCACTATGAGTTGGAACCGACTCAACAGCACTTAACAACAATAACAATCTGTTACAGCAGGCAACACATAAAGATATTCTGCCCAGAAAAAAACTGTGCCTCAGAATCAAGCTTTCCTTGGTGCTTGTCAGAATTTGTACCCACTGGCTACTGGTGAGTCAGGTATATTGCTGAGTGAACTGAATGGGACACTAATGTGGATCTCTAGTGTAGCTCTGTAGGATCAGCACTGAACTTCAAACCACATATTGTGAGATCAAACCCACCAGCTGATCCTCAGAAACCCAATACAGTGTCTGAATTGACTCGACAATACTTAACAATAACAATGGGACCCTGGTGTGGCACTGTAGGATAAGCACCAGACTGCTAACCTTAAGGTCAGCAGTTCAAACCCACCAGTTGCTCCTTGGAAATCCTATGTAGGGTCATCATGAGTCAAAACAACTCAATGGCACTTAGCAGAAACAACAACAATGGGGGAAGGGAAAGTGGACAGATTGACTAGTATCTAGAGGAGGGATAGATAATGGTTGAGCAAGTCCCAGCAGGGCTATTGCAGAACCAGCCTCTGTTACAGGCCACTACCAATAGAAGAACTGACCATCTAAGGGCTGGGAGGTAGGTCAGGGAGGGGTTACAGTTTTATAAATGAAGAGCAGAATGCCATACAGACTCAAGGTCATTGCAACAGTTCTGTCTGCAACAAGTCAAGGGATAAAAGAAGCAAAAGGAAAGCCATGCAAGTGACTCTGGAATAGACAAAGAGGAACCCTGGCTTCCAGCCCTGGGTACAGTATAAAGCAGGACTCCACTTTCAAGCTAACCCAGCCCAGTGTCTTGGGGAAAAACTCAACAGCTCTAGATTCCATCCCTGAGGAAGTTAGTGATGGTCTTGCCTCAACAAAGGCTATTTTGGAATGGAAAGGATAGTCTGAAACACGACAGCTTTATAGAGACTGTTGCCTTATAACAATACAGAAAAAAATTTTTTTTTTGTTTTTAATCTTTTTAGTGACTTGGGTGAAGGTATACTGAGCAAATCAATTTTCCATCCAATAATTCATACACATTTTGTTTCATGTCATTGATTCTAATCCCCACAATGTAATATCAGTCAACCCACTTCCTCCTTGTGCTTCCCATTTCCATTCCTCCTTCTTTCCTAGCCTTTCCTGCCTTCTGAGCTTTGTCCTTGAGAAAATATTGCCCTTTTGATCTCACATGATGGATTGTTCTAAGGTGTCAGTACCTCCTTAGTATTACTGGTCACTTTAGGACTCTTGATGTGGCATTGTAGGACCAGCACTGGACTACAAACCTCAAGGTCAGCAGTTCAAACCTACCAGCAGTTGCTTGGAAATGCGATTCAGAGTCACTATGAGTTGGAACTGACTCAGTGGCACTTGAAAATTGAACCATGGGATGAATTCAGTTCCATGCCTGAGATTGAAAGGTGCACACCTTTCCTGATTTAAAACCATTCAGTATCCCCATGTTCTGTTAGAATAACTGATTCTTGTTTTATGTGAGGGTTCCTAACCAGCACAATGAAGTAATCTGGAATACTCATTCTTTGCAATGTTGTCCATAGTTTGTTAGGATCCAATAATCAAAAAACTTTGCATAGTCAGTAAAGCACAAGTAAACACCTTTCTGATATTCTCTACTTTCATCCAAGATGCATCTGATGTAAGCAATGATATCCCTCATTCTACATCTTCTTCTGAATCCTG
>NW_006408582.1:11258589-11259871 GCF_000296735.1 Chrysochloris asiatica | reverse complement strand
CTTCTTGTACTATATCTGACAATGACCTGTTGCTATTCATAAGGCCTTCAGTGGCTAACCCTTCAGAAGAGGTCCACCTCTCCTTCTTTCTAGTCTCAAAGCTCAACTGAAACCTGTTTACCAATGGTGACCCACCTGGCATTTAAAATACTGGTGGCATAGCTTCCAGCATTACAGCAACACACCATGGCATGGCAAACTGACAGATGACGGTGCTGTAGCTAGGACAGGAAGAAAATATTTACAACACACATTTGTTATTGACACATCTGATATTGGTTTTTGGATATCTTTTATGGTTCTGTGTTATTATCTAAAAATAACAATGGATTAGGTGTGATTCTTGGAGGCAAGCAATGGAAATAAATTCTGGATGAGCTCAAGAGAAAGAGTTATTTATCAAAAGGATGTTCATTACTGTACTCTTCACAATAGCCAGTTGGTGGAAACAACCCAAATGTACCTCCACATATGAATGGATACTCAAAATGTGATACATATGTACAATGGAACATTTGTTGTTGTTGTTAAGTGCCACTGAGTCGGTTCCAACACATAGTGACTCTACGTAGGATTTCTGAGCAGTGACTGGTGAGCTCGAACCACTGACTTTGCAGTTCAAACTGACCTTGCAGTCCAGCACATTAACCCTCAGCATCACAAATGGACTCCATGTTGAACATTGCTCTTCCATAAAGAGAAACTAAGTTCTGATGTATGCCATGCCATGGATGAGTCTTGAAAACATTATACAGAGTGAAAGTAGTCAGTAATGAAAGGACAAGTATTGTATGACTGCACTAATTAATAGCTAGATTAGGCAAATATACAGAGATTAAAGTTAACTACCAGGGGCATATGAAATCAAGGAAAACACAGAAAAAAACTGTACAAGCATTCAGAAAACAAACAGACAACAGAAATTAAAAATTGGAAACATACAAAAATAGCAATTAGAAAGTCTGAAGATTAATACTAAGACTTCAGAAATAGATAATACATTAAAAGACCAAAGAAGCAGAATTGAATCAATTTGGTTTGAACACCAATCTCTCAATATTTTTCTGCTAGAGGAACAATCAGAAATTTTTTTTTTAATCTGGAGAAAGCTTAAGACTTATGTGGAATACTACCAAGAGGCATAACTGAATCAGTATGGTGAAAGAATACAACCCTGGTACACACCTTTCTTAATTTTAAACCATTCAGTGTTCCCTTTTTCTATTCGAACAACCTCATATTCAATAACCTCATATGCATGTGAAATTTGGACAGTGAATAA
>NW_006408582.1:11253871-11257724 GCF_000296735.1 Chrysochloris asiatica | reverse complement strand
GGTTTCTGAGGAGTGGCTGGTGAGTTTGAACCACCAATCTTGCAGTTCAAACTAACCTTGAGGTCGAGTGCTTATCCTATGCACCACACCAGGCATGAGCAAGTGTAAATCGCCATAATTTGATGAGCTGTCCCTTTGCTTATGGATGCAGTTGCTCAAAATTTCAAACAAAAGAAACGAGTCTTCGTATCAAGGATCAAGCTTGTTTTCTCAGTGCACTAGGTTGATAAGACAGGCAATTTATACACTGGCTATCAAAAATTGGGGGCTATAAAGGCATGAAATGGCAGGATTATCAGCTTTCGTGAGTGTACTTAGTTTCAGAACAAGAGGGTAATGTAGAATGCCCACTGAATAGTTTTCCTCTTTTCCAGATGGATCTGGTGAAAGGGGATGGGGGATGATGATGAGAGGACTTTATGATTCAATTGTGATAGTTAGCAGGATTAATTGTGATAGTCATAACTGTCATTATAAAAGATGTGTACAGAGAATCACAGAACCATCAAGAAGGAAGAGCATGAGTGGAACATGAGATTCCTACCTAGAAAAGCAGAGTTGTTAGCAGAGGTGATGGCATGGAGAGTTAGAGCAGCTGCAGGCTCTAAGTCCATGGACTTAGTAAGGCCATGTGCCTGTGGGCAGGAGGCTGGCTTGTAATATGTGCCCTTTGGACATTTAAATGAATATTTTTTTGTTTTGTATGCATATATCAAATATTTTTGCTTTATTAATTTGTGAAAAATAAGATGTAAAAGGGAATCCACAGGAGAAATCAAAATAACTGTTGTTGCAGGGAGGGGATTGTAATTATTTAGATGAAACAAAAAGTATGGTTGGTTGAAAGTAAAGTTGATCTTGTCTGTTAACTTTCACTTGATTCACACAAAGAAGTTTTAAAAAATGAATTGAGAGGGGAAAAGAAAAAAAAAAGAGTATGCTCTGATTTCTCAGCAGAAGCCAAACAGGTAAAAAGGCAACTGGATGACATGTGTAAAACTCTGAAGAAAAAAGTTGCAAACCAAAAATCATATGCTCAGCAAAACTCCATCAAATATAATAGCAAATTAGGTCATTTTTCAGGTACACAGAAATTTAAAGAATTTGTAAAACCAGACCAACCTTACAAAAAATACCGAAGGGAGTTATTTGGATAGAGAACCAACAACAGCAAACAACCAGAGACTAACATACATGACAATATCACACAGTACTCAACCCAGACATTCAAAGTAAAACAAATCTACAAGGTTGAAAATAGGGAACCAGAGATGCCAATCTCATCAAACAAACAAATAAAAAGTTAAATTAAAAAAATAATAATAATGTTCTTGCAGAACTCCCAAATAAAGAGGAAATCAAGTAGATTTCAATATATAAATGAAAACCTAACTGTAATCCTAAAACTAGACCAAGCCTAACCCCTAGCCTGATCATTAACCCTAGTGTTAACCATAACCCTAACACAAAATGAACTCCTAGGCATAGTCTAGACCTAGCTGTGACCCTAATTCTTTATAAAGAGAATATTTGAAATGTATTTTTCAAAATATAGTCCTGCATAAAGGGTTAGAAAGCATGCTACCATGCAAGAGACAGATACATAGAAGAGCAATAAGTGCAATAAGACATCTTGTTTTCTTTCAAACAAAGACCAAGTATAATATTTGAAATACAACACACTGTTCCATTCTGAAGATTCCCAGGATTAAGGAAGGAGTTTCATGCCTGGGAAGCAAAAAAATGGAAAGTAGGAGAGAATTAGCCGACAAACCATCTTTAGTGGCATTTTTAGTGCAATCTTCTTCGTCTACCCTGACTACCACAAAATTAAATCACTATGAATTTGTCTATCTGTTTTCTCATGTGTTAAGCTGCTTTGTTTGTTGCTGACCCTGATGCCCTTGAACTTCACTGAGCCATGAGTCTCAGTTTGTCAGTTTATGATGTAGTCATCCCCATGATGAGCTCTCATAGAATGTAATCACCTCCATGATGAGACATACTATGAGCAGTCAATCAGCTGAAAGTGCATTTCCTTGGGGGTGTGACCGCATTCCAACCTCTACAGGTGGTCTAACAATGTTCTCTTGATTTTTGCTGGATCTGCATCCTGCATTTGGCTTGTCATCATCTGGTCTGTGGTTCAGCCTTATAGCCTGGTGATCCTGGGAGTCATTAACCTCTGCAGCCTGTGAGCCAGCAACCTATTATGTGACCTGACAATCTAGGGTTCATCTGCTCCTGAAGATATGTGAGTCAGGAGAAGTCTCCAGCCTGGTATATGACCCATGTACTCAGAACATGTAAGCCGTGACAAATTTGTGAGTCACTTCCTTGAGATAAACCTCTGTGTATGTGTATACCCATACACAAATATATATACAGGAAACCTAGAGTGGAGTTGTAGGATACGCACTGGATTTCTAACCACACGATCAGCAGTTCAAACCCACCAGCTTCTCAGAAACCCTGTACAGGGCCACTATGAGTCAGAACCAACTCTAAGGCACTCAGCAACAATGACAACAACATATATAAAGCTACACTGGTTTTGCTTCTCTAAAGAACCCAGCCTAAGACACCCGGCTGTTTTGGAATTTTGAAGATCTAGTTGGTGTGATCTACTACATTTGTAAGCACTTTGCAATCTGCAATGCATTCTCACCTCATTGTTTTGTCTGAATCTCCAGACAGCTCTGCAGTTAAGCGTTGTTGTTAAGTGTAGTCGAATCAGTTCCAACTCATAGCAACCCAGTATAGGGTTTCCAAGGAGCTGCTAGTGAGTTTGAACCACCAACCTTGTGGTTCAAACTGACCTTGCCCTTAGCCTAAAGCAACTCACCAGTGCTATCTGCAGGTGAGTAGAAGAGATAAAATCAAAGCACAGGTAGAAGAACAGGATTCACCAATTTCCAAAGATGTCACATAGTGGTGAATCAGAATCTCCTAATTTCACATCAATGAGTTTCATTCATGCTTCCTTCTTTCAAGTTAATATGTTTTCTCCTCCACAGGAGATTTTCCCCTTTACCTTGCCTTGCAGGGAGACATTAGCTGTTTACCAAGTAAGTTTTCCTTTTTTTTTTTTTTTGCTTGAAGAACTGTTGATGTTGATGGCTTTCAAGACATCTCTGATTAATGATGAACCATGTGTGAAAGGACTTCCACAAGTTTATGGGGAAATGGAATTTAAAAATTATTTAAATTTTCAACAAGCTTTTTGAAGCCCATGCCTATAACAGAACAAAACCACTGTCCAGACCTGTGCTGTCCTCAGGAAGTCCATTGTTGTGGCTAATGCATTTTAAGTGCCTTCTCACCTCGGGGGCTCATCTTCCAACTGTATTACCAGTTCTGCTGTGATCCATAGGGTGTTCATTGGCTAATTTTGAGAAATAGATCTTTAAACCTTTATTTCTGGTATGTCTTAGTCTGAAAGAACCATTGAAAACTGTTAACTGGTATCTGAAATATCCCTGTGATAGCTTCCAGCATTGTAGCAACATGCAAGCCACCACAGTAGGGCAAACTGACAGATGGGTGGTGGTGTAGGAAACTACCCCTGCCTTACTTTTTAGATTATAAAAAATTATGGATAATCTTGAGAAGAATGGGAATCCCAAAACACTTAATTGTGCTCCTGAGGAACCTGCACACAGACCAAGAGGCAGTCATTCAAACAGAGTAAAAGGACACTTAATGATTTAAAATAAAGAAAGATGTGCACCAGGCTTGTATTCTTTCACCATACTTATTCAATCTGTATATTAATCCACAGATAATATGAGAAGCTGGATTATATGAAGAAGAATGATACATCAGGATTGGAGGAAGATTCATTAACAACATG
>NW_006408582.1:11251622-11252986 GCF_000296735.1 Chrysochloris asiatica | reverse complement strand
ATTGGATGTGTCATGGACTGCCAAAAGAACTGTCTTGGAAAAAGTACAATCAGAATGCTCCTTAAAAGTGAGAATGATAAGACTTAGTCTCACATATTTTGGACATGTTATAAGGAAGAACTAGTCCCTGGGAAAGGATATCATGCTTGCCAAAGCATAGCAAAAACAATTAAGACCCCCAATTAAATGGATTGACACAGTAGCTGAGGTAGTGGGCTCAAATGACAACCATTGTCAGAATGGCACAGGACTGGGCAGTCTTTCATTCTGTTGTGCATAAGGTCACTGTGAGTCAGAACCAACTTGACAGTACCTAACGACAACAAGGTAACAGTCATCAATGTGCTGATGTCATGTAACCAAGGGGTAGGCTCAGAGTCTCCCAAACTGAACCAAAGTCATTCTCCTCTCTCCCACATGGTATATCTTGTTCAGGGTAATATACATATGGAAATCAAGGGATTACAAGGCTACCCACTATTTACTCAAAATATAGTTAGCTTGTTTCTGCTGACATCTCCAAACATTCCTGATGCTGTACTTCTTGAGGCCAGGAATTCTTATTTTCCTTAAGTTAGTCCAAGTAGACTCCCCCAACTGATTCAACTGTATTACTGTAAGATCCAACTATATTGGGAGAGCCGTTAAAAAAAAAAAAAAACTTTTCAACTCTTAGTAAAGCAAACAAGCAAACTTCAGTTTCTGGGAAACATGTCAAAAATAATTTTGCCTACAGGCAGGAAGACACTTCAAGATTTGTCTGCCTGGACACACTTGGCCTGATACCAGCTATCTAACTTTATACAGCAGGTTCTAAGGAATCAGCAGAAAGAGCCTCACAAACGGCTTGGGGAATGGCAATCATTTTCAGATGGTCACTTGTGGAAGTCCAAATGCTCATTAAGCATCTTCATTGTCTTTATTTGACAGATCTAAATAGGCTGCTAAACCTAGATTGACTAGAATCTCAGGGATCTTAAATAACTACCTTGCCAAGCATTTTTTAAAGCACATCAGGTTCTCTTAATTCTATTTGACCCAAAAGTTGGCACAGGCCCAGTTTCTCTACTTCTGCTGAAGTCTTCAACTTTTCCCAGTGCTAGCTGCAGGCAAAAGATACAGTCAAGAAAGTGTCTCTTTGTTTCCTCTAAATTCTGTAGCCTCACTGGTGCCATAACCCCTTTCTGGCACTTACTTATATCAGAGCTTGCTTCCAACAAAGGAGAAATTTTCACTGATTTATTCTACAGCATTCATTTACATTAGAGTTACCTTTCCAAGAAGAAAAAAAAAAGAAATTGCTGTTGAGTCTATACTAACTCTTGGCTGCCCATGTATTTCAGAGTAGAACTGTGCTCTCTAGA
>NW_006408582.1:11246688-11250398 GCF_000296735.1 Chrysochloris asiatica | reverse complement strand
TTTCCCTTTTTTGCTAGATATTTTTCACTTTGCAAAAGGATAAATGTATTTTCATGGCAGGAGCAGAGAGATTCAAATAACAAGTAAAAGCATAGACCAGATGTCAGAGACTTAGCTGCTAGCTCTTCTTCCTGTACATGTGAGTCAATCACTTAGCCCACTGATCCTTACTCTCTGTTATTATTATTAGGTACCTTGGAGCTGATTCTGACTCCTAGTGAGTCTATAGAAAACAGAAGAAGACACTTCCTGGTCCTGTGCTATCCTCACAATTATTAAATTTGAGCCCATTGTGGATACCACTGTGTCAATGCATCTTGTTGAGAGCCTTCCGCTTTTTCACTGACTCTCCACTTTTTCAAGCATGATATCCTTCTCCAGGGACTGGTTCCTCTTGACAACATGTCCAAGAAGTACAAGATATAAAGACTTTCTATTATCTATTTTAAGGAGCATTCTAGCTATACTTCTTCCAACACAGATTTGTTTGTTATTCTGGCATTCCATGGTACTTTTAATATTTCTCACAACACCATAATTCAAATGCATCGATTCTTCCTTATTTACTGTCCAACTTTTACATGCATATAAGGCAATTGAAAATACTACGGCTAGAGACAGAAACACCTTAGTCCTCAAACAGACATCTTTGCTATTTAATACTTTAAAGAGGTCTTTTGCAACATGCGTCTGTTGATGTCTTGACTGTGGCTTCTGTGAACTTTGACTGTGGATCCAAGCAATATGAAATTTTTGACAACTTCAATCTTCTCAGTTAATCATGATGTTATTTATTGGTCTAGCTGTGAGGATTTTCATTTTCTTTACACTGAAGTGCAATCCATACTGAAGGCATCAGTCTTTGAACTCTATCATTAAGTAATTCAAGTCGTTTTTCACCTCCAGCAAGCCAGATTGTGTAATTTGTTAACAGGTTGTTAATTTGTAACAGATTGTTAATGAGTCTTCCTCCAATCCTGATGCCACATTCTTCTTCTTCATATAATCCAGCCTCTCGGATTATTTGCTCAGGATACTGACTGAATAACTATGGTGAAGGGATATAGCCCTGGTACACACCTCTACTTGTTTTAAACTATCTGGTATCCCCTTGTTGGATTCAAACAATTGTCTGTTTAACAATTTCTCATAAGCACTATTGAGTGTTCTGGTATACTCATTCTTCACAATGTCATCCATGGTTTGTTTGACTCCCACAGTCAGATGTCTTTTATCATACGTTGATAAAACATGAAAATATCTTTCTAGTAATCTCTGCTTTCAGCCTACAACTATCTGATATCAGCCATGATACCCCTAGTACCACTTTTTCTTTGAATCTGACTTGAATTTCTGGCAGTTCCCTGTCAATGTACTACTGCAAGCATTTTTTAAATTATCTTCAGCAAAATTGTACCTGTAAGTGATATTAATGAGACTGTTCATTGATTCTGCATGGTTCACCTTTCTTTGTTTGGGTATATATAAGGATCTCTTCAAATCGGTTAGCCAAGCAACTGTCCTCCATTTTAGTTTATTTTATTTATTTTATTTTATTTGTCTAAAGTGTTAGCACCCCAATTCTGCATCAGTTTGTTGAAGCATTTCAATTTGTATTCCTTCAGTTTCTGGAGCAATGACTTCAGTTCAGCTTGGACTTCTTCCTTCAGTACCACCAATTCTTTATAATATAGTATTCTTTATGGTACAGTGACTCTGTGTATTCCATGCATCTTCTTTTGATGCTTCGTGCATCATTCAATATTTTGCCCATAGAGTCCTTCAATATTGCAACCCAAGACTTCCATTTTGATTCAGTTCTTTCCACTTGAGAAGTGCTGAGAAAAGTCTCCCTTCTCAGTGTCCTAATGCCAGATGGTTGCACATTTCACTATGATACTTGACTTTGTATTCTCAAACTGCCCTTAGATATTTTCTATTCAACTCTTTCACTTTATCATTTATTCCAGTTGCTTTAGATTCTCTATGCTCAAATGTAAGTGTCAGAGACTCTTTTTACATCCACTTTGGACTTTTTTCTATCCTATCTTTTAAATGACCTTTTTGCATTCTTTTTGTACGGTATTCTGGTTATCATTCCACATCTCCTTTGGTCTTCAGTCATCATGGTCTAATACATCAAATGTGTTCTTGAGATGGTCTCTACATTCAGGTTGGATATATTAAAGATCATTTTGTGGCTCTCCTAGACTTGTTTTCATTTTCTTCAGCCTCAGCCTTAGCTTGCTTATGAGCAGCTGATGGTCTATACCAGAATCAGCACTTGGCCTTGTTTTGGCTAATGATATTGAACTTTTCCACCATCTCGTCCAACAGATATAATCAGTTTTACTCCTGTGTATTTCATCTGGCAAGGTCCATGGGTATAGTAGCCTTTTATGTTGTTTTTAAAAGTTGATTTTGGAACAAACAAGATGGCATATGAGGTAGAAGTACAGTAAGGAGTTCCATCAGCAACAACACAGAATACCCCACCCACACCCCCTGAGAGTTCTACTATGCATGCGCACAGATCTCCTCAAAATTTAAAGGTGCAGTTTCCATTTAAAACCAAACAGCAGAACAAAATGACCACAACCGGCCCTAAACTATTTATCACAAGGAAAAAGGTGTGAGTGGGGTTTTTGAGTAGGACAGGCATTCTAAAAAGGAAATAGGCCAAAAATTAAATCCTGAGTTATATCGTAATAACTAACAGTGGGACCTTGAAATTTCTCAGGAAGAAGAGTAAAAAGGGAACACCATCTCCTGATTACATGTACCTGGAGGCAATCAGAAAGCAAAAAAATACCAAAACACACACTCAATTAAATATTAGGGCCACAGCTAAACACTAAACATGTCCAAAAAGCAAAAACAGATGACCATATAAGCACACATCCAGAAACAAGATAAAATGTCTGAGACAAATGACCTAGAGGTAGACCTCGACTCCATTCTGAAAGGTGGGCAGGCCTTGGATTAACGCCTGAGAACGAATTCAGAAAAAATGATTATAAAATGTTTCAAAACACTTTACAATGTAGTTGAGAAAAATAAGAAAGAAGTCAGGAAAGTGCTACAGGAACAATCAAATTAGATAGATACAGTATTGGAAACAATTCAAAACCTACGGAAAGAGGTCCAAATGATTAATAATAGTATATCAGTTTGTTCCTTCAGGACAAACCCCCCTCTAAGACTGAAACTCAAAGGGAACACATGAACAGGCATGTAAGCTTGCTGGTGACCACATTGGTCTACTGGTGAGTGGAAGAGGGGGAAGGCAGCAATGAAGAAATGGGCTCAGTTCAACCATGGTCCATTGACTCCCGTTGACTTGGATATGAGATAGAGAAGAGGAAGGGCTTGTTTGTCCAAAATGCGGTGAGCCCATGGATAAGGACATAGCCACAGAGGGCTAGAGCTGACAGTGAAGCATTCAGCTGATATGAAGTGAGGGGAGAGGAACAAGAACACCCAAACTTGTAGATTGTACCATTTGACCTAGCCTCAATGGCTTGATAATCAGAACTTGACTAGAGGAAGATAATTTATATATATATAAAGGAAACAAGGGTAAATCACTACAATTTGATGAGCCTGACCTATACTTATGGTGGTGATGTGCCATGGAGTCAGTTCCGACTCATAGCGACCCTTGCAAAATTCTCTCATTCGAACTCCAGCTTTATTGCTATCACCAAGAC
>NW_006408582.1:11240724-11244559 GCF_000296735.1 Chrysochloris asiatica | reverse complement strand
CAGTGGCATAGCTTCTAGCATCACACCAGCCAACACATAGTACAACATACTGACAGACAAATGGTGGTTCAGCTTCATAGTAACATACAAATTTCCACTGACAGATGGGTGGTGGATGCACCAGAGGTACATTGGCCAGGAATCAAATCCAGGTCTCCTTCATTTGTTGTTGTTGTTGTTAGGTGCCATCACGTCAGTACCAACTCGTAGCGACCTTATGCACAGCAGAACAAAACACTGCCCAATCCTGGGCCAACCTCACTACAGTTTCCATGCTTGTCATTTGGCCAATCCATCTCATTGGGGGTTCTTCCTCTCTTTCTCTGTCCCTCCACCTTACCAAACATGGTATCCTTCTCCAGTGACTGGTTCCTCCTGACAATATGTCCTAAGTATGACAGACGAAGTTTGGCCATCCTAGCCTCCAAGGAGCATTCTGACTGCACTTCTTCCAAAACAGATCTATTGGTTCTTTTGGCAGTCCATGGCACTTTGAGTATTCTCCTCCAACACCACAACTCAAAGGCATCAATTCTTCTACAGTCATCCTTATTCACTGTCCAGCTTTCACATCCATATGAGGCTATTGAAAACACAATGGCCTGGGTCAGGCGCACCTTAGTCCTTGAGCTGATATCTTTGTTCTTCAACACTTTAAAAAGGTCTTGTGTAGCAGATTTGCCCAGTGCAATACAGTGTTTGATTTCTTGACTGCTGCTTCCATGCATGTTGATAGTTGATCCCAGAAGAATGAAGTCCTTGACCACTTCAATGTTTTCTCCTTCATAGCAGGGGAGAATTCTACCACTGAACTTCCACTGCTTCTCCCCACACCACAACTCTGTCACTAGCAATTTTAATCTTCCATTTGTCTCTTTCCCATGACTGCCAATCTATCGGGAAATGCCATCAACTCTTCATATGAAATATATTGAGAATCAGACCACCACTACTGCAGCCATTCTGGGCCAAGCCACCATTAGATCTTAACTGAGTTCTTGAAATAGCCTCCTAACTGGTCTTGTATTTTCTTCCTTATCATCATAAGGACTAAATTTTAGAGAGCAGGCTGCAAATCTTGTCAAAATGTAAATCAGATCATGTCATTACTATGCTCCAAGCCTCCAGTTGCTCTAGTCATATTTTTTTCAAAATTCTTTCTTATATTTACAGGCTGCATTAGTATGTGGTATCTGAGAAGCAGATGGCAAGGTAAAACTGAAAGTGTGAGGATTTTATTTGGGAAAACACCTGTGAGAAAAAAATGCAGAGGGAGTTGGAGAATCTGAGAGAGCCATAAGATCATGAACAAATCTACCATTAAGTAAAGGAGAGAGGGAAGAAGTCTAAGTAGAAGCATCCTAGACCACGATACTGTCTAAGGAAGGTTTGGTGTGTTCATCCATCAGCCACAACTGCTCATCACTTTGGATGAGGAATCCCTGTTTCTCCTAGAAATGCTCTTCCTTTAATGTGTTTGCTATATTCAGTTATTGGCTGTGAGCAGGCCACCCATGCTTCATGAGTTCCAGAACACAGCAGCTGGAGCCATTCCATTATTCTGTGTAGTTACAGGTGTCTGTAGATGGTGCAAATGTTATCGTGCTCAGTTGCTAACCAAAAGGTTGGGGTTTGAATCAATCCAATTGTGCCTCAGAAGAAAGCCTTGGTGGATCTACTTCCAAAAATTCAGCCACAGAAAACCCTGTGGAACACAACTTCACACTGGCATACATGAGGCTGCTCTGAGTCAGAATTGATTCAACAGATAGTAGTTAGTTCATTGATATCTAGTTGATAGATAGTTAGATAGATAGCAAAATGCATTCTCATTGCCCCCTAGGCCTTACATGACCCACCCTTACCACTGCTTCCTGACCCTCTAGTCTCCTACCCTTTGCATGCTGTCAGCCAAGCTGACCTTTGTTGTTGTTGTTGTTGTTGGTAAGTGCCATCGAGTCGATTCTGACCCATAGTGACCCTGTATAGGGTTTCCAAGAAGCAGCTGGTGAGCTTGAACCACCAACCTTGCAGTTCAAATGACTTTGCAATCTGACGCATTAGCCTACAGCGCCACACACCAGGACCCCCCTTAAATATCTAGGCATGTTCCTACTGCAGCATCTTTGCACATGTGGAAGCGTAGCTTCCGTCTCTATGTATCTCCACAGGGCTTGTTTCCCTATACGTCTGTCTGTCTTTGTGTCTCTTCTCTTCTTATAAGGATAGCAGTCCTATCCATGTGTCTTGCTCTCTCATTTCCTCCAAGTCTTTAGTTAAGTGTCACTTTTTCAATGAAGCCTGCCATGACCATCCTAACTAAATTGTCAACACCCCTTTACCTTCACACAATCATTCATTCACACACACACACACACACACACATTTTCTATCTCTCTGATCTGATTTAGATTGTTTGTTTTTTTCTGGGCACTTATCACTGTAAAGCATACCATATCCATTTACCTATCTTTTTTTATATCTCCTATACTGGAAGGGCTTTTGTTTGCTTGATGATTGCTCAGAAAGTAGAATAGTATATAGAATACGTTAAGCATTCAATGAACACTTGCTGAATGAAAGACTGAACACACAGAAGAAACCAAGATATAGAAATATTAATATGTACTTCTCATGCTTGTGTGCAAATGCACTGCTGATTACAAATGAGTCACTCAAGAAATCCAGAGGGACATCTTCTTGGCAACATTCTATTCACAGTTAGTTCAAGTTTCCATCTGCAGTTGGAAGAGAGAAATTCATGAAAAATCTGCAATTCAAACATGCCGCAAGTTTAGAATGGCTTTTCATGACAGAAACCAGGAAGCTTTCAAAGATAAGAGGAGCATGACAAAAGGGTCACGTTCAAAGGGAACCAAAGCCAGTGTGAAGTTTCCTTTTGGTCAAGAATGGACAATTTATACATCAAAAAACTTAGTGAATGCAATTTGTTTAAACACATTGAAATTCTTTTTAGATATCCATGAATTATTCATGATAGAAAACAAAACAAGAAAAGAGAAAGTTATACAAGTTGTATTCATTTCCTAGGGCTGCCTTAGTAAGTTACCACAAAGTTGGCTGCTTAAAATAACAGAAATGTATTTCACAGTTCTGGAGACTAGAAGTCTGAAATCAAGGTGCTGCCCATGACAAGCATGCTCCTTCTGAACTACTTAGGAAAGGATCCTTTCTTGTCTTTTTCAACTTTTGGAAGTATCAAGTACTCCTTGATACAACATTACTTCAGTCTGCATTTATCTCCACATGACTTTCTTCCCTACATGTCTGTCTGTCTCTCTGTCTCTTCTCTTCTTATAAGAATAGCAGTGCTGTTGAATGAGAGCCCATCCTACTTGAATATGCCCTCATGCTAACTAACTACATCTGCAAAGACCCTATTCCTAAACAAGGTAACATTTCCAGACATCAAGGGTTAGTACTTCAATGTATCTTTTTAGGGGATGCAATTCATAACACAAGAGCAACATCAATAGTAAAAACAAAAATCTACTGAGTGAAATAAGTCGATTATAAAAGCATAAATATTGTAAGAATCCACTATTATAAAATATCAAGAAAAGGTTTGTGCACAGAAAGAAACATTCTTTGGTGCTTGCCAGAGGGAGAGAGGAGGAAATCATTAACTAGATGTTGTTGTTATTGTTAGGTGTCATCCAGTTGGTTCCAACCCATAGCGACCCTGTATAGGGTTTCCGAGAAGGAGCTGGTGAACTTGAACCACTGACCTTGCAGTTCAAATGGCTTTGCAGTCTGGTGGATTAACCCTCAGTGTTATACCAGGACTCCTTATAAACTAGATAGTAGTTGTTGT
>NW_006408582.1:11237759-11240084 GCF_000296735.1 Chrysochloris asiatica | reverse complement strand
CCTTTAGACACCCTTAAAACTTGAACCTGAACACACTTCTGGGGATCACCTTTCAAGCAAATGATAGATCTATAAGATGAACAGTAACATGCAGGATGAACATGCTGCTCAGAACAATCAACCATAAGAGATCAAAAAGCCAGTACTTGCCCCAAAACAAAATTCAGAAGGTAGGAAGGTACAGGAAAGATGGGTGAATACAAACAAGGAACCCAGGGAGGAAATGGGAGGAAGGATTGCAGTTAATGTCATGAAAAGTGTTCAGTGGGAAAATAATTTGCTCTGCAAACTTTCACCCAAACCACAATAAAATGTTCAAAAAAAAAAACCCCAACTCATGGGATCCAATTGGGAAAGACCAGAACACCAACTTTTATTCTGGAGATTGGCAATAACTTACAAGGATTCATCATACATCCTCATTTAAGAATAAACAAATTATGTTAGTTCATAAGGAAAATTATTTCTTTAAGGAAAAAAAACAGATAATTAGTAAGGAAAAATAATAATGTTTTTAAATGATCGTTTTGTAACTCTGAGTGAAGTTGTTGATTGACTTAAATGTCACCATTGAGTGAAGTCACTACAGGAAAATATCACCCAGTAAAACAAATGCTCAATCATTAACAATTGAACAACCAGATATTTTGTTGCGCCTGTTATGATGCAATGCAAAGCATACAACACTACCAAAGAAGTGTTTTGGCCAGCAAAAGAGAGCCTAAATATAATGAATCTTTAGGGACAATTTGCATTTGAAGGGAATATGAAAGACATAAGAACAAATTAGATGGCACCATGAGGAAAAACAGAAACTGGGACAGCCTACAAGATACTTAAACCAGTTTCTAGAACAAGTACATACCATAAAAAAGTAAAAAGACATTGTCATGTGTTGTTTTATTATTATATTTAACTACAGAACATTAAATATCAAAGTGAAAAATAAACATTTCTTTTGTGATCCTGTTTTTGATGAGCTAAATATAAAAATCACCTTTTTAGATATCTGACTATGGTCTGTAAATCAGAAGACAAAAGAGGAGAATTATTGCTAATTTTGTTAAACATGGGTTGGAAACAAAGAGGAAGGATCAGTAGTTGTAAAATATGGTCTTGGTGATAGAAAAAATGCAGGAGATTTCATTAATAAAATTCTATAAGACCAATGACTTATTCATTGCAAATACTTTTTTGGGACAACATCAAAGGTGACTATACACATGAATCTCATCAGATGGAAGACACAGAAATCAAATTGACTACATCTGTGGAAAGAGACAATGGGAAAGCTCCATGTATTCAGGCAAAAGAAGTAAAGGGCAGTCTATGGAACAGACCATCAATTGCTCATATGCAAGCTTAGGCTGAAGCTGAAGAAAATGTTTTAAAGTTCACAAGAGCCAAAATATGGCCTTGAACATATCCCAAGAGATCATCTCAAAAGCAGATTTGCTGCATTAGACACTAATGACTGCAGACAGAAGAGTTGCAGAAAGACATCAAGAATATCATACAGGAAGAAAGCAAAAGGTCATTAAGAAGACACAAAGAAAGAAAAGGCCAAACTGGATGTCAGAATAGGCTCTGAAACTTGCTCTCCAACGCAGAGATGCTAACGTGAATGGAAGAAATGAGGAGGTAAAAGAGCTGAACAGAAGACTTCAAAGGTCAGTTAAAGAAGACAAAGTCAAGTATTATAATGAAATATGCAAAGACCTGGAGTTAGAAAACCAAAAGGGAAGAACATGCTCAGCATTTCTCAAACTGAAAGAACTGAAGAAAAATTCAAGCCTTGACTTGCAATACTGAAGGGCTCCTGGTGTGGCAGTGTAGGACCACACTATATTACAAACCACAAGGTCCACAGTTGCTCCTCAGAAACACTATAACGATTGTTATGAGTCAGAACCGGCTTGACAGCACTTAACAACAACATGGACACAAAAGTGAATGATATGTTGTTGTTTTAAGTGCCGTCGAGTCAATTCCAACCCATTGTGACCCTGTATAGGGTTTCCAAGGAGCAGCTGATGAGCTTGAACCATCGACCTTCCAGTTCAAATAACTTTGCAATGTGACCTGGAGATGAGAGAGAGAAGAGGAAGGTCTGGTTGCTTCAAAGTGTGGTGAGACCTGGGAACACTTGAGCCCATGGACAAGAACATAGCCACAGAGGGCTAGAGCTGAAAGTGACACATCCAGCTGATATGAAGTGAGGGGAGATGCACAAGAACACCCAAACTTGAAGACAGTATCCATTTGACCTAGCCTTGATGGCTTAATAATCAGAACTCCACTAGATGAAAAAAAAAATTTTTTTTT
>NW_006408582.1:11215736-11229694 GCF_000296735.1 Chrysochloris asiatica | reverse complement strand
GTGGGGCTGATGAAAGGAAATGTGGATAGATCTTTTGTGATAAAATAATGAATAATTGTTATCAGGACTGATTGTGAGGGATGGAAATGTAAAGGTAGATGTTTTATAGCAAGGAGGGTAGTGATTAACTTTGCAGTCTAGAAGCAGAGGTCCCTGGGACCATGAAGGGAGAAGAGTGGAGAGCGGGACCCTACCCAGAGAAGCAGTGATGTCGGAGATGGAGGCAAAGATGATGACGTGGCAAGATGGAGCAGCTGGGGACTTTAGACACAGAGGGAGAGGGGCTGTGTGCTGACGACCGGGGGGTACGGGGGGCAGGCTTGTAGTGTATACCCTGTGGTTGGTTGATGATGCATGGAGGGGGTTGTAACCATGGCAATTAAAGATATACGAGAGGATAAATTTATAACTAATGTTCTCCCATGTAAACCATCACATAATTCACAATAAAACATTAAAAAAAAAAGATAAGCCAAGGAAAATGTATAGAGTATTAAAATATTGGTGACTATTTGAGATAATTGGGCAGAAAAGGAATTTCCAAAGAGGAGATTGTTGTTGTTGTTAAGTACTGTGTCGGTTCTGACTCATAGTGACTCTGTACAGGGTTTCTGAGTCTGCAAATCTTTATGGGAGCAGATAGCCTCATCTTTCTCCTGTGGAACAGCTGGTAGTTTCGAACTGCTGACCTTGAGGTTAGCAGCCCGATTCGTAACCACTATGGCACCTTGGACATATTGTCAGGAGGGAACAGTCGCTGGAGAAGGATGTCATGCTGGGTAAGATGGAGGGTCAGAGAAAAAGAAGAAGACCCCCAACGAGATGGATTGGCCAGGTGGCATCACTGATGGCGTCAAGTGTGGCAGCGGTAGTGAGGTTGGCCCAGGATTGGGCATTGTTTTGTTCTGCTGTGCATGGGGTCACTATGAGTTGGTTCTGACTTGATGGCACCTGACAACAACAACAACCATGCCACCAGAGCTCCTTAAAGAGGAGACACTTGAATTTATCTAAATGATAATACATTTAGATGCATACCTAATGTAGACGTGGGCAGTGCAGGAACTTGGGGAGGAGGGAGAGCAAATTTTAAAAGCCCTAAATTGTTACAGAGCTAAGTGTGTATAAAGGAGCTCTGGTAGCTTAGTGGTTACGAGTCAGGCTGCTAATCTAACGGTCAGCAGTTCGAAACTACCAGCAGGAGAAAGATGAGGCTTTCTACTCCCGTAAAGATTTACAGCCTTGGAAACCCTGTACAGGGTCACAATGAGTCGGAACTGACTCCATGCCAAATAACCACCACCAACTAAGGAGAAAAAGGTTAGGAGAGTCAGAAAAGTACACCAAAAAACTCAAATCCACTAGAAACAGTAGCCTGCCTCTAGCCAGTAAACGGAACCCTGGTAGTGTAGTGAGCTACGAGTTGGGCTGCTAACCACAAGGTCAACAGTTCTGAGGAAAGATGAGACTTTTTGCTCCAGTAAAAATTTATAGCCTCGGAAACCTTAAACAGGGTCGCTGTGAGTTGAAACTGACATGACAGCGCACAACTACCACCTAACCAGTAAAAAAAATACAATGTCATCATTCATGGGCATTAGGTGGATAATTCAAAAATAGTTGCCACTGCTCTAGTCCTGGCTAATAAATCTTAAAGGCAAAAAGCCAAAAGAATCAAACTGTTTTCTATGTAACTTAACTGAATCCCAGAATAGAGCTCAAGAATATTTATAGGAATGTAAATATATCCAGCATGAAACTAAGCAAAAATCACAATGTCTGGTTTCCAGTGAAAATTAGCTAGGTTATCAAAGAAAGAAACAAACAAATAAACCCATACTAAAGAGAAAAATGAGTCAAAACCAAATCAGAATTGACACACATTAGAATGAACAGACCAGAACGTAAAGACAGTTTAACAGTACTTCATATGTTCAAAAAGTTAGAGAAAATAATAAGCATATTAAATTGAGATGAGGAGGGGAAAAGATCCAAGTCAGTGAAGTGAAGAACTGATTTCTGTAAATACATGTTTTCATTTCCAAAGCAAATGCCCAGGAGGGCAACTGCTAGGTCATATGATAGTTACATGCTTAGTTTTTAAAGTATCAGCCAAATGGTTTTCCAGAATAGCTGTACAATTTTACATTTCCTCAAGGAATGTGTGAGTGGCACAGTTTCTCAGCATCGGTTTGTCACCCCATTTTTTATTTTAGCCCTTCTGATCGGTGGGTGCTTAGTGATATTTCTGGTTTTAATTTACATTTCTTAAAGGAGATCCTGAGTAGCATAAATGGCTAAGTGATGAACTACTAACCAAAAAGTTGGTGATTCAAACCCACCCAGAAGTACTCAAGAGTAAGGGCCAGTAATTCGCTTCTGAAAAGTCACATTCATGAAAATCCAATGGATTATAGTTCTACTTTTGCACAGTTGGGAACAGTAAGAGTTACCCCTCAAAGACAACTAACAACAACACCAACAACAATGGATAATGATGCTGAACATCTTTTATGTGTTTATTTGCCATCAGTATATTTCCTTCAGTAAAATGTCTATTCATGTCATTTGCCAGTTTTATCATTGAATCATTTCTTATCATATAGCTGAGTTCTTAAGGTTCTTTATATATGTTAGATACTAGTCCTTTGTCCAGTAGGATAGATGAGGGAGGGAAGCGAGTGTGGCTACCAACACATGTGATAAAATTGCGTAGAACTAACTATACACACTGGAGTGCAAGTTAATGCACTGGACTGCAAGGTCAGTTTGAACCGCAGGGTCAGTGGTTCAAGCTCACCAGCTGCTCCTGGGAAACCCTACACAGGGTCACAGAGTTGGAACTGACTTGATGGCACTTTAAAACAACAACAAATATACACACACATGCTTATACACAAATGAGTATATGCAAAAGTAGGGAATGTGAAATAAAATCAGTTGATTTTTATCAACACAAATGTTTCTATCAAGTTTATTTCGAATAGTAGCCAACTGAACCTGATTGGATGAAAGGTCCAACAAGTTAATTGTTAAGCAAACTAGTATTCATTTTTAAAAAGAACAAAATATTGATGCAAATATTCTCAGTTAAAAATTAACAAACTAAATCTAAGCTAAACCCATTGTGATCAAGTCTATTCCAACTCACAGGAACCCTAGAGGACAGAATAGAACTGAACTGTAGGGTTTACAAGACTGGAAAGAGTTACAGAAGCAAACTGCCACGTCTTTTTCCGACAGAGTGATGGGTAGATTCAAAACCTAAACTTTAGGTTAGCTGCCAAGCGCTTAGCCATTGCACTACCAGAGCTCTTTAAGACAAATCTGTTGTTGTTAGGTGCCATCAAGTCTGCACCAACTCATAGCAACCTTATGCTCAGCAGAACAAAACACTGCCTGATCCTGGGCCAACCTCACTACTGTTGCCACACTTGAGTCCATCAATGATGCCACCTGGCCAATCCATCTTGTTGGGGGTCTTCCTCTTTTTCTCTGACCCTGCATCTTACCAAGCATGATCTCCTTCTCCAGCGACTGTTCCCTCCTGACAATATGTCCAAAGTATGAGAGGTGAAGTTTGGCCATCTTGGCCTCTAAGGAGCACTCTGGCTGCACTTCTTCCAAAATGGATCTATTGGTTCTTTTGGCAGCCCATGGCAATTTATTATCAATTCTGTTTCTCTCTGTTCTCTCTACACATACAGCACTTCTTCGTTTGATACTAATCACCCAGACTAGCTCAGACTAGGTCACAAGTTAAAGGGTACAGCTCTCCAGACAGCGAAATCAGCCCAAGATCTCAGACGTCAGGTGCTAATTTGGAGTCCCCACAACCCCATCATCTCTGACCTGTTAGCTACAAATACAGAGGTCTTCCTACTAGTCCTTCAGGATGCCAGCCATAAGCTCAGTGGTCCCCAGGGCTATCCTCTCACTTCTAACCTGGATGGCAACAAATTTGGGATACCTTCCACACCCTCAGATATCAGTTTTAAATTCAGGAGTTACGATGAAGGCCCCTCACTTCTAACTTACAAGTTCCCACTACTCCCTTGCATTTCACAATTCACTAAAATTACTCACAGAACTTATGGAAAGTTCTAGGCTTATGCCTGCAGTTCTACTATAGCAAAAGAGAATACAAAGAAAGCGATATACAGAGCAAATTATGGGATAGCTCCCAACACAAAGCTTCCAAGTTCCAAAAAGGGACGTGCTACCCTCCCATGTGCATCAATGTCTATCAACAACCAAGACACCCATGGAGATTCCATATCCAGAGCCTTTATTGGAGCCTCAGTACATTGATAAAATTGACTGGATCATGCCCTTCTCCTCTGAGGATGGCTGATAATCATATCAGGGTCTTTCTACTCTGGCTAGCTCTTTCCCACCTGAGTCACCTTATTAACATACACTGTAAGTGATAATAAAGACACCAATCATTGGAGAAATGCCAAGGATTTAAAGATTATTCCTAAATTTATAAGGGACCAAAGACAAAAACCAAATTATTTGGGTTAAGTTAAAATCTTAACCTCATAGTAAGATAGAATAAACAAGGAAGTACTCCTGTGACATGGTTAGCCAATGTCAAGTCTGTCACTGATTCATGGAAACCCCATGCACAATGGAACAAAATGCTGCCCCTGTCCCAATAATAGACTACAGATCAGACTGTTGTGCACAATAGGGTTCTCATTGACTGGTATCTGAAATAAATTTCCAGGCATTTCTTGCTAATTCACCTTAGCTCCACCGAAACCTGTTCAGCATCAGAGCTATATGCAAGTCTGCACTGATAGATGAGTGGAAGCTGCACTTGAAATGCATTGGTTGGGAATTGAACTTTAGATCTCCCTCATGGAAGGTGAGCATTCTACCACTGAATCACCACTACCGTCACTCATGTGATAGTCTAATTCTGTAATCCTGTATGTTCTTGAAAATTATGCTCAGGACAGAAGAAAAGATTTACAGATGTAAAATTGTTGTTGTTGTTGTTGTTGTTAGGTGCCGTTGGGCCAGTTCTAACTCTTAGCAAACTTATGGATAACAGAATGAAACACTACCTGGTCCTGCACCATCCTCACAATTGTTACTTGAGACATTGTTGCAGCCACTATGTCAACCCATGTTGTTGAGCGTCTTCCTCTTTTTTATTGATCCCTACTTCACCAAGCATGATAACCTTCACCTTGGACTGTTCCGTCCTGATGACATGCCCAAAGTATGTTAGACAAAGTCTTGCCATCCTTGGTTCTAAACACATTCTGGCTACACTTCTTCCAAGACGGTATTTTTGTTCTTCTGGCAGTCTATGGTATTTTCAATATTCTTCTCCAACACCGTTACTCAAGTATGCCAACTCTTCTAAGGTCTTCCTTATTCATTGTCCAATTGTCAAATGCATATAAGGCCATTGAAAAGACCATAGCTTGTGTTGGGTGCACTGTAGTCCTCAAACTGATATCTTTGTTTTTGAACACTTTAAAAAGGTCTTGTGCAGCAGATTTGCCTAATGTAATTCATCATTTGATTTCTTGACCGCTGCTTTGATGAGTGTTAATGGTGGATCCAAGCAAAATTAAGTCTTTGACAACTTCAATCTTTTCTCCATTAATCATGATATTAATTACTGGTCCAGTTGTGAGGATTTTCATTTTCTTTATATTGTGATTCAATTCATAATGAAGGCTGTAGTCTTTGATCTTCATCATTAAGTATTTCAAGTCCTCTTTGTTTACAGAAAGCAAGGTTGTGTCATCTGTATATCACGGAATGCCAGTGAGTCTTCCTCCAACCCTCATGCCACATTCTTCTTCATATAATCCAGTTTCTTAGATTATTTGTTCAACATACAGATTGAATGAGCACTGCTATAGCTGTAGGATAAGAACTGTACTGCTAACCACAAAGCTGGCCGTTTGAGTCCACCAGCAGCTCCAAAGGAGAAAAGGGAGGCTTTCTGCTCCTGTGAAGATTTACAGCCTCAGAAACACTACACAGGTCACTATGAGTTGTAACTGACTCAACAGCACATGACATCAAGTACACAGGTAAGTGTGGTGAGAAGATACAACTCTGATGCACACTTTTCCTATTTTAAACCATTCAGTATCCCTTTGTTCTGGTCCAACAACTGCCTCTTAGTACAGGTTCCTAACGAACACAATTAAATATTCTGGAATATCCATTTTTTTCAATGTTATTCATAATTTGTTATGATCCACACAGTCAAATGCCTTTGCACAGTCAACAAAGAGCAAATAAACATCTTTCTGGTATTCTCTGCTTTCAGTCAAAATCCATCTGACAGCAGCAGTGAAATCCCTTGTTCCACATCCTCTTCTGAATTCAGCTGGAATATCTAGCAGTACCTGTTGATGTACTGTTCCAATCATGTTTTGTCTTCAGCAAACTGTCTTTGCATGTGTTATTAATAATACTGTTTGATGATTTTTGCATTTCATTGAGTCACTTTTCTTTGAAATGGGCACAAATATGGATCTCTTCCAATGAGACTTTCAAAATTTCTTGGCAGAGATGAGTGAGTGCCTTCAGTGCTGCATTTTGAAACGTTTTGTTGAAACATTTCAATTCGTTTTCCACCAATTCCTGGAGCCTTGTTTTTCTTCAATGCCTTCAGTTCTGTTTGAATTTCTTCCTTCAGGGCCATCAGTTCTTGATCAAGAATATGTTACCTACTTGGGAAATTTTCACCTGAAAGGACAAGTAGACCAGCCTGGAATGGCTAGAAGAACAAAAGATACTTCTTGAAAGAAAGACCAGCAAGAAAAATCCGAAACAATAACAGCAGTCTAATGGACTACTACAAGAACAAGCAAACTGTTCATCTGGGAGCCATCAAGGCAAGTGGTCAGGTCCCCTCAGGATAAACGCCCTTCCAAGACTAAGACTCAAGGGAAATACACTAGCAGGCCACATGTGGTCTGGCTGATGACCACATTGGTCACCGATAAGGGGAAGAGGGGGAAAAACAGCAATGAAGTTGGGAGCTAAGTCCGACTACATTCAATAGACTCATGTGAACCCGGGTGATGACCTGGTTGGCCAGCAGTATGGCAAGACCCAGGGACTCCTGGGCCCAGTGACAGTGACATAGCCACAGAGGACTAGAGCGGAGAATGAAGCGTCCAGCTGATATGAAGTGAGGATTGATGCACAAGAACACCATACTTGCAGATAGTACCCATTTGACTGGGCTTCAATGACTAGATGATCAGAACTCAACTAGAAGAAGAAAGAAAAGGAAAAAAAAAGAGCAACTCACTGCAATTTGATGAACTTTACCTATACTTATGGATGTAGTAGCTCAAAAAAGGGAACAAATATTTACAGAAAGGTTCACATCCCACCCCATGGGTACACAGTGTTGCCAGGGATGGACAAAAAAAAAAAGGGGGGGGGGACTACAAAGGCAAGAAGTGACTGGTTTACAAGCTTTCAAGAGGGAGGGGCATGGGAAGGTAGAATCACCACTAAATGATTTCCAATCCATTGGGACCGGGCTGGTGAAAGAAAATGGGGATAAGACTCATGTGGTACAATAGTGAATAATTGCTATCAGGACTGATTATGAGAGTTGGAAATGCAAAAGTAGATGTTTTGTAACAAAAGGAGGGGAGTGACTGATTTTGCCGTGCAGAAGCGAAGGTCACTGGGACCATCAAGTGAGAAGAACTGAGTGTGGGACACTATCCAGAGAAGCAATGACACCAGAAATGGAGGCAGAGACGATGACATGGTCAGATGGAGTGACTGGGGACACTGGACTCAGGGAGGAAGAGGAGCTGTGTGCTGGAGGCCAGGGGGCAGGCCTGTGGGGTATACCCTTTGGTTGTTTGAGGATGCATGGAGGGAATTGTAATCATTGCAATCAAATGAAATACTATAGGATGAATGTAAAACTGATGTTTTCCCATGTAAACCCACATAATTCACAATTACAATATATATATATACTACCTCTTGAAATGGTTGAACATTGACCAAGTAATTCATTTTGGTAGAGTGACTGTATCCCTTCCATCTTCTTTTGACTTTACCAGCATCACTCGATGTTTTGGCCATAGAATCCTTCAGTATCGCTCAAGGCTTGAATTTTTCTTCAGTTCTTTCAGCTTGAGGAACACTGAACGTACGTATTCTTCCTTTTTGGTTTTCTAATTCCAGGTCTTTGCATATTTCATTTTATTACTTGGCTTTGTCTTCTCAAACTACCCTTTGAAATTTTCCATTCAGTTCTTTTATGTCCTCATTTCCTCCATTTGTTTTAGGTTCTTTATGCTGGAGAGCAAGTTTCAGAGTATCTTCTGAAATCCACTTTGTTCTTTCATTTCTTTCCTGTCTTTTTAATGACCTTTTGCTTTCTTCAAGCATAATGTTCTTGATGCCATCCTACAACTCTTCTGGTATTTAGTCATTAGTGTAAAATGCATCTAATCTGTTCTTCAGATGGTCTCTAAATTCAAGTATCTAAATATACTCAAGGTCATATTTAGGCTCTCGTAGACTTATTTTCATTTTCTTCAGCTTCAGCTTGAACTTGGATATGAGAAATTTTATGGTCTTTTCCACCATCAATCCCTGGCCTTGTTTTGGTTGATGACATTGAGTTTATCATCTCTTCCCACAAATGTAGTCAATTTGATTCCTATTCATTACATTTGGAGAAGTCCAGGTGTGTACTCACCTTTTATGTTGTTGAAAAAGATATTTGCAATGAGTAAATCTTTGGTCTTGCAAAATTCTATCATGTGATCTATAGCATCATTTTCTATCATCAATACCATATTTTCTAACTATTGATCCTTCCTCTTTGTTTCCAACTTTCACACTCCAATTACCAGTAATTATCAATGTTAATTTCATGCTTGATCAATTTAAGCCTGAAGAAATTGATACAATTCTTCGGTTTCATCATTACTGGCTTTAGTAGTTGGTGCATAAATTTGAATAATAGTAATATTAACTGGTCTGCCTTATAGGCGTATAGATATTATCCTATCAATATAGCATTGTATTTCAAGATAGGTCTTGAAATTTCATTTTTGACAATGAATGGTACACCATTCCTCTTGAATTTGTCATTCCAGGCATAGTAAACCATATAATTGTCTGATTGAAAATGGCCAATACTAATCCATTTCAGTTCACTAATGCCTAGGATATCAATTTTGATGTGTTCCATTTCATTTTCCATAACTTTCAGTTTCCCTAGAGTCACACTTCATATATTCCTTGTTCTGATTATTAATGGATGTTTGCAGCTGTTTTTTCCCATTTTGTGTTCTGGCACATCAGCAAATAGTACTGAAAGCTTTGCTCCATTCACGTCATTAAGGTCAACTCTACTTTGAGGCGGTAGCTCTTTCCCAGTCGTCCTTTGAGTGTTTTCAATTTGAGGGACTCATCTTCAAGCACTATATCTGACAATGTTGCGCTGCTTTTCATAAGGTTTTCAGTGATCAACTGTTCAGAAGTGGCCCACCCTCCTTCTTCCTAGTCTGTCTGAGTTTGGAATCTCCACTGAAACCTGTACCCCATGGAGTCATCCATGCATCATAGCAGCACTCAAGCCACCACAGTATGACAAACTGACAGACAAGCGATGGCAGATATAAGATAGAAAAGGGTCCTAGCATGGCAATGTAGGATAAGCACTGGACTGCTAACTGCAAGGTTGATGATTCAAACACACCAGCCATTCCTTGGAACCACTACACAGGGTTTCTCTGGGTCTAACTGACTCAACAACAGGCTGAACTTGAGTTTGGAGCATTCATTTGACTTTTGAGGTATTTTATGTAATTTTCCTAGTGCTGTCTACTGAAAGGGCATTGTTGTTAGGTGCCATTGAGTTGGGACAGACTTAGAGCGATTCTATGCACAACAGAACAAAACACTATCTGGTCCTGCGCTAACCTCACTACCAATACGTTTGAGCCCATTGCTGTTGCCACTGTGCCTATCCCTCTTGTTGGTGGTCATCCTCCTTTTCTCCATCTCTCCACTTCACCAAACATAATATCCTTCTCTAGGGACTGGTCCCTCCAGATAATTTGTCTAAAGTTATGAGAGACAAAGTCTGACCATCCTGGCTTCCAAAGAGCATTCTAGCTGTACTTCTTCCAACACAGATCTGTTTGTTCTTTTGGCAATCCATGATACTTTCAATATTCTCCTCCAACACTGTAACTCAAATAAATGCATCAATTCTTCTACAGTCTTCCTTATTCACTGTCCAACTTTCACATTTGCTTTGCTAAGTGCCATCGAGTCGGGATCCGACTCATAGCGACCCTGTACAGGGTTTCCAAGGAGCAGCTGGTGAACTTTCACATACACATAATGTTATTGAAAATATCATGGCTTTGAGTTAGTTCTCAAACTGACATCTTTGCTCTTGAACACTTTAAAGAGGTCTTGTGTAGCAGATTTGCCTAATTCAATACATTATTTGATTTCTTGACTGTGAGTGTTGATGGATGAGCCAAGCAAAACAAAGTCTTTGACAACTTACTCTTTTCTACATTTATACGGATGTTATTTATTAGTCCAGTGCTGAGGATTTTTGTTCTCTTTAGATTGAGGTTCAACCCATACCAAAGGCTGTGTGGTCTTTGATCTTCATCAGTATTTTAAGACCTCTTCATTTTCAGCAAGCAAGGTTGTATTTGCATATCTCAGGTTGTTAATGAGTCTTCCTCCAAAAAATGATGCCACATTTTTCTTCATATAATCCAGCCTCTCAAATTATCTGCTCCGTATACAGATTGAGTAAGTATGGTGAAGGAATACAGCCCTGTTGCACACCTTTCCTAATTTTAAACCATTCAGTGTTCACTTGTTCTGTTCTAACAGCAGCCTCTTAGTGTATGTACAGGTTCCTCATGAGCACAGTTAAGTGTTCTGGAATAGTCATTCTCCTTAATGTTGTCTATTGCTTGTCATTATCCACACAATTGAAAGCTTTTGCATAGTAAAAAGCACAAATCAACATCTTTCTGGTATTCCCTGCTTTCAACCAAGATTTATCTGATGTCAGCAATGATATCCCTCATTCTACATCCCCTTCTGAATCCAACATGAACCTCTGGAAGTTCTCTGTTAATGTATGGTTGCGCCATTTTTTAATTATCTTTAGCAAAATTTTGTTTGCATGAGATAGTAATGATATTGTCCAATGATTTCTGCATTCCATTGAGCCACCTCTCTTTGAAATGGGCATAGTAATAATTACTACTTCTAGCATCCTGGTCTTCTAGCACCCAGACATGGTCTTAAAATATCATTCAAATTAAAATAAATTTAAAGTCACACATACACACACACAAAGGAAAATTAAATGTTATTGTTTGTTGCTTTGTGTTGTCAAGTCAATTGGGCTCATTGCAACCATATGTAATAGAGTAGAACCGCCCCAGAATGTTTCCAGTACTGTTATCTTTATGAAAGCAAACTTCCACATCATTCTCCCACAGAACAGCTGGAGATTTACATCAAGGACATTTTGGTTAACAATCAAATACTTTGTGTCACCAGGGCTCCTTAAACTTTATTATCCAGGTGTAAACTGTTGGATAAAACTGTAAAGAAAAGCAAGGAAATGATTTTTTTATAATGTAGATATAGGCTATCTTTAGGAAGGCAGGATGGTGCGGGGAGGTAGCAAGAGCTGGGGTTCTGGTGTGACTGTTCACATTCCGTTCCTTGACCTGGACAGAGGTTACAATACTTTTTATTCTATATATGTTTTATGGAGTTTGTGTGTCCGTGCTACATTTTTAAATATTTTTTTAAGTCAGGATAGAGATTGTTTTTGGGGAGAGGAATTAAAAGAAAGCATGACGATTTTGAGAGCATGATAATGCTATTCCCATTTTTTATCTAAGTGGTGGGTTGTTGTTGTTAAGTGTCAGCGAGTTGGTTCTGACTCACAGAGATCCTGTATAGGGTTTCCAAGGCTTTTTAAATCTTTGTGAGGACAGAAAGCCTAATCTTTCTCCCACAGAGTGGCTGGTGGACTCAATCCACCGACCTTGTGGTTTGCCATCCAGTGCTTATTGCATGGAGCCACTGCACTCCCACAAGTGGTGAGTACTTAGGTGTTTTGTTTGTCTTCTTACTTGCTTGTTTATTTGTCTCACAATTATGGGGTTTGTTAGGGAAGTTAAGAGAGTACAATTCAGGATCAGAAACAACTCAGGATATAGTAGTTCAGGAGCACCTGTGTGGGTCACGTGGGCTGGGAAACCCGGATGCTCTGTTTCTCCGTGTCACTGACATTTCTCTGCACAGGGATCTCAGGGTCCAAAAGACATGCTTTCTTCATGACTCATCTTTCTTATTGTCATTACATGCTCCCAGGTACATGGGTGTTTGTAAAAATGTGTCAAAATAGACATCCATGAGTTGTTCACTCTTCTGTATGAAAACTTCACTTCAATGATTTAAATTATCTAAAAATATAAAAGAAAGCACAAGAGTCTTCCTTAGCCACAGCTTAATTTACCCTTCCTTTTTTTTAGTTTATGAAATGTTGCCTTTCTGTATCATCTGTGTCATGGGAGAAATACATAATTTCCTTCTCAATTTAGAAAGAATCCAGATGCTGTTACATTATTTAGTTGGCGCTGTGTGGAAGTGTTGCTTAAAGAGAGACTTTCAGTGCCAGAAACGTCCTTACAATCTATCATGTTAAACACCATTGACTCATGTTGTAAATTTTGCCTAATGCTTTTTGTAGTACTAGGATTTGAATTCTTACTGCAAACGAGAGGAGCTATCTGCAGGGAATCCAGGCCTTTCCTGTTTCTCATTTCCTCCATTTTTGGAGATAACATCACAGTACATATAGAGAGGACCCAGTTATTTCCAAATCCATAGATTCATCGGAGCTGGGAAATGTCAAATCAGCACCTGAATAAATAAAACATGAGCCCATTAGTGCAAGCTTATGTGACCTCTCAGCATCATTAGACTTTACTGTGCACAGGAAACCAGCTGGTAGAAGACCTTTAATAATGATGGCATCTCTCAAGAGAGCCTAACAAATCCAGGTTTTGCTTTCTGAATAAGCATTCTAGTGTTTACTTTCCAGGCAAGGGTCTCCATTTGTTTTCAGGTTGCTGTAATTCAAACCCTGCCCTCCCAAGAGTCTTCCCACCCTGCTGTGAATGGACGCACCCAACTGGATTCCACAGTGAAACTCAATTCCACAGACTTGACACACACAATGACCAAGTACTTACTGAACATTCAACATCCCTGATGTTGGTTTTATCAGGATTCTCAGAGGTAATCTATTCAAGGACCCCTTGTTTGGTAGAATAAACTCATCCAGTTTAAAATACAAGCTCATGTAGAATATATCCATGTTTAAGAGTCCAGTGTTTAAGAGCATGGACCCCAAGTCAGATTGTCTACATTGAAAGCCCAGCCCTGTCATACACTAGCTGAATAGGCATGGGCAGGTTTACTAAATATTTCTGGGTCTCAATTTATTCGTCTATAAATAGGGACCATTATAGTATCTACCACACAGCGGCCATATAAGAATTTCATGGTATTAATCCTAGTGTGGTGCTGTAGGATAAGCACTGGACCACAAGGTTGTTTTGAACAGCAAGGTTGACAGTTCAAACTTATCAACCACTCCTCCGAAATCCTATACAAGGCTGTTATGAATCAGAACTGACTAATGGCACTTAGCAACCACAGCATTATATATAAAGGAATTAACAAACAGTTCATGCATTTGGCTGCTAACTGAAAGCTTAAAGTCTTTAGTCTGCCCAGAGGAGCCTCAGAAAAAAGGTCTGCCGTATTAAAATCTTTTGTTGGCTTTTAATATTATATTTTAATTAATAATTAAGTTAAATCATTTACTTCTGTACTCTTTCTGATAAAGAATGCTGTTGGTTTTCAAC
>NW_006408582.1:11213986-11214928 GCF_000296735.1 Chrysochloris asiatica | reverse complement strand
TTTGAACAGCTGACCGTGAGATTAGCAGCCCAATTCGTAACCACTATGCTACCAGAGCTAGGTCAATTGCTAGAAAAGGACATTTTTGGCAAAGCAGGTCTGTGAAAACAAGGAAACTCCTCCATGAGATGGATTAACACAATAACTACAGTAATGAGCTCAAATAGCAACCATTCTGATAATTGAACAAGACAAGACAATTTGTTATGCGTAAGGTTAGCAGGAGTCAGCAGCAACTAAAGACTCTTCAGTAGTACTATTATCAACTGAGTCCTGGTGTGGCACTGTAGGATTAGCACAGGACTGCTAACCACAATGTCAGTGGTTCAAACTCACCAGCCACTCCTTGGAAACCCTTTACACTATGTGTCAGAATTGATTCAATAGCACTTAAAAATAACAATTATCAACCCATTTGGTCTTTGTTTCTTTAGAATCACTTCCTTTATCATTAGTTTACTACTGTTCCTCAACTGGAAAAACATTATTCTTACACAAAAATGTCCCAGTGTGCCTATAAATTAGGATTAAATATAAGTAATAAAATCTCTTTCCCTTCTATTTACCTTCTCCTTGTAGAAGCCAAGGAGTCTGCCAACCAGTGTGGGTGGCAGGTTTAGTGAGCTTAGGGGTAAGTGACTGGCATAGTCAGACTGGTGGAGCAGGGGCAGAGGAGACCAACTGTGTGGTTTGGAGTTTGGTAACATATAGGGAAATTAAGTAAATAAGTGAAATAGATTGAAGCTAATGGGACCTAGTTTATTCATTGTCTGAAAAAGGCATTGCAAATGTGGAAGGACTGAAGACTAGAATATCAGGAAAGATTAGAATAGATGGAATTGTGGGGAACATAAGCTTTTTAATATGTATGCCAGTAGAAATTGTTATTAAAATGTAATTGCATTTAAGTGTGTATACAGAGTCCTGGTGTGGCGCTGTGGG
>NW_006408582.1:11207142-11212736 GCF_000296735.1 Chrysochloris asiatica | reverse complement strand
GAAAAAAAAAAAGATAAGGAATCATTTCATGAACTTTTTAGAGCCCCCTGGTAGTTGTTATTGTAAAGTGCCATTTATGAGGAGTGACTGAACCTTTTGGTTTGAACTGCCAATCTTTTGGCTCAAACCAACCAGCACATTATCCTGCAGTGCCACATCAGGAATTTAGTATTTCCTAATTCTGTTCTCTGAAAAGGCTTAGGAGCAATGGACACATCCAACACCCAGATTTTGGTTTTTAATTGCCATTTGCCATTAAAAGGAATCAGAGCTCCTCTGAGAAATGAAATCAGAGCTTCCATGGTTGGAACAAGAAAAAAAACAAGTAGTTCAGTAAACTTTTTCTGGAAAAGGACAAATAGTGAATATTTTAGGTTTTGCATTTCATATAGTCCCTGTTGCAATATTCAACATTCTATTGCAGCTCAAAAGCAGCCACAGACAATATGTTAAACTTATTTACAAAACCAGTCAAAAGGCCAGACTTAACCTGGCCTTAATTGTCTAGAATATCTTTTTGTTCCAAAGAGAAAAAAAAAAAAATGCTCAAAGAATGAAGAAGATATATCTGGCCAAATTTGGTGCATTCTAAACATCAAAATGTTGTTGTTATTGTTGTTAAGTGCCATCGAGTCGGGTCCAACCCATAGCGACCCTGTACAGGGTTTCCGAGGGTGTAAATCTTTACGGGAGTAGAAAGCCTCATCTTTCTCCCGCGGAGCGGCTGGTAGTTTCGAACCACTGACCTTAAGTTTCGCAGCCCAATTTGTAACCTCTACGCTACCAGAGCTCCTTAAACATCAAAATAAGTAATGGCAAATATAACAGACTATATAACAATAGTAGGAATAGTAGGAATCATCAATGCTGATCATATAAGCCTCAGCTATCAAGTTGGACTAGCTAGCAGCATTGTCTCAGTGTTAATCTCTTGGTTTTGATGGCTACTCTATGGTTCTTCAGGAAATTGTCATTGTTTTTTGTTGCAGTTGTCATTAGATAGATCTCTATTGGGGTTCAAATTATGCTTGGCTGGTAACCAACTGGTCTAACAGCTCTATGGTAGAAAACACCTCCTGATGTGGTTTTTTTTTTTTTTTTTTCAAGTTTTTATTGTGAATTGAGTGATAGTTTACATGGGAGAACATCAGTTTTAAATTTGTTTCATTGCAATAATTACAATCTCCTCTGTGCATCATCACTCAACAGTATTTGCTTCTATTCCCTCTGTTTGTTTTTTGTTTTGTTTTGGGGGGATGTACACAGGAACACTCAGGAACATATAATAATTTAAACAACCAAAGGGTACATTCTGCAAGACTGCCTCCTGGCCACCAGCACACAACCTTTCTCTTTCCATGAGTCTAGAGACCTCAGCTGCTCCCTCTCTCCATGTCCTCATCTCTGCCTCCATTTCTGGTGTTGCTGCTTCTGTGGATAGGGTCCCACATTCAGCTTGTGCTCTTCTCCCTTGATGGTCCTAGGGTCCTCTGTTCCTGAAATGTTAGATTAACTTGTTGTACTCCCCCTTTTTGTTACAAAACTTCTAACTTTGCAGTTGTGACTGTAGTAATTTGTCATGGTGACTCCTAATGTGCTTTTGTAAGGATTGTTGCTTGTTGTTAAGTGCATTACAGTCAGTTCTGACTCATAGCGACCCTGTATAGAGTTTCTGAGGAGTGGCTGGTGAATTTGAACCACTGATCTTGCAGCTCAACCAATCTTGAGATCAAATGCTTATCTTATGCCTCCACACTACCCTGTGTAGGGTTTCCGAGGAGCAGTGAATGGGTTTGAACTGCTCACCTTGTAGTTCAAAATCCAGTGCTGATCCTTCAGCACCATACCAGGAGTCCTTGCTTTTAGGAAACATCAACTGAAGCATTAAGTGGAAATGGGCCTCATATCTGTAATCTATTCTCTAATGACTCAGGCAAAAAGAAAAAAGAAAAAGTTATTGATAGGTTGCACTAGTTATTATGACGGAATAATTAATTACCCCCAAAACTTAGTGGTATAAAACAACCAGTTATTATGCTCATGGATTCTATGGGTCAGGAACTGAGACAGAACACAGCATGGGAGGCTTGTCTCTGCTCCACAATGCTCATGGCCTCAGCCAGGAGACTCAAAAGCCCGGGGGCTAAAACCATCATTCACTTCTCTGGTGGTTGATGCTGGCCGTCAGCCAAGACCTTAGCTGATGCTGTTGACTAGAAAACCCATACATGTCCACACCATATGGCCTGGACTTGCTCACAAAGTGATAGTTGGATTCCTAAGAAAGAACCAGGCAGAAACTGTATCCTTTTTCTATGACCTACCTTCATAAGTCACATCACTTCACTTTGACTGTACTGTATTGGTTCAAGCAGTCAAATGCCCATCTAGTTCCGGCAATGGAGACATGGATTCTGCCTCTTGATGGACAAGACTCTAAACAAACATGTGAGACAGTTGCACAAGAACACTGCTGTAGCTATTTTTTGAGAAGCATAATCAGCCATGTATGCACATGTATGTGACAAGATTCTAGACAAACATTTGAGACAGTTACACAAGAGTAGTGCTGTAACTGTTTTTTGAGAAGTATAATCAGGCATGAATATACACAGAAAGAAAGAATAATATGGCAAATGTGAACAAATGTTAACAAGTGAGGAATCTGGGTAGAGAGTAGAGAGAATTGCTTTGTACTATTCTCGTAACTGTTCTGAAGGTTTGAGCTTATTTCAAAATAAAAAGCTAAAAGTGAAATAATGTAAACTGTTCCCCTAATGTGGATAATAATATGAAATGGTGAATTTAATGCAGACTTAGCCAAAAAATAAAATAACTGTCAAAACTAAAAGCTATAAAATTTTTGAATGCTCATATTGGCCAGTATTTTCTCAGATGAGCTAAATTTAAAATATCAATCAACACTGTAATGTAGTCCTGTTGCCTATAATTAGTGTATATTTCTGCCACACACCACTCACCACACCACACATGTTCACAGCATCCATATGAGAACATAGTTTGTTACATGAGAAGAGTTCCCAGATCACACACAAGGTCACAACAATGTCAAACGGCTATAACCATTTCTAAATGCTTACATCCAGTTTCTAGATCTACTTCATCAAGGACCAGAAACACACCGTTTGTGGGTCAGCACCGGGTTAATACGTCAAAGCCGTCTGAACTGCAAGGTCAGCAGTTGAAGCTCCAGTTGCTCCTTGGAAACCCTATATAGGATCGCTATGGGCCGGAACCGACTCTACGGCACTTCACAACAACAACCCTACGGGGGCTTTGATAACATAGTGGTTATGACTTGGGCTGCTAATCTCACGATCAGCAGTTAGAAACTACCAGTGGCTCCGTGGGATAAAGATGAGGCTTTCTGCTTCCGTAAAGGTTTACAGCCCCAGAATGGCCACTATGAGTCATTTACACCTACTCCTCATGTATAGATTGTCTCCATTATCTGACATTTCACATTAATAATATGTTTTGGAAAAATTCTCAGGCCGTGCCTCCTATGGTCTGGACTGTCCCCACACGGGGTTGCAGCTGGATGGTACACACACTGTGGGTCACCCCAATGATATACCAACAGCCCAGGAAATGACCAAGCCAAGTGAGGGATAGTGGCCAACCAGTCACATAACACCTCTCATTTGTCCTCAACATCTCAGTCCAGCCACAGAGCACTCAGGGTAAAGACACAAGGACACCAGTGGGCAAGGGAAGACAGGGTGACAGCCTGAAGGTGCTAGAGAGCTCCATGGGGAGAGGCAGGAAGAGGAGAGAAGTAAGAGAGGTCAGCAGAGGAAGATCAGCACAAGACAAAAGAGGTTGCCAAGGGCAGGAGGCAGCAGGTGGTTGGTAACAGCCAACTACCACCACCACCCTCAACCCTCTGTGGGCTCCAAGTAGTGGGGAAGGCATGTAGGGAAAGGGTGACCCAGAACCAGTACAACCTATTGAGTAGTGAGTGGCAGGTGGGACACGGGTCTGAAGACAGGGCATGCCCCGAGTCTCATATAACTCTGATTTTACCTAACAACCTGGTCTTTGGAACCTACCCGTGCTGATAAGTGAGGACACATAACCAAATACTTTGCTGATGGGTTTGAAAACTTAGGACCATACTCTTTTGGGACAACTCAGTCTAATGACATAATATACTTCATAAAGTTTGTATTCTACTCCCTAACTTGGAGAGCAGGCAGTCATCCAAGATACAACTATTGGTCTTTATTTGTTTGGAACAAATGAAATAGAAGAAAATCCCAGACAGTGAAGAAACTAGTCTTCAGACCATCTACACAAAACAGGTTCTCATTTACCTTGAGACCAGAGAACTAGATGGTGTTCAGCTACCACTACCAAATCATTCTGATCAAGTCCACATAGATAGAACCTGATAGAATGGGAGGAAAATGTGTAACAGATCCTCAAAATTTTTTTAAAATCCAAAATTGCCTTAGCAATTGAGACTAGAGGATTCCAAAAGACTATTGCCCTGGGATAAACCTTGAACTGGTACTGTATCCTCTCAAGTCACCTTTTAGCTATATAGCAAATTGGCTCACAAAATAAAGAATATTACGAGTACTGTGCTCCTCTTAAAAATTATCTACATAAAACCAACAATTGCTATTAAAAGGAGGGGGTGGGGTAAGAAAATAATGAGGCAAGAAAACTAGATTACTGGAAACAGAGCATCCAGAGTACAAATAATGAAACTGTTCACAGTTTGAGAAGAAAGTAACCAAGGTCACTGAACAATTTGTGTAGAAATTATTGGATGGGATCCTAATCTTCTCGTAAACCTTCTTTGAAAACACAATAAAATATTATCTAAACAAATTAGAGTTCATGTATATAAATAAGAAAGCAAGTAGAACTAGGAAATTTGAAAAAACAAAAGCAATAAACATGGAATTGTTCTACCAGACATTATAACATATTATGAAAACCAAAATAGAACAGTAGGAAAAAAAAATCCAGAAATAAACCAAAATATATATGGGAAATTTGTATGTGATGAAAGTAGGTCTCATGGAACCTCCTATTGAGACATTTTAGTAGATAATTGGAAATAGAAAAATAAGAAATCATATACTTAGCTCACTCTACACCAGGATAAATTCCAAATGGAGCAATTATTTCAGTGTAAAACAAAAAACATATGATAACACTAAAAGCACTAGCCATGTGGTACTAATGGTTAAGTGCTTGACTACTAACCTAAAAGCTGGAAGTTCAAGTCCACTCCCAGTTTCCTCTGAAGAAAGACCTTGTGATCTATTTCTGAAAATAAGGGCCAAAAACCCTATGGAGCACAGTTAAATTCTAATATATTAGGGTCACTTTTAGACAGGATTAAGTAGATGGCAAATGGTCAAAGAAAGAAAATATGGGTGAATTCCTTCAAAACCTTAAAGCAACAAAGACTTTTGAAAACTAAAATACAGCAGAAGCCACTGAAGAGAAGACTGATAAATGTACTACATAAAAATCAAAGCTTTTGAAAACAAACAATACGGTGAACCGAGTGGACGTGTAGCAAAGAGTTCCGCCAACAACAACACAGAATACCC
>NW_006408582.1:11199369-11200632 GCF_000296735.1 Chrysochloris asiatica | reverse complement strand
CAGATAAATGGAGAAAAGATTGAAGTTGTCAAAGACTTAATTTTGCTCAGATCAACCATCTACACTCATGGAAGCAGCAGTCAAAAAATCAAACAATGTATTGCATTAAGCAAATCTGCTGCACAAAGAAAGTCAGGGAAAGAAGGGAAAACCCCTCCTAAGAGTGAAGCACAAAGGGAACCCGTAAGCAATCTAGTATGTTCATTGGTGACCATCTTGATCTACTTGTGAGTGGAAGTGGGGGACACATAGCAATGAAGACATAGACTGAGTTTGGTCACGTTCCATTGACACTCATCGACCTTGAGATGAGAGCAAGAAGAGGAAGGGTTTAGTGGTCTGAAGTTGAGGGAGATATGTGAACTCCCGAGCCCATGGGCACTGACCTAGCCACCAGGGGCTAGAGTTGACAGTGAAGTGGCTAACTGGTCTAAAAGGGGTGAGGCATTCATGAACTCCCAAACTTGCAGCTAGTACCCATTTGAACTGGTTTCGATGGCTAGCCGACCAGAACTCTATCAGATGAAGATAAAGATGTTTAATACTGTGAGCAAATGTAAATTGCTACAATTGGATGAACTGGACTTTGCTATGGATGCAGTTCCTCAAAATTCCAACTGAAATGGAAAACTTCTTCATACCATTGATCAAGCTTATTTTCTCAGTGCACTGGGTTGATTGTTGTTGTTGTTATGTGCTATGGAGTCAGTTCTGACTCATAGTGACCCTGTATAAGGTTTCCAAGGAGTGGCTGGTGGGTTTGAACTGCCTTGTGGTTAGCAGTCTAGTGCTGATCCAACAGCACCACACCAACAGAGCACTGGGTTGATAAGAACAGGCAATTTAGGCATTGGCTATCAAAATGGGGGGCTATAAAGGCACAAAGTGGCTGGCTTATAAGCTTTCATGAGTGTGCTTAGTTTCTACATTCAAGGGTAATGTAGACTCCCCAAGGAATAATTTTCCTCTTTCCCAGATAGATCTGGTGAAAAGGGATGGGGAGATGATCCTGACAGGATTTTATGATTCAATTGTGAGTAATTTTTATCAGGATTAATTGAGATTGTCACAACTATAATTGTAGAAGATGTATCATTTAAAGTCAGGAGTAGTTAATCTTTCATTTCAGGAACAGAGGCTTCCAGAACCATCAAGAAGGAAGAGCATCCGCTTGAAAGGACAAGCAGACCAACCTGGAGTGGCTAGAAGAACAGAAGATGCTTCTTGAAAGAAAGACCTACAGGAAAAATATAAAACAACATA
>NW_006408582.1:11188693-11198169 GCF_000296735.1 Chrysochloris asiatica | reverse complement strand
AAGAAGAAGAAGGAAGAGCATGAGTGGAGCATGAAATCCTTCCTACCTAGAAAAATGGCGACAGCAGAGATGGTGGCAGAGGTGATGGCATAGAGAGATACAGCAGCTGCTGACTCTAGGTCCATGGACTGAGAAAGGCTGTGTACCTGTGGGCAGGAGGCTGGCTTACTAAATGTGTCCTTTAGAAATTCAAATGAATATATATATTGTTATGTGTACATCAAATATTTTTGCTTTGTTGGTTTGTGAAAAGTATGTTGTAAAAGGGAAGCCACAGAGAGGAAGCAGGATAACTGTTGTTGCAGGGAGGGGAGTGTAATCTAGATGAAACAAAATATATGATTTATTGAAGGCAAAGCTGATGATCTTGCCTGTTAACCTTCACTCAATTCACAAGAAAAAGTTTTGGTTTTTTTTTCAATCTGCTGCACAAAACCTCTTTAAAGTGTTAAGAGCAAAGATGTCAGTTTGAGGAATAAGGGCACCTGACCCAAACCATGGTATTGTCCATAACTTCATATGCATGTGAAAGTTGGACAACGAACAAAGACCACTAAAGAATTGATGCATTTGACTTATGGTGTTGGATGAGAATATTGAAATGACCATGGGCCACCAAATGCACAAACAAATCTGTGTTGGAAGAAGTACAGTCAGAATGCTCCTTTGAGGCCAGGATGGTGAGTTTTCATCTCTCATACTTCAGACATTTTATGAGGAGGGACCAGTTCCTGGATAAGAACATCTTACTTGGTAGAGAGTCAGAGAAAAGGAGGAAGACCTCCCCCTCCCCCAGTGAGATGGATTGGCACGGTGACAACAGCAATGAGCTCAAGAGAGCAAGGATTGTGAAGTTAGCAAAGGACTAGGAAGTGTTTCGTTCTGTTGTGCATAGGTCTGTATGAGTCAGTACTGACTCGATGGCACCTAACAACAAGAAAATATAGTGTGCATAAAGCACTTAGTACGATAAGTGCTTTAATTGTAAATTCTTATTAGCTGTAATCATTTTAAGAAAACTTCGGAAGGTATAGAGATAGATAGGAAAAAATTCAAAAACCATGAGCAGGCTTTCCATTGAGAAGATAAAGTGTATTCTGATGTATTGAATGATAACACTCATATCATCTAGCATTATAAAGTTAGGGAAAGAAAAGAAAGAGGATAACTCAAAGCCATCCCAGGGCTGAGTGATATCCTGAAGTAATCTATACTGACCAGAGAGGAGCTCTTGCCTAAGGTCCTTTACCCTTTAGACACCTTGCTCATCCCTGACTGCTATATCTAATTCAAAACCCCTCCTTCTTCCTGTTTCCAAAGCACCATGTGCTTGGCTCTGGGCCAGAGCCTCTCTCTCCCTTCTGGTTATTTGACATTATGTCTGTATTCCTTGCCAGACTATAAGCTTCATGAGAGCAGGAGAATGTGTCTGATTTACTTTCTCTACTTCTCTCAAGTAATCAGCACATTTTTACAAATGCCTATGAAATAATCAACATTTTATCTTACTAGTTTCACCTTTTGAACCACATGAGTCATGAGCAGAAGCTGATCACTGGAAGAGCTCCCAGCTTGCTCAACTGTCAGGAAAGCTCACGAGGAGAATCCTTGGATCCTATGCAGCAAAAGAGATGGCCCCCTGCCATTCAAGTAGAACTCCAAGCATGTCTTAGCAAAGGAATGTTGCAAGACATGGGGTTTAGATTCTCTAGAAACTATCATATGTGGCACACTTACACTTATATGAGGCATGTTTTATGTACAAGTTAAGAACCAGCTTTCATGTAGATTTCTTTTATTTACAAGAAATAAAATTTTCCATATTTCTAAAACTGCTTTCATGTACATTTTGAAAGCACAAACCATTTGTTCATCGAGCTACTGAAAAAATATTTAGAGCTGTTACTAAGTTATTTTGTTAATCTTTAACCCCCCAAGCCTAAAAAGTCAGGATCCACTGGAAATTGAACTTCACTCAGCAAGCATAAATGATTAACAACTGTTAATGAGATCCACACATAAACACAAATTCTAACTCTCTTTTCTTCCTTGTCTTCACAGTTGAAGGAAGTACAAAGCTAGTTGCAATGGTTAATTTTATGTGTCAAGTTGGCTAAGTGATGGTTCCCAGTTGTTTGGCTGAACACTAACTAGTCTAGCTGCTTGCATGGAGTAGTTACACATGATTAAACCAGTTGGCCTTAGTCAAAGCAGATAGATTACCATAAGGTAATGTAACATAATTATTTCACATGTAATGTAACACAAAATAATTACTTGTAATGTAACCTGGGAGTCCTGGTGTAGCTCTGTGGGTCAATGCACTGGACTGCAAAGTTGATTTGAGCCACAAGATTGGCGGTTCAAGCTCACCAGCCGCTCCTCAGAAACCCTGTACAGGGTCACTATGGGTCGGAACTGACTCAACGGCACTTAACAACAACAACAATATAGCCTGATGTCAGGCAATCAATCCTTGAGGGCATACTAGTATAGAATGGATCCTATGTCTAATCACCTCTGAGTCATAAGACCAGAATAGACAAAAACCCAGACATACACAGGGGAAACATAATACATGAGAATCATCTATAAATTGAAAAAAAAAACACACACGTAACACTAAGAATTCCCAGCAAACACAAGAAACTTGGAGAGAGGTTCAGAAAAGGAATCAACACATACAAGACCCAGGTTTGGATTTGTAGACTCCAGAACTGTAAGAAAATAAACTTCTGTTCTTTAAAGCCTTTCACTTGTGATATTTGTTGTGACATCAGATGGTTCTTGGCTGAAAGGAGACAATACCAGAAGGATGTTTGTTGCTTTTGTTGTGAAATGCCATCAAGTCTATCCTAATTCATAGTAACCCTGTATAGATTTTCTGAGGAGCTGCTAGTGGGTTTGAACACCTCACCTTGTGAATAGCAGTCTGGTGCTTATCATATAGCACCACACTTGTGCTTTCTTGAATATGCAAAGGTATGTGACTGTGTGGATTATGACAAACTATGGGTAACATTGAGAAGAATGGGTATTCCAGAACATTTAATTGTGCTCATTAGGAACCTGTAGATAGACCACAAGGCAGTCTTTCAAACAGAGCAAGGTGATACTGTATGATTTAAAACCAGGAAAAGTGAATGCCAGGGTTCTATTCCCTCATATTTATTCAACATGTATGATGAGCAAATAATCCGAGAAGCTGGAGTATATATAGAAGAACGTGGCATCAGGGTTAGAGGAAAATTCATTAACATCCTGGGCTATACAGATGACATGACCTTGCATGCTAGAATTGAAGAGGACTTAAAATATTTACTGATGTGTAAAAACCTTCCCTAAAAGCCGAGACTGTAAATTCCAAAAAGGCAAAGTTTTTCCAAAAAAAAAAAGCTAAAGAGGATAGAGAGAAACTCTGTTAACTGATGGTATATGGAGGGGATTATAATCAATGTAATGAAACAAGGTATATGAATGTTTGAATGTGAAACCGATGATGTGCCCTGAAAACTTTCACTCAATCCACAATAAAAACCTTAAAAAATAAAATAAATTAATAATAAAAAAATATATATATATTTACTGATGAAGATCAAAGTAATATATTCAACCTAGAAACAATAAATTATCTTTTAAGGTATTATTACCATATGGTGGATCAAAGGTATATTATAGCAGAATGAAAAGACAAAAAAATCCAACCTACTGCCACTGAGTCGATTCTAATTCACAGTGATCCTAGAGGACAGAGTAGAACTGCTTTGTAGGGTTTCTGAAACTGTAAATATTTCTCCCGCAGAACAAATCATTGATATCTCAGTTAACAGTTCAATGCTTAACCCATTATGCCACCAGGGATCTAAGAACCCTGAAAGGTCAGTATAAGTCCATTGTTAATACCCCTTATTGTTGTTAGGTGCCATCGAGTCGTCACCAACCCATAGCAACCTTACGCACAACAGAACAAAACACTGCCCGATCCTGGGCCAACCTCACTACTGTTGCCATGCTTGAGTCCATCGATGCTGTCACTTGGCTAATCCATCTTGTTAGGGGTCTTCCTATTTTTCTCTGACCCTCCACCTTACCAAACATGATATCCTTCTCCAGCAACTGGTCACTCCTGACAATATGTCTGAAGTATGAGACACGAAGTTTGGCCATCTTGGCCTCTAAGGAGCACTCTGGCTGCACTTCTTCCAAAATGGATCTATTGGCTCTTTTGGCAGTCCATGGCATTTTCAATATTCTCCTTCAACACCATAACTCAAAAGCATCAATTTTTTTACGGTCTTCCTTCTTCACTGTCCAGCTTTCACATGCATATGAGGTTATTGAAAATATCATGGCTTGGGTCAGGCTCACCTTAGTCCTCAAGCTGACATCTTTGCTCTTCGACACTTTAAAAAGGTTTTGTGCAGCAGATTTGCCTAATGCAATACGTCTTTTGATTTCTTGACTGCTGCTTCGGTAAGTGTTGATAGTTGATCCAAGAAGAATGAAGTCCTTGGCAACTTCATTCATTTCTCTCTTGATAAGAGTGTTGTTTATTGGTCCAGTGATGAGGATTTTTGTTTTCTTTACATTGAGATGTAATCCATAACGAAGGCTGTGCTCTTTGATCCCTCAGTAAAAACATTGGCTTCAAGGGAAGTTGAGTGACAAGCTTAAGGTTGTTGGATAGTAAATGGCAGAGCCAGAAACTGAATGTGTAGTTAGCTGCACTAGAGTCAGCTCTGATTCATGGTTGAACCTATGCACAATAAATGTAAATGTTGCCCAGTCCTGCACCATTTTCATGATTTTGGTGTGCTTGAATCAGTTGTTGTGGCTACAGTATATTTTATGGGGCTCCCAACCTAGAGGACTCACCTTCCAGCACTTTATTGACAATATTCTATTACGATTCATAGGGTTTTCATTGGAAGATTTTTGAAAGTAGATCACCAGTCCTTTCTTCCTTGTCTTCTTTGCTCTAGAAGCTCTGCTGAAACCTGTCAACTGTAATAACACTGCTGGTATTTTATATACCCAGTGGTACCATTTGCAGCGTCAAAACAACATGCAAGCCCCACAGTGCAGCTGAATGTAGACCTCCTGATTCCAAGCCCAGCCCAGTGCTTCCTCCTACAGCAAAATGTGTGGATACCATTTTTTTTATCTATGTATCATATGATTTAACATGATAATAGTGTATTTAACGTCTATTCACATTTTATTGCCCCAAGCAAGCCACATAGCCAAGCTCTACGTCAGTGAACCAGGATGTACGAGTATAACCTTCTCAGTGAATTGAAAACAATAATACAATCTGTACCACCTTTTACCTTTCAGTCTAGCAGTGGTGGTAGCTTCCTGCTGTTGATAATTCTACTTGGCCCATCCATAGGGGGTAACCAGTCCCCTGCACGGGCTTCCATCTGTTTAAGTATTCGGGTAGTTTCTGTTTCTTAATTCCATCAACAGGGTCTGCCACATCATTAGAACATTCCTATGTTTTAGGATAAGGAGCTCTTGGTAGCGTAGTGGTTATGAGTCAGGCTGCTAATCTCACGTCTGCAGTTCGAAACTACCAGCAGTTCCATGGGAGAAAGAAGAGGTTTTCTGTTCCTGTAAAGATTTACAGCCTTGGAAACCCTATGCAGGGTCACTATGAGTCAGAACCGACTCTGTGGCACATAACCACCACCACCATGTTTTAGGATTATAGAATCCTGGTGTGGCACTGAGGGATAATTCACTGGACTGGAAGATCAGTTTGAGCCTCAAGGTTGGCAGTTCAAACCCACTAGCCGTTCCTTGGAAACCCTATATAGGATCACTATGAGTCAGAACTGACTCAAGAACTCTTAACAAAAACAATAATAAAACCACAAATTAGATTCTTGTGTTGTTACGTACCATTAAATCAATTCCAATTCATAGTAACCCTATATGACAGAATCGGATGTTCCCATAGAGTTTCTGAGTCTGTAATCTTTACAGGAGCAGAATGGTGATCTGAGACCCCCAGTGACCTCTCGGGAGAAAGGCGTGATGATCTACTTCCATAGACATTAAAGCCATAAAAACTCAGTGGGGTAGTTCTTCTCTGTCACATGGGTTCACTATGAGTTGGAATCAACGCAATGGCACACAACAACAATACTTTTAGTGAAAGATGAGAGAATGAATATTCCAGAATACATAAAGGCTTTGGCACAACTCACAAACGTTTTCATTAACTGATAAATCTTAAGTAACCATTCCTATATTCATCATAGAAATTCTATGCAATGATATTCATTAAAACTAGCATAGTAAATATTTACACCACACTTCAATTTCTTTTGCAATTGTTCTCATTAAATATTCACCAAAAAAAAAAGCCTGTGAAATCTATATTATCATTCTCATTTTACAAATGGGAAGGCTGATGTTTAAAGAATTTGAATAATTTTCCCAAGTTAAAAAAAGGTAGTGTGAGCACAGACATTTAAATCCGCAGAGTTGAGAATCTCTGCTCTTTGCTCCTCTACCACATTGCTTCTTAGATATTGACAGAGCACACATGCCTCCATGTTAGAAGTAGATGACAATGAAACTTGCAGAATCTCTGGGCAGTGCACAAGGCTATTGAATGTCACTAAAGAGCTGAGCTCAGTGGCATGGTTGAATCACTGAAGGAAAGATCTAGCTCTTTGGTACAAGATGGCTCTTCCGTAAACCAAAAGAGGATATGCTGAAAGCTACACTGTTTTCTCTGAGATGTGCAATAGCAGGCAATGTAATCCAGGAATTCACCCAGGGGTTGGACTCCTGGTATGGCACTGTAGGATCAGCACCGGACTGCAAACCACAAGGTCAGCAGTTCAAACCTACCAGCCACTCCTTGGAAAAACCCTACAAATTCGCTAAGAATCAGAACTGACTCATACCACTTAGCAATAAGATTCTGCTTCCTGAGTCATTAGTTCACTACTGGCCATCTTTATGCCTCAGTTTCCATCAGTACTTCCTACAGTGCTAGATATCTAGACACTGTGGCTTTTTGGATTTTAAAGAATAAAAATTCATCTAGTATAGGGATGTGTATAGAGATCAACATTTATTAGTAGTGGCTAGGAGTGAGTGAGAGGGAGGGGAAAAAGGAGACATAACATTTAAGGGACACTGAATTTCTTTTCAGTGATGGGGAAATATGGGAACAGTTAAGGATGATAGTTGAACAACATGGTAAATCTAATGTCACTAAACATTAACAGATTGTAGACGTGACATATTTTTTTAATTAATTTTTTTAATACTTTATTGTGAATTATGTGATCATTTACATGGGAGGACATCAGCTTCACATTGATCCCGTTGTATATCGTTTCTTTGCCATGGTTACAATCCCTTCCATGCATCATCGATCAACCAAAGTGTATACCCTGCAAGCCTGCCCACCTGTCGTCCACATACCGCCCCTCTCTCTCCCCAGGTCCAAAGTCTTCAGCTGCTCCATCTCCCCATGGAAGTGACAAATATTTTGATACCTAAATATTTATTACAAATTTTTTTTTTAAGAATTCTGCAGCAAATCAACCTGGGGTCTCCAGACAATAGTAAGATCCTGGTCCCAGCATCAGTGGTACTGCATTGAGATGCTGACCTTAGTCAGGATTAAGTAACTAAATTGTAGCTCTTGATGCTCAATGTTTAATCAGATTGGAACTCAGCAAGTGAAGTTTTCAACTATTTACAACTTGACTGAAAAAAAGTACTCTCAGTGCCAAACTGTGGAATCTGAGAAGAGGGAACCAAAATGATGTGAGACAGATTGTTGGTTACTCACAGGGCTTTTTACACCAAAGATATTTTGGTAAATCTTTGTTCAGCTGAATTGGTTTGACCCTAATAGTTTCTGGAGTTGACTGCCTTGCTCTCAGATATGTTCTTCTAACAAACACACGGTCATGGACTCCTTGACCTACTGCCCCTTTTGACCTAGGCTCAGAGGTCCATACTAGAATTGGTCCTCCCATTCTGTGCTTCCAGTGACTGGTACCTGGGTACAATTTTCTGATCCTGCCACTGCCCTCTGCTTGGATGTGTTAGCTGCCCAAGTCTTTCTTTTCCCCCTCTACCAACTAGACTCTAATTATTACTGTAGTTTTCCAATTGCTACATTCCCCTCTCTGTCCTGTGTTTTCATGCTTTGGGCACAGAATATCTTACATTTAGTCACAAATCCCAGGATTCACTAGCACAGATTGTTAAAAGCTCTTGGCATCTACATACAATAACTCATACAGTTTTAATAATACATACGTGTAAAATTCTATCTTGGAAGAAGTACAGCCAGAATGCTCCTTAGAAGTCAAGATGGTATACTTCAAACATTATTAGGAAGGACAACTGCCTAGAAAAGGACTTCATGCTTAGTAAAGAGGAGGGTCAGTGAAAAAGAGAAGACCCTCAACAAGATGGATTAGCACAGTGGCAGCTACAATACCCTCAAGCATAGACACAATTGTGAGGATGGCACAGGATCAAGTGGTGCTTCATTCTGTTGGGCACAGGGTCACTATGAGTTGCACTGACTCAACAGCACCTATATATAAAATAAGAACCAATACACCACTCTTGGCCCTCAGGTAGCAGCACAATGATGGACAATCTTCAGTCTAAGAACAGGGGTACCTTTAAAAAAAAAGGCTGATCCATATCCCTGTTTTTAAGCTCTGGCACACTAAAAGAAGAGGTCTTGGTGGCAGAGTAGATTGCGCTGGGCTGCTAACTGCAAGGATCGTGTAAACCCACCAGCCACTCTGCGGTAGAAAGATGACAGAGGCTGTCTGTTTCTCTGAAGAGTTACCATCTACAAACCCTATGGAATCGTTCTACCCTGTTGTGAGTCATTGTGAATGGGAATCGGCTCAATGGCAGTTAGTTTCTGCAATTCTAAGAATATTAAAATTGATTGAGATAGTGTCAGCAACAATGGACTCAAACGTAACAATTCTGAGGCTGGCACAGGACCAGGCAGGGTTTCATTCTGTTGTGCATAGAATCCCTACATGTTGGAACAAACTCGACGATACTTAACAAGAAGAATATTCAAGTAAAATTTCTTTCCACCATGCAAATTTTTACTAATGCACATCAATGACCCAAAGCTTGATAAGCATCTTTTATTCAAATGTGAAAGATCATCAAAAACACCTAAAGATCCTCTTCTTCAGGATAATGTTTCTTGTCATGAAAGGGATCCTTGTGAATTTGGTAAACTGAGGCTGTAGTACAGAAGCACATATTTTCTGAAAGTTCTCCAAAAGGGGGACCCAAATACAAATTAAGTTCCTGAACTCTTAATTGTGCTCATGAGGAATCTGTACATGGACCAAGAGGCAGTTGTTTGAACAGAACATGGGAACACTGAATGGTTTAAAGTTAAGATAGGTGTGTGACAGGGTTGTTCTTTCACCATGCTTATTCAACCTGTATGCTGA
>NW_006408582.1:11186300-11188593 GCF_000296735.1 Chrysochloris asiatica | reverse complement strand
CCAGACTGCAAAGATGTTTGAACTGCAAGGTTGGTAGTTCAAGCTCACCATCTGCTCCTCAGAAACCCTATACAGGATCTCTATGGGTCAGAATTGACTTGATGGCACTTAACAACAATAACAACTCTGACAATGTCACCGGGTACAGTCTGCACCCCCCACCTCTCTAGTGATACCACTGGGTGTACAGGTTAGTGTTTATACATTAAATGGTTTTGTTATTGACAAAACAACTACATTAGTGAAATTGTGTAGTCATTATTGTTAATTGATGCCATTTTTCCCATCACCAGGGACAAAATATATTGTTTCCCAATGAATGACTTACCCCCTCCCTTCACACCTGTCCCTGATAACCACTAGTAACCATTGTATTATTGTTGATGTTGAGTGCTGTTGAGTCGGTTCCGACTCATAGCGACCCTATTTAGGATTTCCCAGGCTGTGAATCTTTGCAGGAACAAAAATCTCATGTTTCTCCAAGGAGTAGATGGTGGACTCCAACATCTGGTCTTGTTGTTTGCTGCCTAGTGCTTATCCTACAGAATTTATATAATTACCTATTCTTGTCATTTCATGTAAATAAGACTTTATAATATTTACCCTTTTGTGATTGCCTTGTTTCACTTAGCATAATTTGGACTTCTATCCTCCTTAACTGCGAGAGAATAAATTCATCTGTGGAAGCCATCCACTTGTGGTATTTCTGTTATAGGAGCATTAGACAACTCAGACACCGCCTCATAAATATATTGATATATTCAAGGTTCATCCATACTGTAGAATGTATCAGGACTTTATTTTTCTTTAAGGCTGAGTATCATTCCATTGTGAGTCCTGATGTGGTGCAGTAGGTTAAACACTGGACTGCTAACCATAGGTCTTTGATTCACCCACCAGCCTCTCCTCAAAAACTATATACATAGGTCATTATAAGCCCGAACCAACTTGATAGCACACAGCAATAACATAAACATTATCCCATTATATATATGGGATGCATTTTGTTTACCCATTAATTTATTGATGGGTATCTGGGTTGTTTCTGAGTCACTTTTATAGTGGCTATTACAATTCTAGGAGTTTCTGGGTCGAGCAAACGGGCTAACTGTTCGACTCCACACAAAAGCCCCTTGGGAGAAATGTCTGGAAGTCTGCTTTTGAAAGTACAGCCTAGAGAACCTTGTTGTTGTTAAGTACCATAGAGTCAGTTCCGACTCATAGTTACCCTGCACAGGGTTTTCAAGACTGTAAATCTTTACAGGAGCAGAACGCCTCATCTTTCTCCCACGGAACTGCTGGTAGTTTTGAACTGCTGACCATGAGGTTGGCAGCCCAACTCGTAACCACTACTCTACCAGAGCTCCTTTGGAGAACCTTACTAGGTAGAGAACCTTACGAGCTTGGAATCAACTCAAAAGAAAAATGCAGTAAGCTACTAATGAAAGGTTGGTGAGTCAAGTCCACCTAGAGACATCTCAGAAGAAAGGTTTGGCAATCTGCTTCTAAAAACGCAGCCACTGAAAACCTTATGAAGCATAGTTCTACTCTGACAGAGTGGCCATGAGTCAGTCAGCTTGATAGAAATAGGTTTTTGTTTGTTTTTATAATAATTCAATGCTAAATTTAGTTTCTCCATTCAAGAAGATAAATGTTATGTGTCATGGAGTCGATTCCGACCCATAGCGACCCTATACAGGGTTTCCAAGACTGTAAATCTTTACCGGAGCAGAAAGCCTCATCTTTCTCCTGCAGAACAGCTGGTAGTTTCAAACCACTGACCGTGAGATTAGCAGCCTGATTCATAACCACTACGCTACCAGAGCACATTAAAATAAAAATTTTAAAAAGCATGAGTTGAGAAAGAACTCCAGTTAAAGACATCAAATATTGGTACCAATATCAGTTAGTTTATGAACATGAGAGCACTGAAGAATATTACAGTCCTGGTGCTGGCTGTCCCATTTCAACAGGCTTGAGTCCTGGTGTGGCACTATAGGATAAGCTCTGGACTTCTATCAGTGTTGGCAGTTCTATTAATGTTGGCAATTCAAACCCACAAAATGCTCCTTGGAAACCCCATACAGAGTTGTTATGAATTGAAACCAACTTTACAGCACTTAACATGGGAACACTGAAAGTTTTAAAATTAAGAAAGGTGTGCGACAGGATTGTATTCTTTCAGCACACTTATTCAACCTGTATGCTGAGCAAATAATCTGAGAAACTGGGTTCTATGAAGAAAAATGTGGCATCAGATTGGAGGAAGACTCATTAACAACCTGCGATATGC
>NW_006408582.1:11180230-11186200 GCF_000296735.1 Chrysochloris asiatica | reverse complement strand
ATATGGATCACATCTCAATGTCAAGAAAACAAAAATCCTCACCACTGGACCAATAAACAACATTCTTATCAATGGAGAAAAGATTGAAGTTGTCATTCTTCTTGGATCAACTATCAACACTCACAGAAGTAGCAGTCAAGAAATCAAATGACATGTGTTGTTGTTGTTGTTATGTGACGTGGAGTCAGTTCCAACTCAAAGTGACCCTGCATAGGGTTTCTGAGATTGTAAATCTTTACAGGAGCAGAAAGCCTCATCTTTCTCCCGCAGTACAGCTGGTAGTTTCAAACTGCTGACCATGAGATTAGCAGCCTGATTCATAACCACTGCACTACCAGAGCTCCTGACACACAGCATTAGGCAAATCTGCTGCACAAGACCTTTTTAAAGTGTTGAGGAGCAAAGATGTCAGCTTGAGGACTAAGGTGCTCCTGACCCAAGCCATGGTATTTTCAATAACCTCATATGTATGTGAAAGTTGGACAGTGAATAAGGAAGATCATAGAAGAATTGATGCATTTGAGTTATGGTGTTGGAGGAGAATATGGAAAGTGCCATGGACTGCCAAAAGAAGAAACAAATCTATGTTGGAAGAAGTGCAGCCAGAGTGCTCTTGGAGGCCAAGATGGACAAACTTCGTCTCTCATACTTCAGACATGTTGTCAGGAGGGACCAGTCGCTGGAGAAGGATATCATGTTTGGTAAGATTGAGGGTCAGAGGAAAAGAGGAAGACCCCCAATGAGACGTATTGGCAAAGTGGCAGCATCAATGGGCTCAAGTGTGGCAACAATTGTGAGGATGGCCCAGGACTGGGCAGCGTTCCATTCTGTTGTACATAATGTCTCTATGAGTCGGTACCAACTCGATGGCACCTAACAACAATGAATACAAAGCAATACTGCATAAGAAGGCAGAAAAGTAGTCATGAGATTGGATTTTAACCAGACCAAACTGTACAAGTTCTCATCTGGACTGTGCCTCACCATCTATATGACCTTGGGTAAGTTATTTAGTTACTCTCAAGTTCAATTCTGTCTATACAATAAGGATAAAAATACTACCTACCTGACAGGGTTACTATGAAAAGCCAAAATAGTGAAAGCAACATAAAACACCTGTTCCTGCCATGAAAAGGCAGGTTTGAAAAGAATTATTGATGTTGTTGTTAAGAGTCATTGAGTCAGTTGTATAGGGTTTCCGAGGAGTGACTGGTGAGCTTGAACTACCGACCTTGAGATTCAAAGTGACCTTGCAGCCCAGCTCATTAACCCATATGGCAACTTTATTCTGGTCAAGTATTGGAAAGCTGCAATTTATAGTTGTAACAGTAGGTGGCACTAGCACCATATCGATGAAATTTTTTTTTTTTTTTTTAAGCATTACTTTTCAGCTTCCTTTTCCAAGAATAGCAACATTTTCCCTCTAGATCTTTTTAGTTTTATTATACCTTTATAGTATCATAGGTTATTTTCAGTGCCATATGGCAAACTACCACTATAAAAAAAATTCAGTCACAAATTGCTATGGAGATGGTTCGAGAACTTTTTTAACTTATTTTAAGTTTTGACCTCTCTCTCTAATTCATGCTCTAAATTTGATAGCGTTCTACTATAGATCGTTGGAACAAGAATATTTACTTCCTTCTATAATCTTAAAATAGAGTAAGCCTTCCCCCCGCCCCCCCAAGAATATCACAGGATGTGCATTTATTTTAAAAGAATGTTCAAAGAAAAGTCTTGTGAGCGGCACAAAAGGAAAGCCATCAGTGGTCTAAACTCATTTCTAAGTGGCTTGGTGGGTATGCTTTTGGTTGATTTACAAGCAATTATAATTATATTTTCCAGTTACGTTTTTGTTGCTATCAAACGCATCTTCATATACTAAATTCCCTATGATGCCACCACTGAATCTAATAACAGCTCATTCTCTAGTCCATCTGGAGAACTAAACATTGACGTGAACTTGCGTGCATCAGATGGACCATAGCATGGCTGCGGTCCTCTGGTTGTGGGGGTTGTGGAGATTCTTTAAAGGAGTTAACTCATCTCCTCAGAGTGAAGATGCTCACTCAGAATCAGCTTCGGGTAAACCCAGCTCTGCAAACTATACTGTGTAACACCACCCCAAAACTCACTTGCAACCCAATTCTGTGGTTAGTACTGAGAAGATGATGTTGACTGAGATCACAGCAGCAGCCTGACCACAGAAGCAGAGCTGTCAGCTCACACTGGGTGGGAGGTGAATCGGAAGGTCCTGAAAACAACCTTTATGGAAGTAGGGGCACCATCCTAAAAGACTCAAGATGACACTGCCACCCTATGCAAAGGCTTACTCCACCCCCCAAGGATCCCTACCTATGAGTAAAATGACAACAATCAGGATGAACTACTTAAACTTTTCCAAACACTTTTAAGCAGCTAGATTCCACTCTATTTAAAGATGGACAAGTTAGGGCTGGGGTAGAGAGAGCGTTAGAAGAAACTAAAATATCATGCATTTCAGTGTAGTAATAAATTTGATTGAAAGAATTATTTCCTTTTTTTTTTTGAGCCTATGAAGTTTCTTTTACATGTACTTCAAAACAAGAAAAGAGTTAAACATGCTATAAAATTCCAATTTATTCTAAAACATTTGTTGTTGATTTGTTTAGTCAGTTACATTTCTGCAAGCAACAACAGTTTGGTCTCCTTCACATCAATTCGTGTCTCTATGTCCTTGAATTGGGTAAAGCAATCTTTAAGCAGTGCTCTATCTATACCAGGGTGCTTCAAAAAAGTTCAGGAAGAAATTAAGTTAAAGATCATGGAATTTTCCCACCAACTTTTTAAAGCCCCCTCATCTAATATTAGAAGTGCTGAAGAGGGGAGAGTGATGGCTCCGTGGTAGAATTCTTTCCTTCCATGTGGAAAACTCAGCTTTGATCCCGGCCAATGAAGAATGACAATTCCTTTGTGTGTGGTGTCTCCATGAGTCAGAGGTCAATGAGATGGTAGCTCACAACTCTTGGTCATATTCCATCAGAATGAAACACTACAACTCTTTGCATTTACCCACAGTATCTAGCTAAAATAATGGCATTTCATTGTGTAGTACATGGGGTCACCATGAGTTGGGGCCAACTCCACAGCAGCTAAGAATAATCAAGTTGAGTAGGTATAGCCTGTTCTTAGTTTAATAAGCCTTTGGATCAGAATGAACGTTCATTTTGCACATCGTTTGTACATCTATCCAGATCAGCTGATTATTTTGATAAATCTCCTCTTGTTGAACCACCCTTATATTTTTAGAATGTTGTTGCTGTTGTGTGTTGTCAAGTCAGTTCCCACTCACAGTGACTCTATATGGGGTTTACAAGAGCAGCTGGTGGGTTTGAACTGCTGACCTTTAGGTTACCAATCCAATGCTTATCCTACAGCACCACACCAGGGCTCAGAAGAAAGGCTTCCTTGACTAGGAATTGAACGCAAGCTGCAGTGGTGAAGGAGCCAAATCCTAACCACTAGATTTAGTTATTCTGTATTACTCTTTTCATAGTAAGCTTGATCAGACTCACTTATTTTTTATTTTACTTTGCATCTCTATAAATAGCTTTATTTGTACTGTATTTTCATAAGTAAAAATATGTGGGGGTTTTTTCTGTAGTTTAATGAGGAACGCTGGTAGCCCAGTGGGTTAAGTATCTGGTTGCTACCACAGAGTCAGGGATTCAAGCCCACCAGCTGCTCCATGGAAGAACGATGAGGCTTTCTTGAACATGGACAGTCTGTGAAACTTTAAGGAACAATTCCACTCTGTCCTGTAGAGGACTCACTCTGCATCTGGACCAACTTGATGGCAGTGGGGTTGGCACACTGCCAGGGTTGTTAGTTTCATAAAAGAAATTAAGAAGCAGTCCATCTTTTTCTGTGTTCTGGAATCGTTCATATTACATTCAACTGAACTGTACCTTGAATATAAAAAAGTACTTGCCTTTATATCTAGGCCTGGCAGGTTTTTTAGATGTAATATCTTGATCTCATCACCAATCTTTTCTATGCTGGTTGCTTTGTTCAATGTTTTCAATATGTTGATTCATTTAGACTTTTACTAGTAAATGCTGGCTTCCATTATGATTTTGACAATTTATTACCTAAGAACTACACATCATAGACTTATGGAAATCTGCTTCTCCACATCTGTAGTCCTAACTCTTTCCTTATTTCTAATTTTGCATGTTTGTTTTTTTAAAATTCTTGATTCAATTTACTAGATTTGTTTTAGAAGCTCCAAGAGTCCTGGTGTGGTGCTGTGGGTTAGTGCACTAGACTGCAAAGTCAGTTTGAAACACAAGGTCAGCGGTTCAAACTCAGCAGCTGCTCTTTGGAAACCCTATACAGGGCCGCTATGGGTCAGAACCAACTCGATGGTACTTAGCAACAACAACAATGGCACAATGGTTAAACTCTTGATTGCTAAACAAAAGGTTAACTGTTCAAACCTACTCAGGCCTCTATGGGAGAAAGACCTAGTGATCTGCGGGAATAAAGATGGCAGTCTAGAAAACCCCATGAGGCAATTCTATTCTGTCTCTCTGAGTGAAAAATCGGCTCCAAGTCACCCATCAGCAATAGATTCCATTTATTGACCTGCTTCTACTTAAAGTGTCTTACAGCATATTAGATAGAATATGTGTCCATTTGAAGCTTCCCACTGTTCACATTCTAAGCAAGCAGGAGGAGTTTCTTGTCTTCAAATAATACACCATTCTGAAGCATGCTTGCCTTATGCCTAGACAAGGAATTACAACAACTGCTTTACAAATAAAAAGACTGAGGTCAAGAGAGGTCTTTGAAAAAAAAAAAGAGAGAGAGAGACAGAGAGGGCCCTTTGGCAAATCACAGGAGAAATCAAACCACATCTCCCAGACCCTGTGATTAGCACTAGATGTGTAGGCCAAACTCAAAGTTAACAGGACAAAAATTAATAGTCAGATGACTTCTAAATGGAGCTTGCATCCAGAAAGAACAAAAGTGAACTTATTTCTCCTCTTCAGAGATTTTTTTGCATACGTGGTATGAGTTGTTCTGGGAAATGAACCCTGAGGCATCATTTTATGGAAGGGAAGGGCTGTTTAAATAAGAACATGATGCCAGAGTAACATGACTAAGAAACTATGCAAGTAATGAACCCCAGGCACTGTTCTCCTGAGTCAGTGAACCAGGTAGTCACTGCACAGTGTACTTAAAGACACCTTATTACTTTAGAAAAAGAGAGTTCAGGACAAGTGCCCAAATATGACATAAATAGTCCTAGGTTGAAATCATGCCTTGAGATTGAGGGCTATACACTAAAAAATAATGCTATTTACATGTTAAATACTAAAGGTTTGATGTTACAAAATCATTAATGGGCTTTTGCAATTGTACTTTGATTGCTTGAAAGACTAATGTTTCAAATGTCTAAATTCAAAGTGTTCCATTCTGAGTAAATGTTCCTTAAAACTTCACATCACCTTTTTTTCCTTTTTTTCTTTTTTTTAGTGAACATATGCACAGCAAAACATACATCCACTCAACAATCTCTATGTGTAATTTTAATGACATTGATTACATACTTCACATTTTGTCACTATTCTGGTTATCTCCTCTCATATTGGGCTATCACCATTAACTTAGACTCTGCCCCTTAAATTATTCATCTGTGCTTTAGAATAACTGTTGTCAATTTGATCTCATATAGATATTCTTTTAAAGAACACAATGCCTAAGGGAAACATTCCTTTATTAATTGAACTAAACTGTGATTTAGTTTAAAGATGGCTTCATGAGATAGTTTGGGTTCCAGGCATAATGATTATTTCCTGGCAAGAGATTTGAAGATTTCCCAACTTTCAATAGATCCAGTAAGTCTGGTTTCCATGTGAATTTTAAGTTCTTTTCCTCCTTTTAAAGTTTTTCCTCTTTCTGATCAGGATCCATCTTTTGGGAGCC
>NW_006408582.1:11166844-11173694 GCF_000296735.1 Chrysochloris asiatica | reverse complement strand
GATTGGCCAAGTGGCAGCATCGATGGACTCAAGTGTGGCAACAGTAGTGAGGTTGGCCCAGGATCGGGCAGTGTTTCATTCTGCTGTGCATAAAGTCACTATGGGTCAGTACTGACTCGATGGGACCTAACAACAACAATAACAGCAAAAACCTTTCTGCAAAGTATCCCTTTAAAATTTTCAGGAAGACCCCCGGTGTGGATGTCAGTAGCCACAAATGAATCCTAGCCATTTTGTTTCCTTTCCTGTTGCTTTGGTACCAGCCTGATGGTATCAACAGAATCTACCTGGCCTGGCCTTGTAACCCTTTTCCACTGATATTATCTCATCTTCTAGCATTATTATCTTGACTGTTTATTTCTGTCATTTCTGCTTCCCTTCCCCTTTTAAGAAGTGCATGCACCCTTCTTTTACTGACATTGTTAGGTTCCAAAGACCAGGTTGTTGTGCAAAAACAGTGGATGACCTCATCAGATCACAACACAGAGGATGACTACATCATTACATAACTGCAAAATTTCATCATTACATCATTGCCAAACCACTGAGAATCATGGTCCAGACAAGTTGGCCCATAACCTTCATCATCACAGCCAGTGTTACTCTTGCCTCGCACCTCGGTGTTCATTTCTGCCAGGCATATGTTGCTAATGCACAAAATATTTGAATAGTAGATTGTTTACTATTGTGGTAAGTGCAAAATATCAGATAATGAGATCGTAAGTGAGGTGTAGGTATATATTCACTCACTGAGTTCAAAACCAATTGCTTATGTTACCATGATGGCAGTGTGGGTGTGCACTATACCAGTCCAAAGGGACCCCTGGGCAGCCAGTTGGACTCATCTTGCCCAACCAATGGATGTGAGACCCATCTACATCCATAGGCAACTCTCACACCTAGCCCGCAGCATCCACACAGTCAAGAGATTCAAAGGTCCCAAGTGAGGTAGCCAGACAGCAGGGCACCTGCCTCACCCATCTGAGTGGCCTCTTGGACTTGGGCCAGCTGCCCTGGTGAGGGTTGTTACCAGAGTGGAAAAAGTAATTTCTTCCTTCCTTGGAGAAAGTAGTTAGCAGAGTAGGGGAGGGATCCTACCATGATAAGGGTTGCTTTAGGAAGTCTAAGATAAATTTGTGAGGGTCTGCTGCTGGGAATCAAGCCTCCAACAACGAGCACCAAAATGAAGACTTAAAGTTAAATCTATTGGGCAGGAAGAATAAAAAGGAAACTGAAGTCAGCAGCATGCAAAGAATTATTAACATAGTGCTTGTGAAAATAATGTGTGGAGGTTGCATAGCATACAAAAATGTATAATACGTGTGCTATTTGTATAAAAATGTGAAAGTTAGGTTCTTATCAGTTGCTATGTAGTCCCTGAGTGGTGCAACACTTAACCATCAGGTGATTCATTGAAAGGTCGGTGATTCAAACCCATCCAGAGGTACCTTAGAAGGAAGGCCCAGCAATCTACTTCGGAAGGGTCAGAGCCTTGAAAACACTGTGGATCACAGTCATACTCTGAACACAAAGGGTTTCAGGAGTTGGCATTGGCTTGACAGCAACAACACAATATTGATTGCTGGGATAGGTTTTGATGGCACTTCCAAACTAAAACAGACTAGGAAGAAAGGCTTGAGGATTTATTTCCTCAAAAATCAGCCAATGAAAACCCTGCAGGTTACAAGGGTCCAATCCGCAACTGATCACGATGATGGTGCAAGACCAGGCAGTGTTTCCCTTTTTTTCTGTGGGGATGGACTCATCAGGAGTTGGAGGGCCAACACAACAGCAACCAACAGTAACAATCATTCAGAATAGAGGCCAAAGGGGATAGGTCAGGGAACAATTCTCAGAATTGCCTCTTGCCGGTGATTTCTAAAGCAACCTTGACTATTCAGAGTCCTTCACTTCAAATAACTTCTCTTCTAAAAGCTGTTCTCAATTCCTAATACAAAAGTACTCCTAGTAGGAAAGAGCCACCTCAGTGTGTTCTTTGCTACCTGCTCCATCTCCAGAAAGCTTTCAGCCTTCCCATTTACCTCAAGAATCAAAAGGAGCTAAAATCAAAAAAGCTAAAGTGAATAGAGAGAAATACTGTGAACACTGATGGTACATGGAGGGGGATTGTAATAATTGTGATGAAATAAGGTGTAAGATTTGTTGAATGTAAAACTGATGATCTGCCCTGTAAATTTTCACTCAATCCACAATAAAAACCTAAAGAAAAAAAAGTGGAAATCACTGTTTAGATCACTGGTTGGCAAAATATGGCCTGTGGGTTAAGTCTGGCTTACCATCTGTTTTTATACAGCTTTCAAACTGAGAATGTTTGTTTGTTTTTTGGGTTTTTTTTTTTAGATTTTTAAGGGAAGAGAAATCAAAAGAAACATACTATTTCATTACAGGTGAAATTAACATTTGTCTCCATAAAAAAGAAAAAGTGTCATTGGAACTTAGTCACAATCATTTGTTTATATGTTGTCTGTTGCTGCTTTGGAGTGGCTCAGTGGTAAAATTCTTGCCTTCCATGGAGGGGACCTGAGTTTGATTCCTGGCCTGTGCACCTCATGTGCAGCCACCCCCACCCCCACCCCACTCAGTGGAAACGTGCGTGCTGCTGAAATGTTACACAGGTTTCAGTGGAGCTTCCAGACTGAGATTAACTAGGAAGAAATACCTGGCAATCTACATTTGAAAATCAGCTGAAAGACAATGCAATGGATCACAGCTGTCAGATCTGCAACTGATCTCTAGAATGGTGTGGAATCCAGCAGCATTTCATTCATTTATACATAAAATCACCATGAGTCAGGCCTGACTAAGTAGTGGCTAAATTTAACAGTAACATGGCTGCTTTCCCAATCCAACTGCAGATTTGAATGTCTTGGTGTGGCAGTGTAGGATAAGCACTGGATTGCTAGCCTCAACGTGAGCAGTTCAAATGCACCAGTCACTCCTTGGAAACCCTATGCAGGGTCATTATGAATCAGAACTGACTCGACAGCACTTAACAAAAACAGAAACTACATGGCCTACAAAGTCTAAAATACATATTTTGGACCCTTTGCAGTTAAAGTTTGCTGCATGGATTTAAAAGAGCATGGGCTCTGGAGTCAAACTACCTGGGTTTGAATCTAGTTCTGCTACTAACTATGTGGCAATGGTGTTGTGAAAACTCCTAGGCACCTTCTGAGTCACAGTCTCCATATTTGTAAGGTGGGGAGGCCAGTAGTTCATATTTATGGCGTTAGGTTGTAGAACATTAAACATCTAGGTTTAGAACAGTGTCTGATACAGGTCTACAAATGATTGTGATTATTGTTACTCTATAGCAGGCGATCATGGATAATGAAATCTGTCTGGGATTAAATAAAAAGTCTGAATCAAGTGTTTGTTTTCTTAACTGACCACAAAGTAATAGGGAGAGGAATGTACTGAATATGACAGTCATCTAAACACTGTATTACTAAGGGGATATGATGGAAAAATTAAACTTCACTCCTGTCAGAAATAAAGGTCAAATTTAGGCATTTAACATTTTGTTCCTGTGATATAGCTGAGGGACTTCAGCAACCAAGTAGGTTTCTTTTGTCTATTCTGTTTTGAAAAATACTGAATAAAGCTTTTCTTTTTTAAATGTTCCTCAACAGTCCTTTCCATGTAAATATATAATTAACTGTATTAGTTATGATCACACTGTAACTATGAGTTGGAATCAACTAGACAGCAGCTGTTGTTGTTAGGTGTCATCAAGTCAGTACCAACTCATAGTGACCCTATGCACAACAGAACGAAACACTGCCCGATCCTGGGCCAACCTCACTATTGTTGCCACGCTTGAGCCCATTGATGCTGCCACTTTGCCAATCCATCTCGTTGGGGGTCTTCCTCTTTTTCTCTAACGCTCCACCTTCCCAAACATGATATCCTTCTCCAGCGACTGGTCCCTTCTGACAATATATCTGAAGTATGAGAAACAGAGTTTGGCCATCCTGGCCTCCAAGGAGCACTCTGGCTGATTTCGTTCAACAACAGTAGGTTTGACTTTGGGGCTAGCATGTACAGTTTCCTTTCACTTAAATTTATGTTATATTCCCCCCCCCATATTGCTCCTTAGTTGCCATTATCATCTGTTTGAAGCAGCTTTATTAAAATTATTTTCAATGTCTATATGAATTTTTAAGATCTACATAAATATGCTTTCTTAAATCAATAAAGTAGACTTTTAGTATAGCAGTTTTGATTCCATCTCACTTAAATATGTTGTTGTTGCTGATAAGTGCTGTCGAGTCGGTTCTGACTCATAGTGACCCTATGTAGGGGTTCTGAGGAGCAGCTGGTGGGTTTGAACAGCTGTTCAAACCGACCTTGCCATCCAGTGCATTATCCTGAAATGCCACATCAGGATTCCTTAAATATGAAGCAGTGTTTGTCAAACTAATGACTTCTAATTGCTCAAGTCACCAACCTCTCCTAGGGGTGACCTTGGCTGTAGAGGGCAGTCTAGACACAAAACAAACAGCTTTTTACTGTGTCTTGAGAGGGTGAACATACCTACGAAGCATAAATCTCACAGAGAAGAGGATGAGGGGATGGAGAGCAGGAGAGCACTCTCCTCCCTCCCCATTCTTTAGACTTCAAAGCCTGGAAGTAGTCACATAGTGATGGGGGAGTTCCTGGGATATATGAACAAGGGGCTGTGTGTAAGGTAAGAGAGGGAGGGCTGTTTATAGAGATCCGTCTCTTTGTCTGCTTTAGCTCCTGGGTTTCAGAGTACAGTGTACTGCTCTGTTCGGATTTATACAGAACCATCACACAGCTCTGGTAGTGTAGTGGTTACGATTCAGGCTGCTAACCTAAAGGTCGGCAGTTCAAAACTACCAGCCATTCCACAGAAGAAAGATGAGGCTTTCTGCTCCCGTAAAGATTTATAGCTTTGGAAACCTTATACAGGGTCACCATCAGTTGAAACCAACTCCACGGTACTTGACAACAACAACGTCACACTTCAAGAAGTCCTGGTGAGGTGCTGTAGGATAAGCAACTGCAAGGTTAGCAGTTCAAATCCAGAAGCCGCCCAGTCCAGTGCTTATCCTACAGCTCCATCTGACAAAAGAAACTTGATAATCAACGGGGTACAAGAGACACTTGCCATAGGAGTAGTTCATCTAGTCTGCAAGGGATCATCACAATATTACATCAGACTGGTCTTCAAATGGGAGCCCTGATAGCATAGCGGGTTTCAAGTTGGGCTGCTAACTGCAAGGTCAGCAGTTCAAATCTACCAACCACCCCTCAGGACAACTATGAGGCTTTCTACTTCTATGAAGACTTACAGTCTCAGAAACCCTACACAGGGTTGTTATGAGTTGGAACCAACTCCCCAGCACACAATCACCACACCCACCTGTCTTCATCTATTCCCCTTCCATTCTTCAAGCCCACTGTCTCTATGTCAAACAGAGCATGTGAGTGATTGTATATGCACAAGTGTATTTGTATTTGTGTGGGTTTCAGATTCTTAATAATTCTCATTGTGGTATATGTTTAATGTTTTCTCTGAAAAGACTTCAGAGGAAAAAAGAAATGGATATTTCTGGGAATGATGCTTTAATTCCACCTAGCCATCTGTTTGACTCTCTAATTTTAACCCTCATTTTAATAAAAAGGCTTTGAATAGCTCTGCTTTTATGATTTAAATGGACTTTTAAATTGGAATTTAACCATCTGATAAAACAAAGTGGGCGGACTTCAGTCTTCAGAGAGAAAAGAATAAACATACTGAAAGCTATAATTAAAATTCTCCATTAAACTCCAACCCTTTTAAAGCAACTCTGTCAAATTTGAAATATCCAGTGCCCTAATTCAAGCCTCAAATCTTTAAAAAGCCTACAATGAAAGGGTGGAGTGAGGCAATTGAAATCATTGTGGTAAAAACCCAGTTCCTCTAGATAACTGTATCAACACTCTGATGGGTGTTCATTTGAAGTACACATAGGTGGCTGAAGCAACGTGTGTCATGGAGTCAGTTCTAACTCATAGCAACCCTGTAGAAAGTTTCCAAGGCTGTCCATCTTTATGGGAGCAGAAAGCCTCATCTCTCTCCTGAGGAGTAGCTGGTAGATTTAAACTGTTGACTTTGTGGTTAACAGCCTAACTTGTAAACCATTATGCTACCAGAGCGAGCTCCTTTGATAGCAAGCAAGGTAGACCACATAATATAGTGCAAAGGGCTTCAGGGGCTAATGATTCATATGGGGTAATAGCTGAGGGAGGTGTGAAAAAGAAGTACTAAAACTATCAGACGGATTCTATTTTATGTTCCTTGCACGTACTCTGAATAGCCATTTCCACACATATTTTCCAGGTTTCTGTTTGCACATATTAGAAAAATCAAGCAGATTTGTTTTGTTTTGTTTTGTTTTTTGAGTGTAGTGTAACTTTTCTTGTGTCATAATTTGTACTTCTTCACTTTCAGTAAACAAGGTTGTATCATCTGCATATTGCAGATACCCTCCAATCCTGATGCCAAGTTTTTCTTCATATAAGTCAACTTCTTGGATCATTTGCTCTGCATACAGGTTGAATTGTTGTTGTTAAGGGCCATCGAGTTGGATCTGACCCATGGTGAATCTGTATAGGGTTTCCAAGGAGCAGCTAGTGAGCTTGAACCACCGACCTTGCAGTTCAAATGACTTTGAACTGGTGCATTAATCCACAGCACCACACCAGAACTCTGCAGGTTGAATAAGTATGGTGAAAGCATACAACCCTGTAGCACATCTTTTTAAATTTTAAACCATTCAGTGCTCCCAGTTGTTCTGTTTGAACAACTGCCTCTTGGTCC
>NW_006408582.1:11165349-11166744 GCF_000296735.1 Chrysochloris asiatica | reverse complement strand
AAATAAAATTAAAAAAAAGACATTCAATAATGGTGCAGGCCACATCCTTTCTTCTGGTTTAATGGCAACGGGGATAGTAGTTCATGAAAGCACTTAGATATGCAATCCATTTCCTTCTCTGATACCTGGGTCTCCTTCCTCTGTTACTCCAGGCAAATAGAGCCCAATTGCTGTATCTTGGGTGGCTGACCACAAGCTTTTAAGACCCCAGACACTACTCAGAGAACTAGGAGGGAGAACAAAATCTTTTAAAGATAACGTTATGCCAGTTAACTAGATAGACCCTCAAAACCATGCTTCTAAACCTTTGAACCAATAAAACTGATCACATGAGATGCTTAGTTGTACCTAAGTTATATCAAAGACTACAACTTTTACAATGGACTGCACTTCAATGTAAAGAAAACAAAAATCCTCACAACTGGGCCAATGAAAAAAATCACGATAATTTAAGATAAGATTGAAGAATTTTGCTTGGATCCACCATCAACACTCAAGGAAGCATCAGTCAAGAACTCAAATGACATAGTGCATTAGGAAAATCTGCTGCACAAGACCTCTTTAAAGTGCTTAAGAGCAAAGATGTCAGTTTGACGACTAAGGTGTGCCTAACCCAAGCCATGATATTTTCAATAACCTCACATGCATGTGAAAGTTGGACAATGAATAAGGAAGACCATAGAAGAAGTGATGCATTTGAGTTATGGTGTTGGAGGAGAATATTAAAAACATGATGGATTGTCAGAAGAACAAACAATCTGTCTTGGAAGAAGTACAGCCAGAATATTACTTAGAAGTGAAGATGGTGAAGTAATTTTAGACATGTTATCAGGAAACATATTCTCCCCTAGAGAAGGACATCATGCTTGGTAATGTACAGGGGTTAGCGGAAAAGAGGAAGGCCCCCAACGAGATGGATTGACACAGTGGCAGCAGCAATGGACTCAAGTGTAGCAACAGTTGTGAGGATGGTCCAGGATCAGACAGTGTTTTACTGTGTTATACACACCGACTTGATGACACGTAACAACAACAGCAGCGCAAGTAATATCAACAACTGCAGCTCCTTCCCTGTTGTAGTTGTAGTTCTAAAAGTATATATTACAATGTTTTGCTATTTCATCCTTTTTTTCCGGTGTTCATAGTGGCATCATTGGGTTTGTACCACTCAGTGTGATAACTGATGATATCACATCTCCTCCCACAGGCCTTTTCCTGCACCACCCCGTACAGACAACTTAGTAATGTTTACTGTCAGTTTTAATTTTATAATAAAATACCACAAATATAGTCACAAATTACCTAAATGTAATATTTCTGAGATTATGTGAAGAATACTAAAAACAAAATTGTTCTGTAAAATCTTTCTACACTGAATTATAACATAATTAATTA
>NW_006408582.1:11162862-11165019 GCF_000296735.1 Chrysochloris asiatica | reverse complement strand
TTTTTTAATGTTTTATTGTGAATTATGTGATAGTTTACATGGGATGGGAGAACATTAGTTTTACATTCATTCTATCATATATTGTTTCACAGTCCCCTCCCTCTCTGGGTCTAGAGTCCCCAGCCATTCCCTGTCTCCAGATCAAGTAGCATAGTTTTATAGATTGAATTGTGTCCCTCCCGCTAAAATGTGTCAACTTGGCCAGGCCAAGATTCTCAGTATTATGTGATTATCCTCCACTTTGTAAATCCCAACTTCTATGATATTAATAAATCAGTATTCGAGATGGTTATGTTAATGAGGCAGGGTACAATCTACAGGATTAGATTTTATCTTGAATCAATTTCTTTTGAGATATAAAAGAGATTAAATAAACCAGCAGAGATCGAGGGACCTCACTGCCACTAAGAAAGAAGTGTTAGGATTTGAACCTCACTTTTAAGTCTATTCAGGGTCCCTGGGCTGAGAAGCTCCTAGACCCAGGGGAAGATAAAAACACATGGAGATTTTCAAGGGATGCTGAGCCTGTAGATACTGAAAGGAGTTAAGAACTTTCCCCAAGAGCCAATACAAAGAGAAAAATTTCCCTGAGATTGGAGCCTTGAATTTGGGTCTCTAGCCTCTAAACTGTGAGACAATAAATTTCTGTTTATGAAAGCCATGCATTTGTTGTATAGCAACACCAGATAACTAAAACACATAGGTATACTGATGTATGTATGCTGGGTTTACAGAAGATATTTTTGTTGTTGTAACTACAGGGATATTTTCATATAAAATAATAAATTTCTGTTGAAACACTGCATGACATTTTTATAGACAGTCATGTTGGTGTTACCCATTCTAACAACAGGACTTCTGGTGTGGCTCTTAACCTGTGGGTTAATGCGCCAGACTGCAAAGATGTTTGAACTGCAAGGTTGGTAGTTCAAGCTCACCATCTGCTCCTCAGAAACCCTATACAGGATCTCTATGGGTCAGAATTGACTTGATGGCACTTAACAACAATAACAACTCTGACAATGTCACCGGGTACAGTCTGCACCCCCCACCTCTCTAGTGATACCACTGGGTGTACAGGTTAGTGTTTATACATTAAATGGTTTTGTTATTGACAAAACAACTACATTAGTGAAATTGTGTAGTCATTATTGTTAATTGATGCCATTTTTCCCATCACCAGGGACAAAATATATTGTTTCCCAATGAATGACTTACCCCCTCCCTTCACACCTGTCCCTGATAACCACTAGTAACCATTGTATTATTGTTGATGTTGAGTGCTGTTGAGTCGGTTCCGACTCATAGCGACCCTATTTAGGATTTCCCAGGCTGTGAATCTTTGCAGGAACAAAAATCTCATGTTTCTCCAAGGAGTAGATGGTGGACTCCAACATCTGGTCTTGTTGTTTGCTGCCTAGTGCTTATCCTACAGAATTTATATAATTACCTATTCTTGTCATTTCATGTAAATAAGACTTTATAATATTTACCCTTTTGTGATTGCCTTGTTTCACTTAGCATAATTTGGACTTCTATCCTCCTTAACTGCGAGAGAATAAATTCATCTGTGGAAGCCATCCACTTGTGGTATTTCTGTTATAGGAGCATTAGACAACTCAGACACCGCCTCATAAATATATTGATATATTCAAGGTTCATCCATACTGTAGAATGTATCAGGACTTTATTTTTCTTTAAGGCTGAGTATCATTCCATTGTGAGTCCTGATGTGGTGCAGTAGGTTAAACACTGGACTGCTAACCATAGGTCTTTGATTCACCCACCAGCCTCTCCTCAAAAACTATATACATAGGTCATTATAAGCCCGAACCAACTTGATAGCACACAGCAATAACATAAACATTATCCCATTATATATATGGGATGCATTTTGTTTACCCATTAATTTATTGATGGGTATCTGGGTTGTTTCTGAGTCACTTTTATAGTGGCTATTACAATTCTAGGAGTTTCTGGGTCGAGCAAACGGGCTAACTGTTCGACTCCACACAAAAGCCCCTTGGGAGAAATGTCTGGAAGTCTGCTTTTGAAAGTACAGCCTAGAGAACCTTGTTGTTGTTAAGTACCATAGAGTCAGTTCCGACTCATAGTTACCCTGCACAGGGTTTTCAAGACTGTAAATCTTTACAGGAG
>NW_006408582.1:11153952-11155537 GCF_000296735.1 Chrysochloris asiatica | reverse complement strand
GTCTCTCATACTTCGGACATATTGTCAGGAGGGACCCAGTCACTGGAGAAGGATATCATATTTGTTAAGGTGGAGGGTCAGAGAAAAGAGGAAGACCCCCAGTAAGATGGATTGGCAAAGTGGCAGCAAAGTGGCTCAAGCGTGGCAACAACAGTGAGGTTGGCCCAGGATCGGGCAGTGTTTCATTCTGTTATGCATACGGTCGCTATGAGTAGGTAGCGACTCAATGGCACCTAACAACAACAACAACAATTTGTACTTCACCTTTTGGGGCTGGGACTTATGTCTAGTCATAGGTCTAGAAGAAATAACAGGTGTTGTTGTTAGGGCCATAGAATTAGAGTCCATTGGGACTCAACAACCCTATGCACAAGAGAGTGAAACATTGCCTGGTCCTGCACCATTATCACAATGGATGTATGTTTGAACTCATTGCTGCTGCCACTATGCTGATCCATCTCATTGGAGGTCTTCCTTTTTTCCCTGACTCTTCACTTTGTTTTTATTAAGTGCCATCGAGTTGATTCCAACTCATAGCAACCCTGTATAGGTGTTCCGAGGAGCAGCTTGTGGTTTGAACCTCTGACCTCATGGTTCAAACTGATCTTTTGGCCCAGTGCTTATCCTACAGCACCACACCCTCCACTTTACCTAGCATGATTTCCTTCTCCAGGGACTGATCCCTCCCGACAATTATACGTCCAAAGAGTGAGAGACGAAGTCTGGCTTCTAAGGAGCATTTGGCTGCACTTCTTCCAATATAGATTTGCTTGTTCTTTTGGCAGTCCATGGTACTTTTAATATTCTTCTCCAATACCTTAATTCAAATGCATCAATTCTTCTATGGTCTTCCTTCTTCCGTGTCCAATTTTCACATGCATCTGAGGCTATTGAAAATATAATGGCTTGAGTAAATGGTAGCCTTTCCTGGGAATATTCTGCAATGTCTTGCAAGGCATCTGCCTCAGGCAATGCCCCAGACAGTTCCCCAGGTGCTATCTCAGGTGATATCTCAAACAGTGACTCATCGGACACACCTTGATTAAGGGCATCACCAGAGGTTAAAAGGCTGTTTTCAATGGAATTTAGGGGCGTTAAGTTCCCAGCTTCCTGATTATCTGCTCATATGTTCCCATCACAAGTTTCAGGATCCCATTCCAGGGTGGGAGTTGAGCTAGTGTTGTAATTCAGCCACTCTTACAATAAGACTCTGGGTTGGGTTTTCAGCAACACCAGCTCTGCTACCAAAGAAATCAGGCATTCTTTCAGGGCATAGGTAGAAATTTTGAGGTGTTTTATGTGGTATTTGAGTTGTGATTCCTGAGCCCTGAGCTCATCTCTTTCCTTTACCACTTGTTCTATTATAAGTAGCAACAACCAACCAGTTTCTCTATATTGTTCATCCGGACAAAATTTCAGAGTCATGCTGCTCTCTAATGCATGATCTACTTGTGGTGATTTATATATATATATCGGGCTGCGAACCATAAGGTCAGCAGTTCGAAACTACCAGCTGCTCCGCGGGAGAAAGATGAGGCTTTCTACTCCCGTAAAGATTTACACCCTCGGAAACCCTGTACAGGGT
>NW_006408582.1:11145356-11153852 GCF_000296735.1 Chrysochloris asiatica | reverse complement strand
AGATTTACACCCTCGGAAACCCTGTACAGGGTCGCTATGGGTCGGAACCGACTCGAAGGCACTTAACAACAACAACAACATATATATATATATATAGTGACGGTTGACAGACAAGATCATCAGCTTTACATTAAATAAACCATACACTTTTTTCATCTCAACAATTACAACCTCCTCCATCCAACAGTAGTTAGCCCTCTTCCTACCTGTGGTTCGTATTTCCATTCCACCCACATTCACACCCCTTCTCAACTTTGTCCTTAGGAAAATGTTACCCATTTGATTTTGAATGATTGGCCATTCCATGGTGAATATACCTTACTTTCTAGTGATGTTGTCACCCCTATATTCCTGCTTGGCTGCAAACTGGGCTACTAGGGTGTGTTTCTTCCCACATCTGATGGGTGGTCGAGGTCTGTAGTCTCAAGTCCTCAGTCTTTCTAACCAGTAAACCCAGTCTTTTTAAAAATTAATTTTGGGGTTTGTTCACATTTCTTCTTCTCTATCTGAGACATTTTAATGTGATCCCTTTCAGAGCAGTTGGTAATGGTAGCCAGGCACCATCTAATTCTGAACTCAGAGGCATGGAGACTGAGGCTTACATGTTCCATTAGTCCATTGAACTAATTGATCCCAAGCCTCTTCAATTGTTAGCACTCTTTTATTTTTCCTAAGCACAATCATGAAAGCTTATAAGTCAGCCACTCTGTGCCTTTGTAGCTACCATTTTGGAAGCCAATGTCTAGATTGCCCGTCCCTATCAACCCAGTGCACCGATGAAGCAAGCTTGTTTCTTGATACGAAGAATCCTTTCAGTCCCGTTGAAATTCTGAGCAAGTGCATCCAAAAGCAAAGACTCAGTTAATCAAATTATAGCAATTAACACTTGCTCACAGTATCAAGCACCTCTATCTTTATCTGGTTGAGTTCGGGTCAGCTAGCCATCCAAGCTAGGTCAAATGGATACTAGTTGCAAGTTTGGGAGTTCACGCACACCTGCACTTCAAACCAGCTGACCGCTTCACTTTCAGCAGCTAGGTCAGTGCCTATGAGCACGGGAATTCACACATTTCCCTAAACATCAGACCAGTTAGGCCTTCCTCTTCTCTGTCGTATCTCGAGGTCAATGGGTGTCAACGGAACATGGCCAAACTCAGTCCATGTCTTCATTGCTGCATTTCCCCCACTTCCACTCACAAGTAGACCCAGGTGGTCACCAGTAAGCATACTAGACTGTTTGCCAGTTCCCATTGAGTTTCAGACTAGAAGGGGTTTTTTTCCTGATGGGCTGACTTTTCTCGCCTTCATGTCTCCAAAGTAAACAGCTTTCTTGATATTCAAACAGCCAGTCTGCTTTTTGTCTGCAGGTCTTTCTTTCAATACGAATCTTCTCTCAGCAGTTTTGGGTTGGTCTGCATGTCTTTTTAGATGGGAATGTCCCAGAAACTCATAAGGTTCTGAGTAGGGCTCAGGCTTCTCATTCTTCTTTCTTCCACACATGGAGATACCAATAGCTGCACCTTAGATGGCTGCTCATGAGTTTTTAAGATCCCAGACACTACTCATCCAAGTAGGATGTAGAACATTGTCTTGGTGGACTATGTTATGCCAATTGACCAATGGTGTCCCCTGAGACTATAGTCCTGAGCCCTTAGGCCCAGAAACTCATTGCCTTAAGATGCTTGATAATGTGTATGAAGGTTTCATTATTTTGTCTGCTGTATGCTCTACCACTTTCATAGCTGTGTTTTCAGGAAATATAAATACTTATGCATAAATACTCTCTTTCAAATTTACATATTTGTGTCATATATATTTATAGATCCCACTCTTCCTCCCTTACTCATCCTGCCTATGTCTCAATCCATGTATCTATGTACAGAACACTTGTTTCAAGGTTGTGTGTATATCACTATTTACCACATGCCTATCCTTCCTGTGTCTTCATCATTCGTCTGCCATCCTCCCTCTTCATGTATATTGCCCTTCCTTTTCTTAAATAGTGAGGGGTTCTTCTTCAATATTTTATTGCTATTCGTAATGTTTTCATCAGGTAGCCATTTAGAAGTGGTCTGTCTCTCCTGCTTTCTATTCTTAGTCTGGAGGCTCCCCTGAAGCCTGTCTACTATGGGTGACCCTGCTGGTATTTAAAATCCCAACAACACACAAACCACCCCAGTATGATGAACTAACTGACAGATGAGTGGTGGAATTCCAAAAATTAACCAATGAAAACCCTGTGGATTACAAATGAATATTGTCTGCTACAGTGATGTAAAATGATTCACCAAGATTGGAAGGCGTTCAAAATTCATAGTTGCTGTAACAGCAGATTTACACACACCAAGGACTGGGATTATGGTACAGGACCTGGTAAGGTTTCTTTCTATTGTACATAGTCACCATGAATCTGAGGTGACTTGACAGCTCTGGTGGCTCTTTAGATAAGCATTGGACTTCAAACTACAAGGTTGGTGGTTTGAACCCACCAGATGCTCCTTAAGAGAAAGATGAGGCTTTCTATTATGAAGATTTACAGCTTTGAAGGCTTACATAGGGTTGGTACAAGTCGTAATCGACTCAAGGGCACATAGCAACAACAACAACAACAACTGTTGTTCAGGTCTGAAATCTTGAAGTAATTGTTGACCCTACTTTTAGCTCATATTCAAGGGCAAAAGCCAAGGTTTGTGAGGATTGAAATTTATATAATGAGAGGGCATGGCTTTTTAAAAGGATCCCAGGTGGTGCTGTGGTTAAGTGAAAAGTCAGTGGTTTGAACCCCCCACTTGTTCCATGGGATAAAGATGTGGCAGTCATTTCCAGAAAGTTTCACAGCCTCAGAAAGCTAGGGGGCAGTTCTATTCTGTCCTATAGGCCCACTGAATTAAAATGGATTCTGTGAATATGGGTTTTAGGGCTGTTTATAAAAAAATAAACCCAAACCCAAACATACCTGTTTTACCAATTTTATATAAAGATATACTTAATAAAGCATATTGAGAAGCCGTGGCATTCAAGCCTCATAGTAAATCCTACGCTCACACTCTGCACTTACTGGTTCTACTTTTAGTATACGACTAGGTCAAGAACCCTATCTTTTTTCATCATCCCCATCGCTACCATCCTGGTCATTTTTTGACTAAACCACTGAAGCAGTCTTCCAGCTGGTCTTCCAGCTTCCTCTAGTCTATTCATTACACAGCAAGCAAGTTAGGTAATATCTTTTTTGAGTCAATACCCTCTAAATGTCTCATCTCATGATAAAATAAAGTCTACTTTATCTGTTGTGCATAGGGTCGCTATGGGTTGGTACCGACTCGATGGCACCTAACAACAACAACTTTATCTGATCACCCAATGCCTCTAGACCATGTCTTCTCCCATGTTGTTTCCCTTAGTCTGCTCTCATCACACTGGATCCCTGGCTGTTTTTGGAAATTGCTAAACATGCATCAGGGACTTTGTATTTGCTATTCACACTACTCTTGAAATCCTCACTTCCTTCCCAGATCACGCTGTATAAATAGCAACACCCACACACAGCCTATCTATCTTTCTTTGGATTTTTCTCAACAGCACTAAATATTGTTGTTTGTTGTCTTACCCTCTATTTCTAGAAGGTAAGTTTTCAGATGGCAGGGATTTTACTTTACTCACCGATGGACTTCCCGTTCTTATAACAAAGTCTGATACCTAGTTGTTGCTGTTGTTAAGTGCCATTGAGTTGGCTCAGACTCAGTGATCATTTAGAGGGTTTTCAAGGAACAGCTTGAACAGCCAAACTCACAGATAGTAGTCCAGTGCTTATCCTATGGATCCATAGCAGGCCTTCAGTAGACACATTTTTTTTTTTGGCAGACAAAGGCTTGTTTTATTGAATGATTGTTTTATATAACTGCCCTGGCCACTATGTATAGACAACAGAGGGAGAGCTTTATTTCTTGGTCTCTTCCTCCTTGGACAGTTTTTGTTTTTGTTTTTTTTCACTTTTTTATTGTGAATTGAGCGAAGGTTAACAGATGAGACCATCAACTTTATATTCAACAAATTATGTTTTGTTTCATCTCAATGATTATAATCCCCTCCCAGCAATAACAGTTATCCTACTTCCTCCCTTAACTTCCCTTTTACATCTTATATTTCAACAATGAACAAAGCAAAAATATTTTATGTCTACATACAAAACAAAAAATATATATTTATTTAAATGTCCTAAAAGGTGCTCTGGTAGCATAGTGGTTACGAATCAGGTTGCGAGCCGTAAGGTCCACAGTTCAAAACTATCAGCTGTTCCACGGGAGAAAGATGAGTCTTTCTGCTCCCGTAAAGATTTACAGCCTCGGAAATCCTGTACAGGGTCGCTATGAGTTGGAACCGACTCCACAGCACATAACAACAACAACAACAAGGGCATATACTGCAAGTCAGCCTCCTGCTTGCAGGCACACAGCATTACTCAGCTCATGGGCCTAGAGCCCGCAGCTGCTCTGTCTCTCCAAGCCATCATCTCTGCCACTGTCTCTGTTGTCACCATGTTTCTAGGTAGGATGGCACATTCCACTTATGCTCTTCCTTCTGTCTGTTCCTAAAATGAAATATGAACTACTCCCACCTTTTAGTTACACATCTTCTATAAATACAATTATAACTATCAAAATTAATCCTGCTAAAAATTACTCACAATTAAATCATAAAATCCAGTCAGAATCATCCCCCCATCTCCTTTCACCAGATCCATCTGGAGAAGAGGAAAATGATTCAGTGGGGATTCTACCTTACCTCCTTTGTACTGAAACTAAGTACACTCATGAAAGTTTGTAAACCAGCCATTTCGTGCCTTTATAGCCCCCATTTTTTGACAGCCAATGTCTAGATTGCCCATCCCTATCAATCCAGTGTACTGAGGAAACAAGCTTGTTGCTTGATATGAAGAATCCTTTCATTCCAGTTGAAATTTTGAGCAACTTCATCCATAAGCAAGGTCTAGTTCATTAAATTGTAGCAATTTACACTTGCCTACAGTATCAAGCATCTTTATCTTCATCTGGTTGAGTTCTGGTGAGCTAGCCATCCAAGTTAGGTCAAATGGGTACTAGCTGCAAGTTTGGGAGTTCACGCACACTTTTCTGCACTTCAGACCAGCAAGCCCCTAGTGGGTTTGGGCTCTAGTGCCTATGGGCTCAGGAGTTCATACATCTCCCTTCATAAGCAGCCAGGCTTTCTTCTTCTCATTCTCACCTCGAAGTCAATGAGTGTCAGTGGTACATAGTCAAACTCAGCCTATGTCTCTATAGCTGCATTTCCCCCACTTCCACTCAAAAGTAGACCCAGGTGGTCACCAGCAAATGTACTAAACTGCTCGTGGCCTCCCTTTGAGTTTCAGTAGGACAGATCTCTTTTTTCTTGGCCTGGAGCCTCTCCTCATGAAGTTTGTGTACTTCCTTGGTCTTTAGATCTGCAGGCCTCAGCCTGGTCAGCCAGGAGCTTCTTGCAGGCCCTGTCTGCCTTTAGCTTGTGGATGTGTTCCATGAGGATCTGCTTGTTCTTAAAACACTTTACCCTTTACTTTCAAGTAAAGGCTGTGATATATGTGGCTTCAATCTTAGATTCACGGCATCTTCTGAACAGCTGGTGAAGAATTCTCATCCTCCTCATCTAAGTCACCTTCTTGGGCATTCGAGCATTGGCAGTGTCCTTTCGCTTACTATGCCCAAATACCTGTCTCTCAGGTGGGCTATGGTATTTTTTTAGTATTGAGCCCGAGAATGAACAGTAACAGGCTTGCTGATGATAAGATCATCTTTGATCAGTTTTTGGAGTTTCCATGTGAGTCAGCATTGGCGATTTCATTGGTCTTATTGGGGTCTAACCAGACTTCTTGTCATAGTGGAGAACACTAGCGGCAAGTCTGAGCATACTTATGGTTTTGGCCAAAGTGCCGAAAGGCAAAATCCACTAGGCACTTAATAGACATTAGTGGAGGGAAGGGAACAAAGGAGGAAAGGGAGAGATGAAGAAATGAATGACCTAACCTGGAAAACTAGATTAATCATTTAATAAATTATCTTCAAGGATATGGAATTCCTTTTGGATATCAAGCCTGAAGTGACAGAATAATTTCTCATGTGACTCAAGTTACGAATAAGCTCTAGAATAACTCACCTTAAACAGTATTTTTATTGTTGTTGTTTTCAGTTTTAGACCTGGCTTGGCAGAAAATTACCAAAATTATAAAATATTAATTCTTCAACCAAGTTCTACTATATTTCACTGCAGGATTATTTTACCTTTCTTTCCTCCCATGATCAAACAGGCAAAAAACAAAACAAAACTTTCATAGACTGCAAAGATAAAATAATTTCTTTCAAAACACATTTTCTCAGATGGTAAACATAATCAAGCTGGTTATTTACTCTGTTTGAAATTTTACTTCTAAGAGTGAAGTAGCAACAAGACCCGTGGAACTAATTGTGATGGTCACAACTGTAAATGAAGAAGATGTGCAACTAAAAGTGGGGAGTAGTTCATCTTCTATTTCAGGAACAGAGGACCCTAGGACCCACAAGAGGGAAGAACATGCGTGAACCATGGGATTCTAACCAGAAAAGTGACGACAGCAGAAACAGTGGCAGAGGCAATGACATAGAGAGATAGAGCAGCTGAGGACTCTAGGTCCATAGACTGAGAAAGGCTGTGTGTAGGCTGGCAGGAAGCTAGTTTCCAAAATGTGCCCTTTGGACATTTAAACAAATAAGTATTTTCTGTTTTGAATGTAGTCATCAAATAAAGAAAAAAACCAAAAAGGGAATAGAGGTAAATACTGCTGATTGATGGGATATGGAGGGGATTGTAATCATTGCAGTGAAACAAAATATGATTTATTGAATGTAAAATTGATAATCTGCCCTGTAAACTTTCACTCAATTCACAATAAAAAATTAAAAAGAAAAAAATAAAACAGAGCCCTGAACTCAGGTGCTTGGGATGCACTCTTCATTTGTAAAGTCTCTCAAAGGGGAAGTGAGTGCCAAAAGGAGTGCAATTGAAACTCAAGGCATTTCAGATGAGCAGTCCCTGTTTGTGGATCCCTGTCAATACAGTGAAAGAAAAGACCTCCAGGTACCTGCTCACTTTCTCTCAGCAAGGATGCTCTTTGTGCTGCTGGTCCCCTGGAAAAGGGAGGGGTCATATATTCTCCTCCTGAGAAAGAGTATCTGAATTTCTCAGCTGGAAAGGCGGCTCCGTGTTTTCTGGGATAAAGGACTTGTAAGTCAAGCCCCCAAACCCCTTGCCCGCTAGTTGATTCCCATTCATACGGATCCTATAGGACGAGTAGAACTGGCCACTAGGATTATCAGGGGAGTCCTGGTGTAGCTCTGAAGGATAACCACAAGATCACAAGGTCGATTTGAACCTCAAGGTCCGCAGTTCAAACTCACCAGCCACTCCTCAGAAACCCTATACAGGATCTCTATGAGTCGGAACCAACTGATGGCACTTAACAACAACAATAATCTTCAGTGAAGCAGAGTGCCACACCTTTCTTCACAATAACCACAGGTGGGTTATAACAGTAGAACTTGAGGTTAGCAGCCAAGATCTTAAACACCGGGCCATTTAAAAAATCGTTAAATACTCTCCAGCCTGCTGGACTCTAGGGACCCTGTATAGGGTTCTCTAGGCTATACATCTTTCCAGGATCAGAAAGCTTCATCTTTCTCCTGAAGAGCGGCGGGTGGGCTACAACTACCGACCACGTAGTTAGCGGTCCCGTGCTTATCCTACAGAGCCACCATTCTCTCTTTCAGAATTTCGGACTCTCCAAATAAAATTTCCTCACAGAGGATCCATTAGGTAACTAACTATCCGATACTTCCCAGGAGCCCATCTCCCTCACAGACTCTATTTCCAGAAGACTAATGTTCCTGGTTACAGAGACTATAACCGGTGGTCATATGAGATAACATAATGACAACCCTAGAGGCCAACGGGCTTCCGGCTCCGGCAGTGTCTGTTGAAGCTCTAGGGGGTCAGCGCGACAGTCAACTGCTCATTCACTCAACAAATATTTATTGAGCGCCTGCGGAGTGCCAGGCACTGGGGAATTCCCTCGGGAGCGACCAACAAGCCTTCTTAATTCATTCTAATCCACGCCAGGGCTCCGGCGCGCACAGTGGGCGCAGATTGGCAATCCTTGTCCACCGTTGCCCCTCAGACCGGTTGGGTGTGCCCGTGCCTCCAGCACCGCCCTACGGGATCCAGCCTCTTGGGTTTAATCCCGGGTGGGAAAGGCGGGCAAAAAGAGAAAAGAAGAAAAAAGTCAGCTCTGAGTCTGTGCAGGAAAAGAGCTCCTGGAAAGTGCGCTGGGACCTGCGAGCGCTGCGGGCAGGGGGCGAGCCCGGAGTCCCAGAGCTGGCCGGGAGGAGGCCCCGGGGCGGAGGGCGCGGCGCTGGGTGGGGCGCCAGCGGGAGGAGCCGGGGCGTGCCTAGAGGG
>NW_006408582.1:11130560-11145231 GCF_000296735.1 Chrysochloris asiatica | reverse complement strand
CGCGGGCAGCGCGCGGAGCCGGAGGAGACAGGCGGCTTGCAGGGGTCGCAGCGAAGTTTGCCGGAACATGGCGGAAGAGCCCCGGGCACGAAGCAGCGCGGGGCGGCGGCCGGAGCGTGAGGAGCTGTAGCCGCCGCAGCCGTAGCCGCCGCTGGGCGAGATCGCCGCCATGGCCCGCTGGATCCCGACCAAGAGGCAGAAATACGGAGTTGGTGAGTGCTTGATCTACCCCGCCCCCCAGTGCCAGCCGGCTTTGCACGCCTGCAGCGACCGTGGCAAAGTTCGCGGGCATGGCCTTGCCTGCGGGTGGCTTGGACGGCGGAGTCCAGCGATTCGCTGCGTTCTCTGCCCGCGCCGTCTGGGACTCGAGGCTCCGGGACCGCAGTCCTAGCTGGTGCCTGCGGAGCTGGTCTCCGGCTGCAACAGTTCCTGGGGGCGGGGGCGGGGCCCTCTCCGGGGAGTGGAAGTAACTATGAGTTGTTTTTTCCCTTTCTTTCTTTTTTTTAATCTGAGCCGTTTAAAATTCATTTGGGCTTCGGGATAAATAATCCCTTTCTTAAATAAGAGTCACTGTTTTGAATAGTAGACGCGTCAAAAGTGAAGGCTCCCGCCTGTTAATCGTTCGGGGCGCCCCGCTCTGTTGCTCCAGTCCTTCCGCCTGTCAGATTTTGCTCAATATAAGTAACCAGCCGAGGTTCATCGAATGGGAATGCCGCTCATTTTCTCAAGGTTTTCTGGCTTCGCTCTTCATAGGTTCTTCTAGGAGGCCCCAAAGTGAGAAGTTGAGAGTAGAACACACCTCTGCCCTCTTCCCACTTTTTCGCTGAGACTGAGTGGAGAGGACTGGAATCTTGCTAACAGTCTATATAAACTGAATGGAAAATTAAATTAATAGTTTTAAGTGATGAGACAGGAAGTGTGTGGCTTGGGAAGGGGGTAGTTGCCCTCAGCTGCAGTTTGTGCGGACCCGCAGCCCCTGACCTTCATTTCATCGTAGGGTAAAATGAGGAACGCCATGAAGACATTTGGCATTAACAACGGTGGTGATGGAGAGATCTATGATGTGTGGTGGGATTCTGGTTGTGTTGGTTCGGAACAGGAACTCAGGGATGTGTGTGGCGCTTTTGACGCGGATGAAAAGCCATGTGACATCCACTTTTGATCAGAGTGAGGTGCTTTGTTGAAATCTTGTGGAAGAACCTCTGCTATTAGCAGGGGAAATTGTAATGTTAAATGATAGACTTAGGATAGATTTCCCAATATAAATACAGTTGTGTGTTTTGAGAATTTCATCATATCCTCTCAGGTTCATTCATTTAGCCTATTTGAAATTTAGTCTTTTACTTGACTCCCTTGCCCACCCGCATTTTTCCTGAATCTTTAGGGAGCAGCTCCTCCTCAACCAATTCTATGATTTTTGACAGTAAGTTAATTTCAGAGAGCTCTTAAACTCTCTCGGTGATTTTCAACTCTGTAGCCATGGAAAGGAGTCCCTGGGTGGTGCCCATGTTTAGCTAGTCTACTAACTTAAAGGTTGGAGGTTCAAGTCCTTCTAGAGGCACCGCAGAAGAAAGGCCTGGTGGTCTCCTTCCTAAAAATCAGCTATTGAAAACTCTATGGAACACAGTTCTACTTTGACACACATGAGGTTTCCATGAATTGGAAAACTGGTAATCGGTAATTGTTTGTTGTTAGTGCCATGGATTCTGACTCATAGCGACCCTGTATATGGTTTTTGAGGAGCGGCATGTGGATTTGGACTGCTGACCTTGCGGTTTAAACCGACCTTGCATTCCAAACTGTCCTTTCAGTCCAGTGCGTTATCCTGCAGTGCCACACTAGGACTAAAAAGAAAAAGAAAAAAAAGGATTACGTAAAACTATTAATTCTCAGTTTTCTTTAAATAAGAACTGTTTTCAAAACTATTATGACTTGAATACAGTGAATGCAAACAATAAAATTGTGATTCTGTAGCCATAGTCATTGGAACAAGCATGAGATTTTCTTTAAAATTTTTTCTTCCTTTTCTGAAGTCAGTTATCTATCATTGTTGCTGTTATGTGCCATGGAGTTGGTTCCGACTCATAGCGACCCTGTACAGGGTTTCCAAAGCTGTAAATCTTTATGGGAGCAGAAAGCCTCATCTTTCTCCCACAGAATGGCTGGTAGTTTCGAACTGCTGACCGTGAGATTAGCAGCCTGATTTGTAACCACTACACTACCAGAGCTCCTTATTAGTCAAGAAAAATACTTCAGCAGCCCTTTAGGACATGTTGTTAAGTGTTGTTGAGTTAGTTTCGACTCAGAGTGACCCTGTATAGAGTTAAGAGTTTCCAAGAAGCAATTGGTGGGTTTGAACTACTGGCCTTGCAGTTAGCAGTCCAATGCTTATTCATTGTACCACACCAGGACATTGCTGTTGTTGTTAAGTGCTGTCGAGTTGGTTCCAGCTCATAACGACCCAGTATAGGGTTTCCTAGGAGTCCTGATGTGGCGCTGTGGGTTAATGCGTCAGACTTCTAGCTCACCAGCTCAGCTGCTCTTTGGAAACCCTATACAGGGCCATTAATGGTCTGGATTCTACTGAACGGCACTTAACAACAACAGGCGCCACTGGTGAATTTGAGCCTCCGAGTTTGAAGTTCAAACCTACCTTGAGGTTGAGTGCTTATCCTGTGGTGCCATACTGGGACCTAGGTGGTAGCAAAACTGCCCCAGGATATAACTTGGGACATGTGAACTAGACACAACAAATTCTGATCCTCCTCTCTGTGGCAAAAGGGCCAACACTTAGGACAAATTAACTAAAGAGGTAAATTTATCATTACTGTTTTTTTCCTAAAACACTTGGTTATTCATATCACCACTCTGCTTAGAAGCTTTCCATGCCTACAGGGTAAAGTCTAAACTGAGTCCACATTTCAAAGTTCCTATGTGTTGGTTCAATATGTCGTCACCATCCTTATCTCTCATGATTTCTTACTTTCTTTTCCTGTGCAAACAAACTGGTCTTCTCACTCTTGCGCAATACACCAGGGAGATTCCCTCCTTGAGGACTTTGCTCTGGTTGTGCTGGACCCCTGTCCAGAATGCCCTCCCACCTCTGTGTCCTATAGTACAGCCTTTCTCTCAGTGACCATTGCTTCCCAGAAATCTGCTCTTTGCCTGATAGTCCTAAACTTACCCAGCTCATCATCATAATTCCTGCATTATGCATACCATATTTTGTTACTAACTCTCATGTCTTTGGGTTCTCAGAATTAGAATGGTAGGGTTTTGTGTCCGTGTCACTTAAGAGGTATGCCAGGGAAATTCAAAATGTTTTTGGAAAAACTACATTATCTTTCAATTCCGTATTTTCCACAAACTTTGTGAAGCTGCCCTAGTGGGTAGCTTTTAAAAGTAGGTGACCTCATTTCTCTGGTGAATTAAATGCATTTCCCCCTATTAGATCCTCATTCACCCCCATATGAGTTTTGGTTTGTTCAGATAGCTAAAGGAAGTGAGAGACTCTAGTCTGTTTTTATCTTTATAAGTAAAGACAAAAATAAGATATTCTGCTGAGAAAATAAGGACACATGGAATAAATGGGCTTGTTTAGATATATAATTGGAAAAATTAGCTTGTTGGACTATTTTGGGATAGCTGATCACTCCTGAGTTTCTCTGATCAGATTTAATTTCTGGATGAAGGAAACTAAGATGGTTGTGCTGAAGCTTTTGATTGACTAGATGTTTGCCCTAAGAGGCACTTGCCTCTTTAGAGCTATTCCGTCTGAGGGACTAGCGTTTGTCCCAATTTGAATTGTGCCTAGTGAAGCTAGCTAGCAGTCTGTACTGTCTTATTTCATTTTGGGGCCATTCACTATTGGCTGTCGCTGATATAGCCTAGATTTTTCTACAGGGACTGAAATGTAATCTGTTTGGGTTTTCCTAATTCTTTAATTTAGCACTGTTAATGAAATTTCTGCTGGTAAATGGGTCTAAAGGGCCTATGTGTGTTATCTGTGGAATCAAGCAAGAGGACTTGTAGACTTTCTTCATTAAACTTTGAGTCCAGTAGTACCCCAGTGTTAAGTACCTTAGTGTTAAGTGCTTAGAAACTTGTGTTCTTTCTTGAAGACTTGGAACGTTTTCTTTTACTTTTTTTTTTGGGGGGGGGGTGCTGTTTGAGGTTATGATGTTAAAAAAAAAAAGCTTTTATAACACATACCCAGATTACTCTTGTAATTATTAAAATATTTATTTTTAAGTCTGTTTCCAAACAGCCATTTATGTTGAGAACAGACCCAGTTTATTGTCAGTTATGGAGTTGTTGTAAAATAACTTCCTGTTGTGTGGTGGACTTTACAATATATATATATATATATTTGTTATGATGTGACATATGGAGAACTGTTTGATTTTTCACTTTTAGCATTTCAACTGTTTAGCTGTGCTAGGTCCTTGAGGACAGAGGAGAACTGCCCCTCAGTGTTTTCAAGGTCAAACTTTCTTTGGCCCAGAGCATCTGGTGGTTAGCAGTGGAGCCTTAGCCACTGTGCCACCAAGCGCCTTAGGGCAAATTCAACTGGAATGTTAGTGCTGGGAGAGGCCTCAGAGAATAGCTAGTTTAGTATCCTCCTTTTGAAGAGAGGAACTTGGTGCCTGAAGAGGTAAAGTGAATTACTTAATACAGGAGTGCCTAACCGTTTTTGTTGCACAGATTACCAAACAATCTGGTTCAATTGCTGGACCCCTTTCACAGAATCATGTTTTTAATGCATGTTCTAAAAGGTAAAGAATCAGTAAGGAAACTAGTTACATTGAAATAAAGTTATCAAAACATTTTTCAAAGTTTCAGATACTGTGTTATTGGTAAGTGCTGTGGGTTGAATCCTTTCTGACTCAATAGTGTATACTGTATAAGGTATTTGTTGTTGTTATGTGCTGTGGAGTCGGTTCCGACTCATAGTGACTCTGTACAGGGTTTCTGAGTATGTAAATCTTTATGGGAGTAGAAAGCCTCATCTTTCTCCTGCGAAACAGCTGGTACTATGGTAAATCTTCTCCAGAGCAGAAAGCCTCATCTTTTTCTTATTATGATACTATATGTCCTTCTTTATTAATGTATTAAGTTATAAGATCTAGTGACAAGTCTAAGTAGCTACTGTAATTTTGAATTCACATGAGTATATTTGATATTTCAAGGTAGTTGCAGAAATCATAATATAATATGTAAATACCTGTGACCTCTATTGATATTCCTACCACAGGTGCTACCAGTAAAATTGTAGTTTGTTGCCTACAGTAATTATTGATGTAATTGTTAAATGTCAGAAAACAGAGGTGTAATTTTCTTTCCTTATCCTTGTCCTTGGCGCCTCTAAATTTGGAACCCAGATTAAGAACCTCTGGTTGAAGATCAAATAGATAATAGATGAAGAACCAGAATAAGCAACACAGCAGTAAATATTGCTCTCTGCATGGGACACTGTGACTTCTTTCATTCGAGGTTAGCAGCCCAATTTGTAACCACTATTCTGGTAGCGTCGTGGTTACGAATCGGGCTGTGAACCTTAAGGCCAGCAGTTCGAAACTACCAGCCGCTCCGCGGGAGAAAGATGAGGCATTCTGCTCCTGTAAAGATTTACAGCCTCGGAAACCCTGTGCAGGGTCGCTATGAGTCGGAACCGACTTGATGGCACTTAACAACAACATTATATAGTTAGGGAGTGCTGCTGTGGCTCTGTGGGTTAATTTGTTTGACTGCAAAGTCGATTTGAACTCCAAGATCAGCACTTCAAACTACCAGTCGCTCCTCAGAGACCCTATACAGGGTCGCTATGAGTCGGAACTGGCTTGACAGCAGTGAACAACAACATGCAGTTATAAGGAATTGAGGAAGTCCTTGACCTAATGAATTCATGCTCTAACACGGAGGCTAAGAATAAAAGGAAGCAGGATGATATTTACTAAGACTATACTTTGTGCCTGATACTGTTCTGAACCATTTATACTAGTGTTTTTCAAAGTATGTTCCAGGGACACATGGGGGTATCCTGGAGACATTTTCAGGGGCCCCTGAGATTAAAATATTTTCACCATAATACGAAGACATTATTTGCCTGTTTTCATCCCCATTCTTTTGTGAATATACAGGATCTCTGGTAGCGGCATGGTTACAAATCAGGCTACTAACTTCAAGGTCAGCAGTTAGAAACTACCAGCTGCTCTGCGGGAGAAAGATGAGGCTTTCTGCTCCTGTATAGATTTACAGCCTCGGAAACCCTGTGCAGGCTGCAGGGTTGCTATGAGTCGGAACCGACTCCACGGTACTTAACAATAACAACACATGGTATGTGGTATTACAGCAGATGGAATGGCAGAAGCAGATACAGAATCCAGACTTAAAATTTGCCACTCTTTTTTCACTAATTGTTTTTGTTTGGAAAATAATTTTTTCATTAAAAAATTATGTTTTACTAACATGTATTAGACTTGTTAAAGTCATGTCCAAATTAATTGAAAAATAAACATTTGTAAATGTTTTTGTTTGAATTTTGAATGTAGCAAATATTAAGAGTTAAGACCCAAAGAAACAAAAGTTCTTGGGAGTCCTCAATTTTTTAGAGTATCAAGGAGTCCTAAATCCGGAAAGTTTGAGAACCACTGCTTTCCTTGTTACTTCATGAAATCAGCACACAGTGTTAGCTATGAGATGTTATTATCCCACTTTCCAGATAAGGAAACGGTTGTTCTTAGAAAATACATTTCCCATCCAAGGTTATAGAGTCAGTCTCACTGCTAAACCAAAACATTTTACTGTAGATGCGGTTCACAAGTTTGAGCTACTCATCTGTCACTTTGATTTTTGTCATGAAGGATCCCTAGTGGTATAGTGAGTTAAGTGATGACTGCTAACCACAAGGTTAACGGTTCAAACTTACCAGCTGCTCCTTGGGAGAAAGATGAGGCTTTCTGTTCCTGTAGAGATTTAGTCTTGGTAGCCTTGTGCATTCTATGAGTCAGGATGGACTAGACAGCTATGGGGTTGGCTTTTAGTTTTTTGTAGTTTGTGTAGCCATTCAAGGCTGTTGCCATGTTCATTGTTGTTGTTGTTAAGTGCTCTTGATTCTGACTCATCGTGACCTTGTATAGGGTTTCTGAGGAGCTGCTGGTGGGTTTGAACTGCCGACCTTGTGGTTCACATTCCAGTGCTGATCCTACAGCGCCACACCAGGAGTCACGTGCATTAGCCTTGTGTATTATATTTTTGGAGTCCTGGTGTGGCACTGTGGGTTAATGTGCCAGACTACAAAGCTGTTTGAACTGCCAGGTCGGTGGTTCAAGCTCACCAGTCACTCCTCGGAAACCATATACAAGGTTGCTGTGGGTTGAAACTGACTCGATGGCACTTAACAACAACAACAACATATTTTTACTTATACTTTTCTTTATGTTGCCTGTTTATTTTTTATTTAATGCTAAGGAACTCTGGTAGCGTAGTGGTTACGAATCAGCCTGGTAACCTTAAGGTTGGCAGTTCGAAACAACCAGCTGTTCCACGGGAGAAAGATGAGGCTTTCTGCTCCCGTAAAGATTTGCAGCCTTGGAAACCCTGTGCAGGGTCACTATGAGTCGGAATCGACTCCACGGTACTTAACAACAACATTATTGAAAAAGCTTACATCCATCCCTACGAGTGAAGAAGCAACACCATCTATCATAGAATGGAGCAATTATAAAAATAAAACAAAAAGAAAAAAATAATATATTAGATTTTAGCAGGTGCTGGTGGCTTAGTGGTACAGGTGTACAGGTCTCATCTTCTGAGCAGAGCTCTCTGGTTGGATTCCCAGCCAGTACACTACCTCATGCACAGCCACCATCTATTCTGACAGGGGAGGCTTGTGCGTTGCCATGGTGCTGAACTGCTTTTAGTGCAGCTTTCAAACTAAGATGGACTAGGAAGAATGGGCTGGTGATCTACTACTGACTATCAGCCAATGAAAACCCTTTGTCACAATGGTCCAATCCACAGCTCATGGGATGGATGGCGCAAGACTGAACAGTGTTTCCTGTGTATGGGTTTGCTGACTCCATAGCAGCTAACAACAATAGCATATTGGATTCTGGCTAGATACGCTCACCTGCTCGTTGATATAGTTAGACAGCTAGAAGGAGGATTGAAAATGGGATAGCTTTCTTACCATGTGTGGTTCCATGTTTGTTTGTTTTTAATACACAGAGTTGATGCAGCTGACTATGACCTTCTTGAAATGCTTTCCTCGCTGACATTCCACAGTTTCTCCCACCTCCTCAGCCTCTTCTCCACCCTCCTTGCTGGCCTCCTACTTAGCCAGTCCGCTAAACCCAACCCTACCAGCCTTGTGCTGGATTGTGTGTTTTCTTTGTGGCTCTAGCAACAGGTGGTCTCAGCCAATCAATCCCCTAGGCTTTCCCTCCCATCAGTTTGCTGTTAACTTCCAAACTCATATCCCCAGTTCAGGCCTTTTCCCAGCATTTCAGACTCACATCAGCTGTGCACTAAATATCTCATTTTGGCTAATAGGTATTCTCCTACTTGACATGTCTAGAAGAAAAGTCACAATTTCCTTTAAGCCCTAACGTGCATGCACCGTCCCCAGTCCTGTCATATTCAGTTGCTCAGGCAAAAACTCAGAAGTCACAGCACATTCATTCTGCCAGTAAAGCTCAGTCTGTCGTAACTCCAAAATATTTCGCTTCTTACCAACTCTGATGTTACTGTTTTTGTTCAAGTCAACATCTGGTCTTTTAACTGGTTTACCTATTTGAGCCTTAAATGTTTCTCCAGCCATAGCCAGAAGGACTCATTGCTTGCCCATTGCAGTGGGATGACACTAAAACTCTTGGTCGTGGCCTGTAAGGCCCTAAATGATGGGGCCTGCTGCCTACTACTTTGTCTCCCTTTCTGCCTCTTTGTGTCTTTCTGTCCACAATGACCTTATTTCTGTTTCTCAAACTTGCCAAACTCAATTTGACTTGGGGCCTTGGCATGCTATTTTCTCTATGGAATGTTCTATGTGATGATCTTTAAATGTCCAATATATTACTCAGGTCTCAGTTCAAATAATACGTCCTTGTTGTTAAATGCCCTCCAGCTGATTCTGACTTGAAGAGACCTCTTACAGGATTTCTGAGGAGCCCAGCTGGTGGGTTTAAACCATCAACCTTGCGTTTAGCAGTTCAGCCTATCCTAAAGTGCTATACTAATACCACCAATACCTCCGAAGATATTATTATCTGAAATCCCAACTATTGCATCACCAGCCTTACCCACACCCTACCTTGCCTATACTTGTCAATGACTGTTCTTTCACCTTGTTTATTTTCTTCATATGACCTGTAATTATCCTATTTATTTATTTGATTGTATTTACTGTTTGTTTCCCCATACGGAAATGTAAGTTTCCTTTGTGTTTCTCACCAGCGTACCCCAATTCCTGGCACAGCACCTGACACATAGTAACTTCTCAATACATTGATGCTGAATGAATGAATGAATGAATGGAGAATTCATTAGCTACAAACTACATACATTCATCTTCCTACCAGGAGAGTGGTTTTCCCCACACTGGAAAAGACTCATCTGTGCTTTTTTTCTAAGAGATAAAAGCAAAATAATAAAATAACAGACTTAATAAACTGTGTAAGTAGAGGATTGTATGGATGCTGTGGGGTGGGAGAGGAATTGAAGTCATAAATGTTACTTTATTAGGTGCAAAGGGAACAAGTTGGATTCCCCCCCGCCCCCTTCTTCATTATTTGGAGAGGCTTCATGGAAGAAGAGGAATTTTAGGACCTACTAAATGGAAAGAAAAAAAACTTGACCAAAGTGGTGAATAGGGTTTAGGAGCTTCTGAGTCATTGGATTAGTGTTGTATTGAGCACGAGTTGAGAAGGAAGGAGAATGGAATTTAATGGAAGAAGTAAGACATTTAAATTGATTTATTACTTCCTATTACAAAAAAAAAGGAGCCCTGGTGGGGTACTGTAGGATAAGCACTGGACTGCAAGGTCAGCTTGAACTGTAAGGTCAGAGGTTCAAACTCTCCAGCTGCTCAGAAACCCTAAACAGGGTCACTATGAGTTGAAACCCACTCAGTGACACTTAGCAACAACATTACCGAAAAAGGAGTTCTGGTGTGGCGCTGTATGTAGGATAAGCAATAGACTGTTAAACACAAGATGGGGGTTCAGACCTACCACCTGCTTCATGAAAACCTCATACAGGGTCGCTGTGAGTCAGAACCGACTCGACTGCAACAACAATATCACCCATAAAAGGAACCCTGGTAGTGTAGTGGGTTATGCATTGGGCTGCTAACCACAAGGTTAGCAGTTCAAATCCACCAGCCACTCTGCTCCTATAATGATTTACAGCTTCAGAAACCCTATACGGGTTCACTATGAGTCAGAACCGACTTGACTGCACACAGTAGCAGCAGCAGCCGCATTACATTGCAACACATGCCTGTACACAGGTAACGAAAGAAAAGACAAGAGATCAGAAGTAATGTAGAGAAAGAAAAAGTCATTTAGTGTGCTGGTCAAGGATTTTAAAGCAAAGTTACTCAAAATACTACAGAAGACTGTGGTGGACATGTCTATGAGATCAGACATTTGTGTTAGCTGAAAACTTGGATTAATTTGTGGTTTGTCCTCATTTGCATTTTAACAGACAACCCAGTGGTGAGAATTAGGGGTAAAAAATCAAATATCATTATAGAGAATTTGCCTGTGTAATTAAATAGTCACAAATTATAGCTTGTTTCCAGCAAGAATCAGTACAATAATAACCTTATGCATATATAATATCTTAGTATTTTCAAAAGACAAAAGGGGGGACGGGAAACAACAACAACAACAAAGTGTTAATTAATTTTTGAAATGAGTTGTAAAGTTTAACCTGCATCTTTCTGGCCCCACACCTTCATATCGTTCATTTACTCACTAAATATTCCATTGGAGGGGGAATGTTTTCTTCCTCCTCCTGGTAGGTAAAGCCACTCATGATATGCCTTCTCTCTATGGGTCTGAAAACAAATAATACATTCTTTGACTTTGATTTATAAATAGCCTCAGGAATAGTGGTGATTTTTTTTTTTTTTTTTTCAAAGCTAAAACAAGTTATTTTGAGATCAGGATGTGAAATTGTTTTGAAGCAGAGACGTGGGTGAGCAAAGAGAAAGCAGCGGGATAGTTGTGCTATTTTTGTTTTTCCAAGTGATGCTCGGGCTGTGTCCTCTTGGAGTCTGGGTCATGAGTCAGGGCTCACTGGAGCGATTGTCTGAAGAGCTGGCAGGCAGACCCCAGCAAGAGACAAAAGCCAGCCTTGTCTTTCACAAAGCTCGTGTCATCGCAAAATCTCTGTTGTTCAAATGGCTTCGTGGTCACATCCACTTTTTCCTGACCTTGCCATTTTCTTGTATATTTCCACACCTGATTAAACTTTCTGACTGTCCATGCCAAATAAAGTCCTTGTGCCCTAAAGACATCTTCTGTAAAAAACCCAGCAATCAATTTTATATCCTTGAAAACAACTCGAGGGAAGGAAATTGCAGTAGATGTTAATTCCTCCTTGAAATAGCTCTTCTCTGACTCAACCAGGGTTGAGTAAGAGTGTATCCTGCTGACTGGTCTGTTAACCTGTGTACCTGGTCAGGACGCACTGTGCTTTGTGGGGTCCTTTTTGCAGGCAGGCCTGGAATGATTGGACTCACTCTCCTCAACCTTTCATAGCAGACTGATAAGAAAAAGAAGTACTATCAGAATCTAACGGCTTTGTCCTTTTGTATATAGAATCATGAAATATGAGTCTGTGGCTATAAGCATCACCACTTGATTAATACCTCCCATTTTATAGAAAAGCAAAAAAAAAAAAAAAAAACCTGTCCCAGAGGCATTAAGTGACTTATCCCATTTCATACAGCTAGTAGCACATTTTTGTTTCAACTTGTTTTGTAAATTGTTCCTTTCTCTTTATAACTCTGGGGAGAGCAAGTTTCTATATACCAGATCTCTTATTTAAGAGTTCTGAGGAATAAGTTCTCCCCTCTCAATCTTAATGGGGAAATGCCTTTTCTTTCCTTGGAGTTTTCCAGGTGGAGGTTTTGTTTTAAGTAAGATTCAGCTATTAAAACCTCTTCCCTTTTTCAAGAGTTCTGGAAGGGAAGTGTGTTTTATAGAGGTCAGAGCCTGCAAAGTGGAAGTGACTCTGTAGGTTCCACGGTTTGACCACTGACTGCTCACATGGTTTCAGGCCTGCGGTGTGGCCCAGTGGAGTCCTGGTGTCTGTCTCATGGCAGGATAATGCCCTGGACTGCAAGGCTGATTTGAACTGCAAGGTTGGCAGTTCAAACCCATCAGTCGCTTCTTGGATACCCTCAACAGGGTTAATATGAATTGGAACCAACTCAGCAGTTCTTAACAACAACAGCAGCAACATGTGGCCCAGTGGTCCTTGGTCCTCAGCAATGATGCCCATTGCAAGATTCGTAAGTAATGTAAACACTCCATTACGTCACAGGCATGTTTGAGAATGAATGTCCCTGTCTTTGTAAAATCAAGAATTAGAATGTTGTTATGTGCCATCATGTTGGTTTCAAAGCATGATGGTCCTATCGAGGGTCTCTGAGGAGAGGCTGGTAGGTTTGAACTGCTGACCTCGTGCTTATCCTTCAGTGCCATACTAGGACTTCAAGGACTAGAATACTGACCTGGAAACAAGAAGGCCTGTTGTTTTCTAGGTCTGTGTTTTAATCAAAACAGAGGTGCCATATGCTGAAGACCTAAGTGGGGAAAAGTTTTGGTAAAGTACTTGTTTTCACAGCTAATTCAGCTTCATTCTGCTCTGGTCTCACTGTTTCGGGAAGGGACAGTTTTACTCCAGAGGGGAAACTATAGTCTCATCTCATGCAGAGACAGCAACTGTCCTTCTTTCTCCTTCTGGTGCAAATTCTTTTGTAACAGGGGCAATTGCTACCAGTTTTCAGCATGCTCCTGTGAGGCTTTGTGCTTCCTTCAAAACGGGAGTAAGTAGCAAGATGTCCTTGCCATATACTGTGTGAAGCAGACAAAGCGTGCTGGTCAGAACATTGACAGCATGATTTGTTTTAGATAGTTTCCGTCTTGCAGGATTCAGAGCCACATCATCTGTGAACTTAGATAGTTATATATATTTCCTTAACCAAGGATACTATAAGTGTAGTTATGCATTTATTGGTGTTTACAAAGGGACCCTAATACTCAGAATGTTGAGAACTTTAGTATAACTGCAATGATAGTACCTCGTTTCTTATAACAAGGACTCCCTGGGTGGTGCTCAATACAACTAATCTCACCTAAAGGTTTGAACTCACCCAGAGGTGCCTTGGAAGAGAGATCTAGCAATCTGCTTCCAAAAGGCCCCAACCTTGAAAACCATGCAGCATAGTTTTATTCTGCACACATGGGGTCAACCTAAGTCAGAACTGACTTAACTGAAACAACAGATTTGGATCTTTTTTTTTTTAATCTTACAATAGTAAGACTGTATTTTATTAAAAATGTAACAATTCTATTGACATTAGACTTTTGTAACTAAATACCACAAAGTGAGTGTTTTTTGTTTTGTTTTGGTTTTTTTAGAAGAAGCTTATCTCTCTTAGTTCTGGAAGCTAGAAGCCCAGAACCTGATATTGGCCATGTGGATTCCTGCTGAGGGCTTTGAGAGTGGAATGGTTCTATCCCTCTCTCCTAGTAATACTTGGCACTTCCTTGCTGCTTATAGGTGGTGCATGTGCTTCCAAAACCATATGGCATCTTCTCCCAATGTCTGTTCAGTCATACAGGATTAAGACTCGCCCTATTCAGGTATGACTTAACTAATAATGTCTTAAAAGAAAATGCCTTATTTCCCCAAATAAGGTCACGTTCACAGGTACAGCAGTTGAGGTGTCATCATATCCTTTTGGGGGAGATATGATTAAAGTTATCATATACTTGTTGATATTTGTCAAAATGAAAACTGCACATGCCCTTTGACTTAGCAATTCCATTTCTATGACTATCCTATAGATATCAGCTGCTCCTCGGAAACCCTATACAGGGTCGGTATGAGTCAGAATGAACTCGACAGCAATTAACAACAATAGCAATAACCATACGTGAAGAGGATGATCTATAGACAAGGTTATTCATTACAGTGTGGTTTGTAGCAAAATATGAAAACAACTTAAAGTTGAGGAGCTGGGGGTGGGTTAAATAAAGTCTGACACATGCTGTAGTATAATTGAGACTGAAACAGCTATTAAAAAGAATCCGTTCAACGTGCCCAGTGAAGGAGGCTTCCTGTGGAGCCTCTGCATTACCTAAGACCATAGGTGGAATCCTGAACCATATCCAGAATCTTCTGAGGTGGGAAATTTGTATTTGAAAGGACAAGCAGACCAGCCTGGAGCAGCTATAAGAACAGAAGATAATTTCTGAAAGAAAGACCGACAGGAAAAATACAAAACTATATACGCAGATTGACTGATTACTACAAGAACAAGGAAGTTGCTCGCCCAGGAGACATCAAGGCAAGTGGTCTGGTCCCCTCAGAGCAAACCCCCTTCCAAGACACTAAGACTCAATGGGAATACACTCTCTGATTGGTAACCACGTTC
>NW_006408582.1:11128244-11129883 GCF_000296735.1 Chrysochloris asiatica | reverse complement strand
AGTGATTGACTTTGCAGTCTAGGAGCAGAGGTTGCTGAGACCATCAAGTGAGAAGAGCAGAGAGCAGGACCCTGCCCAGAGAAGCAATGATGCCAGAGATGGAGGCAGAGACAATGGCGTGGAGAGATGGAGCGGCTGGAGACTTCAGACCCAGAGAGGGAGAGGGACTGTGTGCTGATGACCGGGGAGCAGGCTTGTAGGGTATACCCTTTGGTTGGTTGATGTTGCATGGAGGGGATTGTAACGATGGCAATGAAACGATATACGATAGGATGAATGTAAAGCTAATGCTCTCCCATGTAAACTATCACATAATTCACAATAAAACACTAAAAAAGAAAGAATCGGGTTCAGTGATAGAAAAACTGTATGGCTGTGATGGTACTGCAGTTGAGTGTGAAGTCTTTCCAGTAACAGGTCATCCATATGGAAAAAAGTATCTGGACCTGAAACAATAATTTGTTTTAGAAGGATCTGCATGAGCATGCTCTCTAAAGTGGAGGTTTGACTTTTCTAAAGTGCTGTACCACTCTATCATCCTTGATACCAATCATCATTCCTCCTTGCCCCAGTATTCTTCCTCCTGTTCCAGGGTTCTGTAATTCACTGCAATGTCTCACAGAACTCAAGGTTCTCAAGGAAATGGCTAACATGGCTGTGGAGTCTGGCAAGTCCCAAATCTGCAGTTCAGACATTAATCTTGTTTCTTTTCACTCATGCCTAGTTGGGCTGTTGACTCACAAAGTGGTGGGACATAGAGAGAGTCGGGTCAGGTCACCAGTTCAGGTCCTAAGGACCAGAGGTCAGGTGGAGGCGAGTTTGGTTAGGCAAGCAAAGGAGCCCACAGCCATCTCCAAACATCCACCTACATCACCAAGATGGCTCATTGTGTATCCAGCAATGTGGCAAAATTGACCAAACCCTTCTTTAGATTTCCAAGTTTTTACAATCACAGTTAAGCCTGTTAACAATTACTCACAACATCTTTCCACACCATATCTTACCCAGACCCATCAAGAAAAAGTTGGGTGGGAGTTACAAAGACATAGCTAGAAGAGACCTATTAAATAATTCACTGCACTATAGGACTCCCACTTTAAAACTGCAACCACTGCCACTGATTCTGACACAGAACAACCTTATATAGGATTTCTGAGACTGGAACTATTTAAAGAGATAACACTGAAGTTTGCTGGGGACAACATATGCAGACTCTGGGTTGATCAGTGGCAGCCCCATTGAACCACCTCTGAATATAATCAGTTTAACCCAGATGCTCTCCTTCCTCCTGAAAGTATATAGGAATGTGATAATTAAGAACAATGTAGCATTTTAGGTATAGATAAATGAAGCCCGGTGCCTGAGATCTTGCACACAAACAAAAGTTTGCAAAGTTTACAGAGACAGCTTGACTCCTTTCAGGAACCTTGCTTTATGTTTTGTATCCTTAAGAAACCACACGTTGCTACTCTAGATTATTTAAGCCTAAAAGTTAATATATAACAGCTTGATTGAACCTTCTTTTTCTGTAAAAATAAAAATGTTAGATTGTTAAGAAAAACTATGAAAATATCTTAAAAGTTGTTCCTGTGAATCATTATGTCCTGTTTTGAATGATTAATCACATTTCAGTTCCGTA
>NW_006408582.1:11107940-11109150 GCF_000296735.1 Chrysochloris asiatica | reverse complement strand
AAGAAGAATGAAGTCCTTAACAACTTCAATCTTTTCTTTGTTGATAAGAATGTTGTTTATTGGTCCAGTGGTGAGGATTTTTGTTTTCTTGTCATTGAGATGTAATCCATACCGAAGGCTGTGCTCTTTGATCTTCATCAGTAAATGTTTTAAGTCCTCTTCACTTTCAGCAAGCAGGGTTGTATCTGGGAGTGTTTTATTGTTACTAATGAAGGCCTAAAGTGGTTTAAGTGGTTAGCATACGTGGCTGCTGACCAAAATGTTGGAGGTTTGAGTCCACTTAGAAGAGTCTCAGAAAAAAAGATTGGCTGGCTGGTAATATAATGAAAAAATATCAGCATTGAAACAAAGTAGATAGGGAAACACTGAGACAGGTTTGCATGGGCTAAATGGGACAGAAGTAAATAGTGATGCATGCTCAACCTTGGAACAACAGGGCTTTGTGATACAGGGATCTAGGCATAGTTTCAAGAGGGGAAATAATACTAAAATGCTTGACTGTGTTACAAATACTGCTTTTCCTTTCCTACTATTGTAAAATAGACAGTTGAGAGACATAGAAAGGAATGTTGGGAAACATGATTACAGCAATTTTTAAGCTTGTCTTCAGCCTATAACTGATTGGAATACCTAAAAGAGGTTCTAGAACTTGTCCAGTGAAATAGGCCTCTTGCGGAACCTTTGCAGAGTATAGGACCTTAGGTGGAATCTTGAGTCCCATCCAGAACCTTCTAAGGTGGGACATCCCCACTAGCAAGGACAAGCAGACCAACCTGGAACAGATGGAGTGATAGAAGATACATCTTCAAGGAAAGATCATCAGGAAAAACCCAAAACAAAATTGTCAGTGTGACTGGCTACCTACTAGAAGAATAAGCAAGCTATTCGTCGGGAAATCATCAAGGGAAGCAATCAAGTTCCTTCAGGACAAAGTCCCCCCTTAGACTGAAAGTCAAAGGGAACACATGAGCAGGCATGTAAGCTTGCTGGTGACTACATTAGTCTACTGGTAAGTGGAAGGAGGTGTTAAGGCTGCAGTGAAGAAATATGGGCTGAGTTCAACCACAGTCCATTTACTCCCATTGACTTGGAGATGATGAAGAGAAGAGGAAGGGCTGTTTGGTGCAAAGTGTGGTGAGACCTGGGGACACCTGAGCCCATGGACAAGAACATAGCCACAGAGGGCTAGAACTGAAAGTGAAACATCAGC
>NW_006408582.1:11070581-11106845 GCF_000296735.1 Chrysochloris asiatica | reverse complement strand
GGAAACCCTGTACAGGGTCTCTATGAACCGAACTGACTCCACAGCATATAACAACAATTTCTTTGTTTATAATAAAAAACTCAATCCAGTGCTTTGCTTCAGTCAAGGGCAAAATGGAATTTGCATGCTTATGGTAGTCTCATGGACTTATCTTAAATTTAAAAATTTGCAGAATCACATCTCGTTAATTTTAATTTTTTGGTTCTTGGGATCTATGTGGCTATTTCATAGGGATAAACCACCAATCTCAGGCTTTGGCTTCTCTGTCTGTTTGAAGACTATGAAAAGAAATGTTACCCTGGAGTAGAACTGCATCCTAGAGTTTCCAAGACTGTCAATCTATAGGGAAGCTGACTGCCACATCTTTAGCTTGTGGACCTGAGGAGCTGAGCACTTAACCATGGCGCCACCCATCTCCTTTGAAGACTACCAAATGTGATGTAATTGCCTTATTCTGATAAGGTAATGGGTAGTTCCATGACATACACAGTACCTGGTCTTGTGTTACATAATAAAGTATTTCAGTAATGAAATAGGCACTTAAATATAATCATTTCTGCAATTTAATGTTGTTAAGTGCTGTCAAGTCAGTTCTGACTCTCTGTGGCTTTTGTAGGGTTTCCAAGGAGCAGCTGGTGGCTTTGAATTGCTGACCTTGTGGTTAAGTCCAGTGTGTGTCCTTTAGCTCCATGCCAGGACTCCTACAGTCTTAATAGCACCACTAATATTGTATGCTTTAAAAAAAAAAACAAAAACATGATGTTCCGAGTTACTGAGCAAGATTGAGATAAGGATGCTGGTTGGTTTGCTCGTTGTCACACAACAAGCTAACATTAGAACTGTGGTTACTACTTTTATCCCTGTAGACTGTGGTACTTTGTGTCTAAGCCATTTAATGCAGAGTGAAATTTAGAGAGTAGCTTCTTGTAACTAGGATAGGGATAGAAGGAAGTTTTGGAAATTTTTGTCTTCTAACTTTTATTACTCTTTGCCATTGTGAGGTCAAATACAGGCTGTAAGCCAAGTGAAAAGGTAGGAATAAGATTAGCCTACTTCTGGATGCAGTGGTCAGTATGTGCTCATTATTTGAAAGTTTGCCAGGCACTAAGTAGCCTGCCTAACAGTATGCTAGCTGGTCTCCTTGTTTGTAGAGCAGGACTGATTATGATTACTAAGTAGTTAATATTGGTTGACTCAGAAGTCCAGGAGAGATTCTAGTATATTTCTGATGTCATAGAGTTTTACTTTTTAGATTACGATGGCCTGGTCTCCAAAGAATCATCTGAAAAAATGTTTGAACTCCCTGGGTCCTGTGGGTGATAAGACTTGCTTCCTGGTCCTTGGTCTTTTGAAGTAACATTTTCACAATAGTGACTCACAATAGTGTGGGATGCTAAGGGTTGTAACTAATTAATTAAAATAAATTACACAAATAACATTTGAACTAGTCTGGATGTTCTGAGTCAGGCCAATTTGGGATTGAATTCCAGCTCTCACTCTCTGGAAATGAAGTACTGTTCTGGGAAAATAAACCTTCACTGAGTACCTAATATGTTCTAGAGCAGGGGTTGTTGTTGTTAACTACAGTGGAGTTGCTTTGGACTCATATAACCTCAGGGTTAGCTGTTCCATGGGAGAAAGATGAGGCTTTCTACTCCCATAAAGATTTACAGCTTTGGAAACCCTGTACTGGGTTGCTATGAGTCGGAACCATCGCCACGGCACATAGCAACAACAACCCTGTATAGGATTTACGAAGAGCAGCTGTTGGATTTGAACTGCTGATCTTGTGGTTCACAATCAAGTGCTGATCATACATCGCCACACCAATAGTTATTAGAGCAGGGATGGGGAACCTTTTTTTCTTCCAAGGGCCATTTGGATATTTATTACATCATTCTCAGATCATATAAAATTTGCTATATTGGATCAAGCATTGAATTAACTTACCCCTAATGTGATGGTGTAGAGTCCTAGTGTGGGGCTGTGGGCTAATGTGTCAGACTGCAAAGTCGCTTGAACTGCAAGGTCGGTGGTTTAAGCTCCTCGGAAACCCTGTACTATACATAGGGTTGCTATGGGTTGAAATCGACTTGATGGCACTTAACAACAAGCAACAACAGTGTGATGGTGTGGTGTTGTGGGTTAATGTGCTGGACTGCAAAGTTGGTTTGAACCGTGAGAAGCTCACCAGCCGCTCCCTATATAGGGTCGCTGTGGGTCGGTACTGACTCGATGGTAGTTTACAATGTGATGTCTGTGGAGTCCTGGTGTGGTGCTGCAGAATAATGTGCTGGATTGCAAGGTCAATTTGAACTGCAAGGTTGGCAGTTCAAACACACCAGTCGGTCCTTGGAAACCCTTATACAGGGTTGCTATGGCTTGGAACCGACTCAACGGCACTTAATAACAACAAATATGATGGAGCTGCGGTTGCCTTGGCAGGGCCAGGCCAAGTGATTTCGAGGGCCTTATGTGGCTCATGGGTTGGACATTCCCCACCTTTATTCTAGAGGCTCAGAGTGACTATGAGGACTATATAAGATAAGGAATGTGTAGACAGCACACAAAATGAGTATGCATGGCTTCATCAAAGCTCATTTCCTTCCATTTACACTCAGAGTGATAAAAATTTGCGGGCTTCAAAAGTTCCTGGAAAATTTCCATTATCCTTTTTTCTCCCCCGTTATCCTTTAATTCAATTTTCCACAAATTTTTGAAACCCTGTGTACATCTTCTTTGGTCTTGTTAATTTGTAGACATTTATGACCAGTAGCCCTTGGCCAGAGCCATCCTGTTCCTACTACATGGATTATTATAGAACCAGAAAAGGGAATTACATTGAGGATGGAATCCTGAATGATTCTTTGTGTGCCTGTAAATCTACCTTAAGGAAGACTGATGGTGAATTTAGTTAAAACTAAAGAGTTGTCTGCATGTGGAATTACCCCAGAGTTACTTTTCAGAAGAATCTTCTCTACCTTGGGAGAGACTGGTATCCACTTCCTCATTGGCAGTATAAAGCTTGCCTTTCAAGTTGCTTGCTAGCTTCAGGGAGATCTACTTGTAAATTTACAAATTCAGAAATGGATGAGTCTGTGGAAGAATTCTTTTCTTGTTTTTGCTTTGATCTAAGCCAAGAGCCTTGGAAATTTTGAATCTGTCTCATATTTTCTTTCCGGAATTAGATATGGGTCCGCTCAATTCAGATTTTAACAACATGACTTTTTCTGAAGCAAATAGCTCACTTTGTGGTGAAGCAAGTCATAACCCCATCACTTTTTTCCTTCGTGCTGCAGTATGAGGTTTGATCTCAGACCAGGAAAACAGAGTCTCCTGTTTGTTGTCCTTAAAGACTGAATTTTGAGGTGTCTTCTCCCCCGCCCCTTATTTTTTGTTTTCGGTTTGCTTTCTCATAGGCTCCAGGGGACTAAATCTATGTTGGGAAGGTTTTAGCTAACTCCTGTAAAACATTGTAAGGAACAGTACAGCATCTTTTGGTGCTGTCTTCTGGACACCGCTATTATCAAGAAATTACTTTTAGCAAGAGATGCAGCTTGGAGGAGTGTAAGAGTTGAAGTGAATAGAGGTAAATACTATAGTAACTGCAATGGTATTTAGGGGACTGCATGGAGGGGACTGCAATCATTTAGTGAAGCAAAGTATATGATTTGCTGAATGTAAATCTCTGTAAACGTTCACTCAATTCACAATAAAAAAAAAAAAAAAGAAAGAAATGACAGGTGGAGGAAATATAAATGATATCTGAAGTTGACACAGTGGCTACAACAATGGGTTCAAACACAGCAATAATTGTGAGAATGGTGCAGGACCAGGCTGTATTTTGTTCTGTTATATATAAGATGTCTGTGAGTCACAACCGACTCAACAACTGTTGGTTGGTAGTTGTTAGCAGCGGAGTCAATTCCAACTTAGTTAGCAGCGGAGTCGATTCCAACTTATAATGACCCTGTATAAGGGTTCCTAAGGGTGTAAATCTTTACGGGAGCAGAAAGCTTCATCTTTCTCCTGTGGAATGGCTGGTAGTTTTGAACTGCTGACCTTGAGGTTCTCAGCCTGAGTCATAACCACTATACTACCAGAGCCCCTCATGTTCCTCCTTAGTATATGCCTTTATCTTCTTATGTTTATCAGTAGCCTTGAGTGACAGGGTTTTATACTTTTAAAAGATTAGTTTGTTTTCTTGCAGCACCATTATGTATTATGTTCTTTTGTCTGCCTTAGTTCTGAGAATACTTTGCTAGTGTTTTAACACCATGCATTTGGATTAATTGTCAGGAATGATCCAGTCCTTAAACGTCACTTGTTTTTGTTTTGTTTTTATGTTCTGGGGATAATGGGTGGAGTGAAAGCAACAGAGAAATATTTAGGATGCCAGATTTGTGTTTTAATCTCTTGTTAATAATAGAGACTCGATTTTTTCCTTGACTTAGGTTTTCAATCTGTATAATGGAGAGATTTTTCTACTACTATTTTATATATTCTCAGGAGTCCTGGTGTGGCACTGTGGGTTAATGTGCCAGACTGCAAAGCTGTTTGAACTGCAAGGTCGGCAGTTCAGGCTCACCAACTGCTTTTTGAAAACTCTATACAGGGTCATTATGGGTCGGAATGGACTCAACGGCACTTGACGACGACAACAACATCCTATATCAGATGGTGAAGAACTTTTAATTTTTGTAAACTCTCTGGATTAATTAAGCAGTGGATGCCCACATTCATTGACAAAAAAGAAAAAGGTTAAGATCTGAAGTTGATACACCGCTGCTTTTCTTGCTTGAAGTCTTTCTCAGGTGACTCTGTATCTCAAAAGCTTGGGTGTAAGAAACTCCATTACTTCGTGGCCTTTTTCTTGGCATGCCAATTGTAATCTGATAGTTTCTCTTCTAACTTCTTGTCGGCTTTTATATATGGGCTAAATGATCCATAGCATGAAGAACTAATTTTCTCTACTTGAAAGACTGAATTTGTGATCTTGTTCATCTGGTTTTTAGTTCCTAGAGCTCCTTCTAACCCCCATGTATTCCGCCCCCCTCCCCCCACACAAAGTATTAAAGAGACATCATCAGCTTTTGTAGATTTTTTTTTTAGACTTTTTATTGTGAATTAGGTGAAGATTTACAGAGTAGATCATTCATTTTTATTCAACAAATCATACACACTTTATTTCATCTCATTGATTGCAATCCCCTCAATGTGACATTAATTTTAATGAGTGTGGGTGTGATTTGATGACCGAACTAGTTCAGTCTTTGATCTACAGTTACTAGATCAGTTTAATCCCTGTTTTTTAATCCTTGTCTTTTTCTCCCTTTAACAGGCATTTGGATTGAATGAAAAGTAATCTGCACACACTAGCCAGACACATGCTTTTAACAGCCTTCCTAACTAGACTCCTGTTTCAGTTGATTCTGTTGTTGGATCTTAGATGAGTTGGTGAACTCAGGAGTTAGCAGATCTCAAATTGTAGGTCCTGAACAAGGGAGGAAGATAGGTGTTTTTGGCTCACTTGGGAAAAGAAATTTTATGTATTTATTCTTCATGTTCTTACCAGTTAGATAACTTGTATATGCTCAGCACTTGGTCAGACGCAGAAATGAGTAGACATAGACCCTACCCATGGGATATATAATTATGCATTTAAAGTACTCCAAGGTATAAAGCCATAAGTAACTATAGTGAATTCCGAACATGAACAAAGTCACAGTATGTGTTATAGAACTTTAAAGAAGCTTAGGTTATTCTGAGGTGACTTTAGGGAAGAAGGTGAACTTTATAGAGATGGCAAGGCTGAGGGTGTGACTCAGCATGAACAATAGTTCTCTCTCACAGGCATTTGTGGCTAGTGGATAAAAAGGAAATTTCCATTCTGGCTGGAGCAAAGGGTGAGAAAAGGGAAGAAGAAAGAAACAATATAGATTGGCTGAGATTGTGAGGAATTTAATTTTACCTCCCCCCCCCGCCACTTCCTCTTTAACCAGTAATGCCACTATGGTGAGAAACTAACTTGAGAAAAAAAAAGAAAAAAAACCCTGATAATGTAATATTTGCCAACATTATTGTGGTTCAAATATTCCTGCTGTGGCCAATTTCAAGATCTAGTGAATAAACCACCAATTTGGGAAATTGCTGAAAATTTTAACAGTACTGCCTCAGCACACGATTTAAACAACCTGGTGTAGTTCCTATAGGACACATGTCAGTCCCTGAACCTGTCTGCCCACAGATTCAGCAGAGATATATGGGAGATCTTTGTAGCCTTGTTTTACACTATGTGAAACAACCATTGCCATCATTGATTGGTCCATGGGTCGGTCGGCACACCACCCAAGGGAGGCCATCTCCTGGTCTGGCCAATGACACAGACCTATGCTGTGACACAAAGAAAGAAATAGAGTCAGCCAGATTCCATCTCTTGGAAGTTAGAATTAAATACCCATCACTGAGTCAGTTTCTACTTAAGCTATCTTCTAAGACAGAGTAGAACTGCCTCATAGGGTTTCCAAGACTATAATCGGTTTGCAGCGGACTGCTTAACCATTGTGCCACCAGAGCTCCTTTTGTAGTTGGAATTAGGGAATAACAAGTAGCCACAGAGCCACAAAGCTGAAAGGATGTGTTTTAAGAGAGTTGAGACCGTGGCCAATTGAAGTCATGTCGTGGCTGAAGTTTGGAGTGAAAGATAATCAAGAAGTAGAGAGCAGGAATCCATGAGAGAGAACATCCAAACCCTATAGCAACCTCTGTTCTCTGCAGCTTCTCTAGTTTCAGGTCCAGTACATCACTTTTCCTGTATAGTAAGATGGGTGTCTGTTGGTTCCTCCCAGTACAGATAGTCCCTGACTAAAGACGTATTTTGAGTTACAATGAACCACACTTAGGACTGTGTGCATTTTGTTTGTACATTTTATCATTCCTAATACGTTCTATTTACAGTGTTCCAGTGAGTAATTTACTGGTATTATCATTCTCAGATGTTTCTAAGATTAGATTTCTAAAGATACTGATAATAAATAAAACTGAAAACAAAAAAGGTATACAACTTAAGTCAGATATATCAGAAGTGACTTATGACAGAGTTGTAGGAATGGAAGCCTGTAATAAGTTAGGGGCTACCTCTACATGGACTGCTGGTGTGGCGCTTTAGGATAACCACAAAGTTGGTGATTCAAACCCACCAACTGCTCCTTGGAAACCACATATAGGGTTGCTCTGAATCGGGACCGACTCCACGGCATACAACAACAACCTGTGCAAGGGCCTTACTAAAAAAGTTTGTGTGGCACTTCCCCGTACCTTTTTGTGAATATGATAAATCTCTTGAAGGCAAATCATTTGTTTCTAATTGAAGTTAGATGATTCCTCTGACCTCTTTATTGATGTCCTCCTTCCCAGCACTCCTCCCAAATGACTTATTGTTGTTAAGTGCCATTGAGTCAGCACTGACTCTTAGCAACCCTGTGCACAACAGAATGAAACCCTGCCTGGTCCTGTGCCAACCTCAACAATCATTGCTAAGCCTGAGCCCATTGTTGCTGCCACTATGCTAGTCCATCATGTTGGGGGGCGGGGTCTTCCTCTTTTCTCTGACCCTCAACTATACCAAGCGTGATGTGTTTCTCTAGGGACTTGTCCCTCCTGACACTATGTCTGAAGTATGAGAGATGAAGTCTGGCCATCCTGGCTTCAAGGGAGCATTCTGGCTGTACTTCTTACAATATAGATTGGTTTGTTCTTTTGTTAGTCCATGATACTTTTAATATTCTCCAATACCATAACTCAAATGCATTAATTCTTCTATGGTCTTCCTTATTCAATGTTCAGCTTTCACATGCATGTGAGGTTATTGAAAATACCATGGCTTGGATAAGGCAGGCACACCTTAGTCCTCAAACTGACTGACACCTTTGCTCTTGAATACTTTCAAGAGGTCTTATGCTGCAGATTTGCCTGTTGCAATATGTCATTTAACTGCTATTTCCGTGAGTGTTGGTAGTTGATTCCAGCAAAATGAAGTCTTTGAGAACTTCAGTCTTTCCTCCATCTATATGGATGTTGTTTATGACTAGTGAACATTATTTTTCATTACAATAGAACTGACTAAGAATCCATGATGTTTAAAAGAATGATGTTTAAAAGTGAATCCCAACTTATCGTGATCCTGTATATGGTTTCCAAGGAACCAGCTGGTGGGTTTGAACTGCCAGCTTTGTGGATAGCAATCCATTGCTTATCCTACAGCGCCACACCGGGACTCTGTTAAAAGAACAACACTAGGAAATGTGGAAGTTGGAGGGGAGAGTGGCATTCTTTCTTTGTGGCTTATTGTTAACAGAAAATCATGAGAAAATTGTAGCCATGAGCAGCAGGGGAGGAAAAAGAGTTCTTTATTTGCTGAGGGCATCTGGTGAGTGAGGGTATGTGAGAATGCCCTGTATTGCATTGGCATGCCATGCCATGTGAAAGGCTTAGGGCTAGGGCTTAAGGCTAACTTCATCCCTGCCTGCCTGATGTTTTTCCCACATGCAAAATTATAAATAATTAAATTGTTAGGAAGAGGGAAGTCATATTAGGCCATTTTTTTGCCCAACGCTTAGTCACATGCAAAATGATGTAGATTCTCTAGCAGTCAAATGCCCAATGGGAACAATCTGACATCGCTAGTGAAGGGTCCTCCATTCTAAGGGAACAGAGATGCAGGATGGTGTGGGCAAAATGCTCGCTTTAGCAATCCATGAGTGTGGATTCTGCTTTGAATTTGGTCATTCCCTACCTGTTGACATTCAGTACCTTATTTCTGTTGGCGCTTCAGTTTTCTCATCTATAATGAAGTATTTTGCCGAAGAAATTTTAACTTTCTGTTTGAGGAATAAAGTTTCTTTGAAAATTGAATGCAGGTAATGGATTCATTAGCAGAAAATTGTTCATTTGTACTTAGACCAAGTTTCATGTATATCATTTTAGGGCTTTTACAAATCTTTTGGGCATCACGGACTCTGGATTAAAACCCTTGCATTACATGATAGCTGAAACTGTGTCTATCTCTGTTATTTCAGTGTTCTATAAGAATTTAGTTCCAGGGAAGAAAACTGCAGTTAGCGAGGCCCTCACTTCTTTAGCAATAGGCAAGACTACTCTTCAAACACTTCAAACAGAAGGCATAAACGACATGGGAGGCTCCCCCAAGAATCCGTAATGTGTATTCTTCTGAGTGGGAGGAAGCAGACAATAAAAGTATATATGACATAGTGCTAATGGATTAAATGCTGTTGCTATTAGTAGTTGTGGAGCTGATTCTGACTCATGACAACCCATGAGTGCAGTGTAAAATGCTCCATAGAGTTTTCAGGGCTGTGAAAACAGATCCCAGGTCTGTCTGCTAAGGCATCTCGGGGTAGATGAGTAGGTCGAACCACCAGCCTCTCGGCTAGTTGTCAAGTGCCCAATTGTTTGTGCCACCCAGGGACTCTTATGAATTGGATTGTGTACCCCCAAATTTATGCTGAAATTTATCTGTAGTTGTGACATGGTTTAGAAATGGGTGGGTGAAAATGTTAATCAGTTTACAAGAGCTCATACTAGAGGAGTATGGGTCCTACTCCAATCTGAGTTGTTAATAAGTTCGGTGGAGTTGGTTCAATTTATGGTGACCCTGTATAGGGTTTCCAGGGAGAGACTGGAAACGTTGAATCACCAACGTTTTGGTTAGCAGTTTAGTGCTTATCCTACTGAACCACACCAGGACTCCAATCCAATCTGAGTGATAGCCTATGAAAGAGAAGATACAAAGACATTTAGAGGAAGGAGGACCATTTGAAGATGGATCTGTACTACCAAGAAATGCCTGGGGCTACCAGATGCCTACAGAAATAAGAAAGACTCTTCCCCTAGTGCCTTTGGAGACTGCATGCCCTGCCAACACCTTGATTTTGACGTCTACCCTCTAGAACTGTAAGACAATAAGTTTCTATTATTTAAAGCCACCTACTTGCTGTGCTTTATTGGAGCAGCTCGAGGAAACTAACACCATCAGTTTCTATGAAAATAATAAAACATAATTATACTTGAGAGAGTGATGGTGTGAGGTGTGCTGCAGTTAGTATGGTCAGAAATTACTTCTCTGATGAATTTATATTTGGAAAGATAACCTGAATAAAAGGGAATGATGCATGCAGAACCAGGGTAAGAACATTCCAGGAAAAAGGCTTAGTACAATTAAGCTGTCTGGTGTGACACTGCAGGTTAATGCATTAGACTGTAAAGTCAGTGTGGAACCACATGGTTGGCAGTTCAGTTCCAATCAGCTGCTCCTTGGAAACCCTATACAGGGTCACTGTAAGTTGAAACTGACTGGATGACACTTAACAATAACCAAAACCAGAAAGGCCTGTGTTGCTGCAGCTGAAGAAGGGAGGGGTTAGGGAAGGAGTGTTAGGAGAGGGTTAAGTGGAGAAGGAGTAGAAGTTATGATGTGTTTGCTAGACCTGCTTTGGGGAGAACCATTGTAATGAGATATTACTATCATAAGGGGCCCTACAGTAGAATCAACTGGATAGGACAATGTATGAATTATTTCATGTTAATGGGAGAATATGATACGTTTCCTAAGAGAAGCACAGCAAGTGCTAAATTGTTGTTGTTAAATGCCTTCCAGTTGGTTTGAACTCATATTGACCCTGTATAGGGTTTCTGAAGTTCGTCTGGTGAGCTTGAACCGCCAACCTTGCGATTCAAAGCGACTTTGCATTAACCTGCAGAGCCACACCAGGATTCCAAGTGCTGAATAGAGATTCAGAAATGGAAGTGAATACTTTCCATTGGAGAGATTGGGAAGGTTCCAAGGAGCAACTAAGATAGTTTCTTCACCCATTAGAATGTACCACAGAAGATTATAAGGACATACAGAATGAGTGCCCAGGAAGTTTTCCAATCAGGGCCTGACACATATTAAGTGCTCAGTAAATTTCAGCAACCAATCTCCATTGGGTCTTAAAAAAAAATGGTTAGCATTTCACCTGCTTAAATGTATCATCTGCTAAAAACATTTTAATAAAGCGCCCACATAAAGAGCCATTGAAAGAAAAATGGAAGACCCCCAAGGAAATGGACTGGGTAAATAGCAGCATTGATGGACTCAAGTGTGGTAACAATAGTGAGGTTGGCCCAGGATCGGGCAGTGTTTCATTCTGCTGTACTTAAGGTCGCTATGAGTCGGTACCAACTCGATGGCACCTAACAACAACAAATTAAAAAAAAAAAACAACAAAAAAAAATACCTATTATTTTTGTGAATACTGTTTGTTTGTTTTTTTTGGTAATGTATTGAAGAAATTTACATTTAGAATTAGCCAATTGGACTCAGTTTAGATGATTGCAGTTGTGTTTTCTTTTTAAAATGCTTGTTTGTATATTATATGATAGTTTACATGGGAGGACATTAGCTTCACATGGATCCTATCGTATATTGTTTCCTTGCCATGGTTACAATCCCCTCCATGCATCATCTATCAACCAAAGGGTATACCCTACAACCCTGTCCCTTGGTCGTCAGCACACAGCCCCTCTCCCTCTCCAGGTCCAAAGTCCCCAGCTACTCCATCTCTCCATGACACCATCTCTGCCTCCATATCTGGCATCACTGCTTCTCTGGGTAGGGTTCCGTTCTCTGCTCTTCTCCCTTGATGGTCCCAGGGACCTCCACTCCTAGACTGCAAGGTTAATCACTCCCCTTTCTTTGCCACAAAATGTCTACCTTTACATTTCAGCCCTTATAATCAGTCTTTTTTTTTTTTAAATGCTTTATTGTAAATTATGTGGTAGTTTACATGGGAGGACATTAGCTTCACATTGATCCCATCATATATTGTTTCCTTGCCATGGTTACAATCCCTTCCGTGCATCATCCATTAACCCAAAGGCTATACCCCGCAAGACTGCCCCCCTATCATCTGTACACCACCACTCTCTCCAGTTCCAAAGTCTCCAGCCACTCCGTCTCCCCATGTCATCATCTCTGCCTCCATCCCTGGCATCACTGCTTCTCTGGGTAGGGTTCCATTCTCCGCTCATCTTTGGTGGTCCCAGGGACCTCCACTCCTAGACTGTAAGGTTAATTACTCCCCTCCCTTTGCCCCCAAATGTCCACCTTTACATTTCCAGCCCTTACAGTGAGTCCTGATAACAATTATTTGCTATTGTATCACAAGGGACCTATCTGCATCTCCTTTTTTCAGCCCTAACTAAGCAGAATGGATATTACTCAGTGGAGATTCTGCCTTGCTCCATGCCCTCTGGATCTAGGTTCCCTCTTGAAAGCTTGTAAGCCAGTCACTTCTTGCCTCTGTCCCCCCCCTCCCCCCATTCTGGGTAGCCAGTGTCCAAGTTGCCCATCCCTGTCCTCTCCGTGTGTGGAGGAGGTGGAGGCGGTAGGAATGATACTCACTGTGAAGATTTGTTCCCTCTTTTGAGCTACAGGTTCATCAAATTGTATCAGATTATTATTTTTTTCCTCTTCTTTCTTGTTCTGTTTGAGCTCAGATCATCCAGTCATTGAAGCCAGGTCAAGTGGGTATTATCTGCAAGTGTGGATGTTATGCATATACCCTCTCTTATTTATCAGCTGGATGCTTCACTCTCCACTCTAGTCCTCTGTCGCTATGTCACTGACTCTGGGTCCAAGAGTCCCCTGGACTTGGCACACTGCTGACCAACTAGGTCTCCACCCAGGTTCACAGGAGTCTGTTGAGCATTGTAGGGCTTAGCTTGCAGCTTCATTGCTGTTTTTTCCTCATTTCCCCTTATTGGTGATGAACGTGGTTACCAATCAGAGCGAGTATTCCCATTGAGTCTTAGTCTTGGAAAGGGATTTTCCTTTGGCTTCAGTTTTGAGAGGCGCATGGACTTCTTTGTTTGCTTTTGGTGCCGTCTTCGTTAATGGATGAGAGGATCAAGATTTCTTAAATTTAAAGCCACCTGTATAATTGTATCAGAACAGTTTGCAGTTGGCATTGTTTGATGCTTGATCCTGGTACATTTGAAATGCCTTCTTTGTATTCATTTATTAAATCAGCCTTTTTTTTTTTTTTTGTCCATGAAATTTTTTTTCATGTTTTATTGTGAATTATATGATATTTTACATGAGAGAACTTTAGTTTTACATTCTAAATCAGCTTTTTCTGGAGCAACAATGAACCAAACATTGTGCTAAGGGCAGTTGGCAAGGACTCTAACCCAGACCTGAATGAGCTTGCATTCTAGTAGGGGTATTACGTAGGCACCTAGGAAGGGGAGCAAATATAAATCTGCTTATAGCATCTGGATCCCATTTTATTTGGAAAATCTGTTTTGAAAGGCAATATCCAGATGTGCCATACGACTGTGACCAATTCGTTTAAAATCATTAGTGAGTGCCTGCATCATTTTGACCGTGTCTCACTTGCTCACAAGAGAGAGGGTGGAGACCCTTTGTGCTGGACCCTGGGAAAACCAAACAAGACTTCCTTTCTAAGGCCAGTGAGATTTCTGGTAAGATCATCTTCATAGTCCTGATCCCCCCAGTTTTATATCTTCTACCAAAATTACATGAAAGTGCTCAGAAAATAGATTATCAAGTGTTGTTGGTGTTGTATATTGTCAGGTTGGTTCCAACTCATAGTGACCCTCTATAGGGTTTCTCAGACTGTAAATCTTTACCAGTGTAGAAAATCTCATTTTTCTCCTGCAGAGCAGCTGGTGGATTCAAACTGCTGACTTCGTGGTTACAGTCTTACATGTAACCCACTACACTAACAAGGCTTCTTTAAGAAAGCATTAGGGTTCAGTTTTGCTTGTTTGACCCCTGAATTTTCACTTCAAAATTCCTGAACAAGGATTAATCTGCTGGTTAGAGAATAGTATCTGGTGGTTTAAAGGATAATTTCTTGATTGAAAACAAAGCAAAACAAAACAAAAAGGTCCAATTGATTCTTAGCAGGAGCTTTGTAGATTCCCCAGTATGATTGTGGGTGGGCGAGTTTGTTTGGAAAGGCCCCTGACTCGCCTCTTGGTCTATGGCTGGGTACAGTGGAGGGATGTGTGGGTTGGAATGAAAGATGGAAAATTAAACCTTTGGCTCAGTAGGAGCCTAATCAAGAGAGAAGTTTCCTGTGGATCAGGCCCAGACCCAAGAGGTGGGGGAGGTCTCTATTTCCGGCCTGAAGTGGAATAGCTATATGGAGAACCCAGGGTGTGTTACAGTCCCTTCCCTGGGGTATCCCTGGGTCTTGAAGCTCTCCTCACCTAGACACAGTAGTTTGTTTCACACAAAAGTGGGGACAGCCTGGAAAAGCATGAATGTAGCAAAGCAGAGCTGATAATCTCTCCCTTTCTGGCTGGTTAAACTATTTGTAACTTTTCCTTTGTATTGTGTATCTGTAGTGACTTTTTTCTGAAGGCTTTCAAAATGTTGAGAAACTTTAGAACTGGGAGTCAGCTCTCTTTTACCCCTGAGTTTGAGGACTTGGGTATACAGTTTCCTCATGCTGCATTAGAGTTTGTTTAGAAATGTGTTTCAAGTAGCCTTCAGGGAGGAATAAACTTTCTTTGTGAATACCTCCTCACACCCCAGGAAAAGTAATAACAAATTAAATGCATATCTAAAATCACAGCGGCTCTAATCTTGACATCATGAATTTATTTGCTCTTAAAAATTATTGGATTGGAGCTGGAAACATGCTTCTTACTATGGTCTTTGCAACCAGATCTCTCTAGTCCTTTGAGAAAGAGGGAGAGAGTTTGGTGCTTTGGTTAACAAACCTATTACAAGGTCCGGTTCCACCCCCACATACTCTCCCTGCTTTTAGAAAATTAAGGCTTTACTCAACTATGCTTACTCCTTTTTTTGATTGTGACCTTTGAGTATTCTGCCTTTGCTCCCAGCATGTTTGCTGTACCATAGGGTAAAGAAAGATGAGTTTGCCCACTGATTCTGAGTTGGGAGATGTGATTTTGGGTCATGTAATCCTGGCTATAAGGAGCTCTGATAGCGTAGTGGTTACGAATTGGGCTGTGAACCTTAAGGTCAGCAGTTCAAAACTACCAGCTGCTCCGTGGGAGAAAGATGGGGCTTTCTGCTCCCTTAAAGATTTAGGGCCTCGGAAACCCTGTAAAGGGTCACTATGGGTTGGAAACAACTCGATGGCACTTAACAACGACAACTATCCTGGTTATGCAAGTGGGATATACCATTTCTGAGACCCTCTGTTATAGGGGAAGTGACATTTTCATACCTGAACATAGGTTATGCATGTAACCCAGTAGTTCCTGATTTCAGTCTCATTTTTGTCTTCTCAACAGCCAGTTGTGTAGCACAATACTGCTAATAACTCTTATTATACATGGGATTTTTACCTCACTGAGATTCTATCAGTTGCCAACCTCCTGTGGATCAGAATGGGATGCTTTGATCTATTGCTCCTTCACCAATTTATACTTTTATAACTAGACTTTATTTTTAGAGCAGTTTTAGGCTTACAGAATAATTGCACAGAAAGTATAATGAGTTTCCATATAATCCCCTTGACCGGGCACACTGTTTCACCATTTATTAGTATTTCCTATTTGTGTGGTACATTTGATGAGCCAATATTGATGCAGTATTAATAACTAAAGTCCCTGATTATTGTTAGTGTTTGCTGTGTTGTTTAGTTCTAAAGAATTTGGCAAATGCAGAATGTCTTGAAGCCACTGGTCCAGCATCACTCAAAATAATTTCAGGTCTCTTAAAAATGCCTTGTGTTCTATCTAGTCATCCACTCTCTCTCTCCTGCTCCTGTCAGGGGTGCAGGGGCTCCATAGGATAAGCACTGGATTGTGAACCACAAAAAGTCACGATTTGAGGCCACCAGCCACTCAGCGAATGATGAGGCTTTCGCTTCTGCAAAGGTTTAAAAGCCTAGGAAATCCTATACAGGGTCTCTATGAGTAGGAACTGACTTGAAGAGACTTAACACCTTGTGGTAAAATCAGTTTCAACTCAGAGACCATACAGGACAGACTAGGACTGCCCTGTAGGCTATAATTTTTACTGAAGTAGACTATCACTTCTTTTTCCTATTGAGTGGCAGAGGAGTTCAAACTACTGAACTATTGGTTAGCAGTCTAGTGCTTAACCACTGTGCCACCAGGGCTCATTTTATACTGCAGATTTCCTCTTGGCCAACAGCAAGGTAATAACTAGAATAAAAGACTTCATATAATGTGTTCTAGTGGACGCATTCCTCCCAGGCACCTCTAGTGTTTACTGGAGGTAAAGGCATGATCTGTAAAGGAGGGTATAGGGAAATGTGATGGTCCCTAAATTAGGGAAACCCTGGACTCGGTGAAGGAGTCATCCTCTCCAGCACTGGACATGGTCCTCCAGATCAGGGGACGCTGGAACAATGGCACCACTTGACTCTTTGTGTCCATTTGAAAAGCATGGGGGAATTGGGAGACCAGTTTGATTTCAGCTTTAAAACCTGGATAAGCTAGAGTAACACCGCAATTATAGTATTCCGTGGGAACAGGGCAACTTTGGGCAAAAGAGAAACACTGTGTGTCAGGTGAGGATAGGATAAATTTCTTTTTTCTTGTGTCCTGGATCAGTAGAGTTTAAGGAGAGAGAGGTGCAGCATGAATATAGTGCTCCTTTTATGTGTTGGAGGCCAAACGGAGGCCAGAGCAGGCTGAAATATCTATAGGTCATGGTGGCCGTACCTGCACTTTGCCTCCGGGTTTACACTCTCATAAGCCTTGCCTTTGTATCTGAGTTTACCATTCACGCTGTTCACCTTGCGAATGTTTGGTTCTTGAAGTGTAAAGATACACACCAGCATGGGTTGAATTATATTCCCCAAGAAGAATTTAAAATCCTAACCTCTGTGTCTTGGTTGGTGGTTACGAATCGGGCTGTGAACCGCAAGGTCATCAGTTCAAAACTACCAGCTGTTCTGCGGGAGAAAGATGAGGCTTTCTGCTCCTGTAAAGATTTACAGCCTCGGAAACCCTGTATAGGGTCGCTATGTGTCAGAACCGACTCCACAGCACATAACAACAAAATGTCTTGGTTGGGAGTTTTGGTGTGGCGCTGTAGGTCAATGCTCTGGAAAGCAAAGTAGGTCTGAACCTCAAGGTTGGCGGCTCAAGATCACCAGCTGCTCCTTGGAAACCCGATCCTATATAGGATCGCTATGTGTCAGAGCTGACTCTAAAGTACTGAACAACAACAACTTGCCTTGGTTGGGGCTCCTGGTGTGGCTCTGCAGGATCAGCACTGAACTGCAAACCACAAGGTTGGTAGTTCCAACCCACTAGCTGCTCCTCGGTAACCCTACACAGGTCTTTATGAGATCAGCACTGAACTGCAAACCACAAGGTTGGTAGTTCCAACCCACCAGCTGCTCCTCGGTAACCCTACATAGGGTCTTTATGAGACTCCACGACACTTAACAATAGCAACAACAACAACAGTGCTTTGATTATAATCTCATTTTGAAATGGGTTATCTTTATTGTGTTAATGAGGCAGTATTAGCATAGGGCATGTTGAGTAAATCTCTTTTGAGTTATAAAACTCAAATTAAACTAGGAAAGTAAACAAGCAAACAAAAAAGGAGAGATGCCAAACTACACATAGGTCACCCAAGAACAGAAGCTGAGAGAGTTTTCTCAAGAGCCAACACAGAGAGCTAGGACACCTGAATTTAGATTCCCAGCCTCCTACAATGTGAGAAAATAAATTTTTGTTGGTTGAAGTCAGTGACTTGTGATAATTCTGTTGTATCAACACTAGATAACTAAGACATAATTTGGTACTGATAAGTAGGACACTGTTTTATAAACACTGACAGTATGGAAGTGGTTTTGGAGCTGGGTTATGGGTGGAAGTTGAAGAGTTTTAAGGTGCAACACTATAGGATACTTACTGGACTGCTAACGGCAATGTCAGCAATTCAAACCCACCCTACTCCTTGGAAACCCTATACTGGATTGCTATGAACTGAACCAAGTCAATAGCACTTAACAACAGTAGTAAAAATCTAGATTACTTTAAAGAGTCTGTTGGTAGAAATATAGACTTCAAAGGAAATTCCACTGAGGGCTCAGTGGAATCTCTATCATTTTAGAGAATACACATGGCACCAGCTACCAGATGTTGCTATAAATGTAGCTACCAGATGTTGCTATAAATGTAGATATTTAAATGTAGCTATTTAAAGCATTCTGGTAAATCTTTAAAAGAAAATGATAATACCATGGAAAATTGGCATAAGCCTATACAGGGTCTTTAGTCCTGCTTAGGTCAGTAGTGACTGCTAATGAGCATGTATTTGTCTCTCTGTCTGTGGAAGAAAGAAGAATGATGAGAATTGAAGAATCAACTAATCATATGGACCAATGAAGCAGGTGAGCATCGGTTACAGTGACTCTGAGACCAGAAGAACTAGATGGTGCCCAGCTACAACTTCCAATGGCTCTGAATGGGACTACATAAGAAGGTCCCAAATAGTGTGAGAAAATTTGGAACAAAACTCAGAATTCTAAAAGACTGTGATTACTGGTTGGAGAGAGATTGAAGTAACCCTCAACTATGACCCTTGACTTCATGTCTGAAACTTACCCTTCTGACCCAGTTTTCAGCCAAGCAGGAGCTAGGTATATAAAAGGGGAACAGCAATACTAATAAGGTATGCTCACCATAGAATGGTCAGTCATTCAAAATTAAAAGGGTAACGTACCTAAGGACAGAAGTTGGGAAGGCGGATAAAATGGAAACAAACTACAAAGAGAAAGTGGAATAGCTGTTATTGCATGGAGGGGATTGTCATCGCTGAGATGAAGCACAATGTGTGATTTGTTGAATGTAAAATTGATGATCTCTGTAAACCTTCACTGAATTCACAATGAAAAGATTTTTTTTTTAAAGGAAAACAATAAACATGTGATTGTACAATGGACAAGGAGTGATACTTTTTAGGTAGTAGCAAATAACTTACCTGAATTGTGTTCACATGTTTGGTGGAAAGTAGAATTTGTAAGTGATGAACGTTAGTATTTGGCCAATGAGATTTCCATGCACTAAACAAGATCTTAGTGTGAAAAAGAGGGAGACCCACAATGAGGTGGATTGACACAGTAACAGCAAAAATAGGCTTAAGCATAGCAGCAATTGTGAGGATGGTATAGGACCGGGCGGTGTTTTCTTCTGTTGTACTCAGGGTTACTATGAGTCAAAACTGACTTTAGGTACCTTAACACCAACAACCACCTAATGCATCAATCACTAAAGCCGTGATGATGAAATTGAAGAATTCTACCAACTTCTTCAGTCTGAAATTGATCAAACATGCAATCAAGATTTATTGATAATTACTGGTGATTGGAGTGCAGAGGTTGGCAACAAAGAGGCAGAATCAGTGGTTGGAAAATCTGGCCTTGGTGATAGAAACAATGCTGGAGATTTCATGATAAGAGTTTTGTAGGACCGATGACTTGTTCATTGCAAATATCTTTTTTAAACTATATAAAAGATGACTACACTCATGGACCTCACTAGATGAAGTACACAGAAATCAAATTGACTACATCTGTGGAAAGAGACAGTGGAAAAGCTCCATTCCAGCCAAAACAAGGCCAGGGGCAAACTGTGAAACAGGCCATCAAGTGCTCATATGTAAATTCAGGCTGAAGCTGAAGAAAAAGAAAACATGTCCACCAGATCTAAAATATGACCTTGAATATATCCCACCTGAATTTAAAGACCATCTCAAGAACAGATTTGATGCATTAGACACGAAAGACTGAAGACCAGAAGAGTTGTGGGGATGACAGCAAGAACATCGTACAGGAAGAAAACAAAATATCATTAAGAAGACAAGAAGGAAGGAAAAGACCAAAATGGATATCAGCAGATACTCTGAAACTTGCTCTCCAGCTTAGAGATGCTAAAGTAAATGGGAGAAGTGAGCAGGTACAGGAGCTGAACAGAAAATTTCAAAGGTCAGCTCGAGAAGACAAAGGCAAGAAGTGACTGGCTTATAAGTTTTCAAGAGGGAGCCAAGTTCCAGAGAGTATGGGGGAAGGTAGACTCTCCACTGAATGGTTTCCAGTCTGCTAGGACAGGACTGATGAAAGGAGATGGGGATAAGACACTTGTGGTACAATAGTGAATAATTGTTATAAGGACTCTGGCTGTGAGGGTCAGAAATCTAAAGGTAGACGTTTTGTAACAAAAGGAGGGGAGTGGTTGACTTTGCAGTATAGGAGTGGAGGTCCCTGGGACCATCAAGGGAGAAGAGTGGAGTGTGGGACCCTACCCAGAGAAGCTGTGACGCCAGAGATGGAGGCAAAGACCATGATGTGGAAAGAAGGAGCAGCTGGGGACTCAGGACTCAGGGAGGGAGAGGGGCTGTGTGTTGACAGTGGGGCGGGGTGGCAGGCATGCCGGGTGTTCCCTTTGGTTGTTTAATGATGCATGGAGGGGATTGTAATCATTGCAATGAAACAAAATACTATAGGATGAATGTAAAGCTAGTAGTGTTCTCCCATGCAAACTATCACATAATTCACAAAAACTTAAAAAAAAAAAAAAAAAAAAAAGAGACATGTCTTTGCCACATGCAAAACACAACGACTTTATCACATCATCCCTAACATCTTAAATCAACTCCAAGTCTGAAGTCTTGCCTTCTAAATCATCTAAGTAAAATATGGGCAAGACTTCAGGTATATTTCATACTAGAATAAAATTCCTCATCTGTGAACTTGTGAAATCCATATGCAAATTATCTGTTTCCAAGCTACAACGGTGAAACAGACACAAGGTAGTTAATACCACTGCAAATAGGGAAACTAGAGGGAAAGAACGGATAACCAGCACCAAGCAAATCAAAACTCAACAGAACAATTTATGTGAGCTCTCAAGGCTTGAAAACTAACCTCTGTCTTCTGAGAGCATCTGGGCACTGACCCTAACCCTCCACACTCTAGGTGCTGGCCATGCCTTCTGGATTCTGGGTGGAGGCTTCACCTGTCAGGCTCACTGGTAATAAAACTATGGAATGCTGGGTCCATTCTTCAGCAATTTGGTCATGGTAGCCCCACCCCTTCTCCCTTGGGAGGTGGTCCCATCACCTTGGCACACCTGAAGGGGCGATCCAACTCTTAGAAACTTAGGAGATATCCCATATGAGTTAAGTTTTATTAAAGGTAATAAAAAATAATGGCTGCTGGCATACATTGACAGAGAAATTCAGAGGTTCAAGCTGGATTCAGAAGAGGATGTGGAATGAGGGATATCACTGCTGACGTCAGATGGATCTTGGCTTAGAGAAGAGAATACCAGAAAGATGTTTACCTGTGCTATATTGGCTACACAAAGGCTTTTGATTGTGTGGATCATGACAAGCTATGGCCAATAATGCAAAAGATGAGTATTTCAGAACACTTAGTTGTACTTGTGAGGAACCTGTACATAGACCAAGAGACAGTTGTTCAAACAGAATAAGGGAGCACCTAATGGTTTATAATCAGGAAATGTGTGCGCCAGGGTTGTATTCTTTCATCATACTTAACTTAATCTGTATGCTGAGCAAATAAACCGAGAAACTGGATTATATGAAGAAAAACATGGCTTCAGGATTGGAGGAGGACTCATTAACAATCTGTGATATGCAGATGATTAACCTTGCTTGCTGAGTGAAGAGGACTTAAAATACCAAATGTGACAGCCTTTGGTATGGATTGCATCTCAATATAAAGAAAACAGAAATTCTCACCACTGGACCAGTAAACAATATCCATATAAATGGAGAAAAGATTAAAGTTGTCAAAAACTTCCTTTTGCTTGGATCAACCATCAACACTCATGCTAGAAACAGTCAAGAAATAAATGATGCATTGCATTAGACAAATCTGTTGCACAAGACCTCTTTAAAGTGTTGAAGATGTCAGTTTGAGGACTAAGGTGAGCCCTGACCCAAGCCATGGTATTTTCAATAACCTCATATGCATGAGAAAGTTGGACAGTGAATAAGGAAGATCGTAGAAGAATTTGAGTTATGGTATTGGAGGAGAATATTGAAAGTACCATGGACTGTCAGAAGAACAAACAAATTTTTGTTGGATGAAGTACAGCCAGAGTGCTCCTTGGAAGCTAGAATGGCCAAACTTTGTCTATCATATTTCAGATATATTGTGAGGAGGGACCAGTCACTGGAGAAGGATATTATGTTTAGTAAAGTGGAGGATTGGAGAGAAAGAGGAAGACCCCCCACCCCCAACGAGATGGATTGGCACAATGATGGACTCAGTCGTAGCAGTGATTTTGAGGCTGGTTCAGGACTGGGCAGTGTTTCATTCTTTTGTGCATAGGGTCGCTGTGAGTCGGTACCAACTTGATAGTTCCTAACAACCACAAAAATCAAGATCTCGGTTTCTCCTTGCTGCTTATAGTAAAATGTGAGAGGAAAGAAACGGACTTAATTAAATTAAATTAAACTGTCCAAAAGGGAAACCACTTAAAGATTTGGAAAATTCTGTTGTGCCAACTAAGGATGCATATTTTAGAATTTTCAACGAACACATGGCTGTGTAATCTTTTGTTAAGCCTGTCACTAATGGATCTAACCAACTAGCACAGCAGAAAATTATCAGTTTAGACTCAAGTGGTCAGAGACAGGACAACATCTGTTATCCTCCAAGGAAAGTAAAGGATCATCTCCTGGAGAAGTTCAAAGATAGCAGAACTGGCAGGAGAACAGGAAGGAGGGCCTTCTTGGTTTCAAAGGGTGGGGCCGTGGTCTCCTGGACCTCTAAGGGTAGTCTGTCTTTACATTTCCAGCCCTCACAGTCAGTCCTGATACCAATTATTCACTGTTGTACCACATGAGTCCTATCCCCATCTCCTTTCATCAGCCCCACCTAGACAGATTGGCTACTACTCAGTGGAGAGTCTACTTTCCTCCACACCCTCTGGATCTAGGTTCCCTCTTGAAAGCTTGTAAGCCAGTCACTTTTTGCCTTTGTAGGTCCCCCACCCCACCCCATATGAGTAGCCAATGTCTAAGTTGCCCATCCCTATGTACCCTGTGTATCGAGGGGGTGGGAATGAGCCTCGCTGTAAAGATTTGTTCCCTCTTTTGAGCTACTGCATCCAGTTTGTATCACTGAAACAAATCCTTTTTTTTTTTTTTCTTAGAACTTTCTTGTGTGAATTGAATGAATGTTTACAAAGCAGATCATCAGTTTTACATTCAACAAATCATGTCCTTTGCTTCATTGCATGGTTGCAATCACCCCCATGTACCAACAGTTAACAGTATTCACTGTTATTCACTTTAAGTATAGCATTCCTCCCTGTGTCTCCTATTACTTTCATCTTTCCTCTGCTAATCTCCTTGTTGTACAATCAAGAAAGCTTTACAACAGCAACAAAAACATTTTACAATATTGGTCTCATACAATATTTGTCCTTTTGTAATTAATTTCATTCATCATAATGTCTTCCAGATTCAACTAGGTTATGAGGTATTTCACAGATTAATCATTACTCTTCAGCATTGTGTGGTATTCCATTGTGTATATGGACTAAAGTTTTTTTTTAACCATTCTTTTGTTGATGGGCATTTAGGCTGTCTCCATCTTTTTGATATGTTTCTTGTGGGCAGCATATTGAAGGATCCTATTTTCTGATGCATTCTGCTCTCTATGTCTCTTGACTGGTACATTGAATCCATTTATGTTCAGTGTAATTCTCAATAGAGATGAATTGATTGCTGTCATTTTTCTGTGTTTTTTTTCTTTTCTTTGTGTGTTGCTGGATTCTTGGTTCCACATTAATTTTCTATACTGAGTTCTTTTTGTTAGTGGGTTTTCTTTTTCATTTTCATTTCTGTCATGTTAGTGTTTACCAAATCTTTACAATTTTCTTCTTCTTTTTGATGTGCAGGCATATTCCCTGCTTAAATCAGTCTATTTTATCTTGAAGCCTACTTGACTTTTTTGCCATTTGGAAGTTCTGTATCTAAACTGTATCTTTTTGCTTTGTATTTGACTAAATTTTACACTGATATCTCTGAATCCCTATTTTCAGTCTTGTGTGCTGTGGGCTGTGGGTTAATGCACTGGACTGCAAAGTTAATTTGATCCGCAAGGTCAGTGGTTCAAGCTTACCAACCACTCCTTGGAAATCCTATACAGGGTCACTGTGGGTCGGAACTGACTCAGTGGCACTTAACAATAACAAGGCTCTTGTTTTATTTTAAAAACGTATAATATCTGGATTGAGTTCTGGGTGGTGGTGTCATGTATGTTAATCACAGGTTGTTGTCTGGTGTTGTAAGTTTTCAGTCCAAAAACACCCTTTAGCATTTTTTATAAAGTTGGTGTGGTCACTACAAATTCCCTTAATTTCTGTTAATCAGGAAGTGTCCTAATATCGCCATTGTATTTGAGGGACAGCTTTGGTTACATATATGTCATATATGCTACTTTGATGAAAATGAGTATGTGTTTAGTTACCCAGACTTGGTTACTTACTGCCTGTTTCCTTTTGGTTTCAGAGACACAATGATGTTGTTGTTATTGTTATGTGCTGTTGAATTGGTTCTGACTCAGTGACCCTCTGTAATGTTTCCTAGGAGTGGCTGGTGAATTTGAACTGCTGACCTAGTGGCTCACACTGACCTTGCAGTCCAGTGCTTATCCTACAGCTCCACCCCGGGACTCCAGAGACACAATATCATGGCTTTTTTTTTTTTTAAGTTTTCTTCTGATACCTGCACTATCTTTTTTTTTTTTTTTGCCGGGTTTGTTTTCCTTCCTTTACTTACCTGGACTGCTTGTTCACATATAAGGATGAGGTTAACTAAATACAGATTGAATGCTTAATGAATGGTGGGTATACTGACCGATGCACTCTTTTTTTCTTTAGAAACCTTCAAATGTCTTCATCTATAGATTTGAAGCAGTTCAGATTCTCTTGGGAAAATGTTTTCTAATTTACACCAACACAGAACAAGCCAGGCTTCTGTGGGAGTTAAGTGGCTAGGGTCATTAACACAAATTATTATGTCAACTCCCTTGTCCTGTTTTTAGTCCAGCCCCTCACCAGTTCCCTGAGTCTGGATCACCTCTCATTCAGTTTCACACAGAATATACTTCCTGTCTGCTGTGTGTTATCTGGCAGCAGTGGGGTGTGAGTAGGGATGTCATTCATATATATCTAATCGCTCAAATCTCCTTATTTCATGACATATCCAAACGTAGTAACCTGGCTCTTTAGATTACTCATAATTGGGATCAGTCTGCCTATCAGACTGTATTTCTATGGTTTATTTGGAAAATATCTACTGTTGTTAGGTATTTAACTGATTTACTGTTTTTCCCAATTACCAATTGCAGTGAGTTACTTGTATGACTCTTCTCACCATAGTCTGTCACTCTCCAAATGATTGGGTGGGACTATGCAAATGAGGTGCTTATGGCCCACCAAGGAAATTGGATAGTTTGCTAGCAATGTAAATGAGGTACATGGCATCTATGTGTGGGGTGGTGCCATGTAGATATGGTGTGTGGAACCATATAAGGGGACTGGTCAGTTTTGTCATCCTGGTAGGCTTAAAATGAGCCACCTCAGAGACAGAAAGGAGCACCTCACGGCTATCTTGAAAGAAAAACTAGGAGTAGGGATTGCACTTTGGACCTGGGATCCCTGTACTGAGAAACTCCTAGACGAATAGATAAAGGGAGCTGCCACATGGAAGGCAGTGAGAAACAGCAGCAGGATCCAGGAAATGGGCAGAAGATAATAACAGTGGGCTTCCAGGTCGACAGAATGTGAAAGGTGAGGAAGGAGGTTTACTGGTAGAGTGCCTTCAGTTAGGTTTGCAGTCTCACAGAGTATCTTCTGCAGAGGTTTACTGGCAGAGCGGAGTACCTCTGGGCACTTATTATTAGAGCTATAGGAGCTTTGTAATGCTTGTTTGAACAGGGCAGAGGCCTGGCTCAGAGCCAGAGAGACCTGTCCATGGGCATGGCTGAGAAGAGGCTGTGTTGATTGAAGAGCTTTTCTGAATCTGAATTGTAACCTGTTACTTCCCTAATAAATTCCTTCATTGTAATTATAGTCTGTGAGTTCTTTCTGGCTGTTGCAATTAATTATCAAACCCAGCAGAGAAGTAGAGAGTGGCGTGGAAGGGACACTTGGTGTCAGAAGTGATAAAAGGATGGAGAGTGGAGTCATGTCTGACCTTGGCTTCTAAGGAGTCAGTGCTGGACTGTAGACCTTGAGCCTCTTCACCTGTTAGGGTGTTAGAGGAGGTCAGATGCCTCAGCCCCCATGTCAGTTTTATACTGCTTCACTTTATGCTTAAATCCTCGTGTGTATTGCTCCTTCCCCAAAGAATATTTCGAATAAGTGGAATTACTGGATGAAAAAGTAAGGGTGTTGTTAAAAACTTTATAGATACAGTTTGCCAAATGTTAAATTCCAGTTGTGCTGCGAATCAGCATGTTCATATCCATCACTACTACTCATATCACATCAGCAACATCAGTAGAGCGCTTACAGTTACTGTGCATTCTCATTGCATTTAATCCTTATAAGAATTGGAACACAAGGCAATTATCACCTGCTTTGGCAGGGTTCTAGTGCTCGAAGGTGGTGGAGCTATGATTCCAGTCCAGCTCTACCTGACTATATGGATAAGCCGATCCCATCAGCACAGGAACCTGGGGCTGCCTATGCTCCTACTTCCCAGTGCTGTTCCTCTGGGGCCTTGGGGGTGTGAAGAAATGTGTTCCAAGAATTTCCCTTTCTTCTGTTCTCATCCCTTCAAGCTAGCAGAGGTGTTGGTCTTCACGAGGGATCTTCTAAGTTTCTATGTTTTCCCTGGAGGATAAATTTTGAGTTGGTTTTCCTTGTCTTCACACTGGTCCACTCTGCACTGAGTCTCATAAGCCTCTAGTGTGTTCTTTGACCTGGAGTCTAGATTTCTCTTTGCAATATTTCAGTAGTATTTCAAGGGGGACCAGAGATGCAGCCCATACCCCTGAGGGCCTCTTCCTTCTCACTTATGAGTAACTCCCAAATCCCATCTTTAAAAATAAATGGAAATATAATTCAGTTGTTCATGTTATGTTTACTTCTGGGATGGGTAGATAACACTCTTATAGGAGACAGATGGCTTGAATCTACCCCTGACTCAGACATCCCTTTATTTTCTCAAGTTTAAATAAAAGAATAATACTTCCTGTCTCTATAGCCATTTCAATGGACTAGGAAACAGAATCTCTGTAAATCCTCTTTCTGCCAGATAATCAGATAGAATGGACCCCAAATCGTAATTATTACCATGTTAGCACACTGAATGAAATATAGAACTCATTAGAAATCATTCCTTTATTTCTAATCTTCCTTTGTTCTCCTATCCCTACCTCTCAGTAGAGGCTCTTGGCAAAACCTGGAGTGGGATGCCCTTATCTTTGTTGTTGTTGTTAAGTGCTGTCGAGCTGGTTCCGATTCATAGTAACTTTGTGCATGGTTTTCAAGGAGCGGCTGGTGGATTTGAACCACTAACCTTGTGATTAGTAGTCCCCTACTTACCCTATTGTGCCACATAGCAAGCACATAATCCACATAAGTAAAGATGACTATAAATATGATGGCCACAAGCCATCATATTTCCCTTACTAGAAGCAGGCTTCCCAGCTTCAGTCAGGAATGAAGGAAGCATTTGAGAATGACCACAAGGTGTCTTCTACCCTGGTGCCATCAGTAGCTGTCAGCCAACAAATGGCACTCGATGTAGCTCTGTTCAGTGATTCCCTCTCACCCTGCTCTGAGTCCTGCTCCCACAGGCTCTTGCTCTGGGGGCTCTGCCAAGTCAGTTTAGCCTTTCCATTTGAAAGCCCTGGAACAGAGTAGTTATGAATCAGTTCTTTTTACAGCCCAGTGGCTTGCTCATACCAGTCCAGTGGCTTGCCACATGCTCCAAGATTTGAAATACGCATTCCGAGTCTTTGTTCACTAAATAGAGTGCACTGGAATTTCATGATTGAGAGAAGAAATAATTGAAAGACTTTTAAGATTTGAAAAACCTAAGCATCAAATGATACAGGAATGAATCGCATTGAATGAATAAAGAATGAAAGAATGAATGTAATAACTTTTAAAAAATGTTATGAATGCACATTTATAAATCTAGGCCCTTTTTTGTCGATGCTTATTCAGATTTGTAAAAGTCCTTCCAAGAATTAACTTTCTGCTAAATGGAGAGACTCCTCTGAACATCTTATCCAAACGTTTTAAACAAGTTGTCGTGGAGTAAATTCCAACTCCTGCTGAGCCCATGTGCGTCAGAGGAGAACTATGCTCCATAGGGTTTTCAATGGCTCTGACCCTTCAGAAGTAAATCAAGACTTTCCTCTGAGTTCTGAGGGAACTCTGGGTGGATTCAAACCTCCAAGTTTTTGTTGTTGTTGTTAAGTGCACTGTCCATTCCTACTCACAGTGGTGAGCTTGAACTACTGCTCTTGTGGTTCAAACCAACCTTGCAGTCCAGCATGTTAACACACAGTGCCACACCAGGACTCCAAGCTTTTAGTTAATACTGTTGGCGCTTCCAAGGGACTGCACCCACCACCAGAGCCTTGTTGTTGTTGTTAAGTGCCGTCAAGTCAATTCAGACCCATAGCGACCCTGTATAGGGTTTCTGAGGAGCAGCTGGTGAGCTTGAACTGCCAATCTTGCAGTTCAAACGGCTTTGCTGTCTGGCGCATTAACCCACAGCGTCACACCAGGACTCCACTAGAGCCTTACCTAGCATTATTTTCTAAGCATGTTTATCACCATCAACTTTTTCTATTTCATTTATTGCTATACCTTCTACAACTAGACTAAGGCCAGGTTATATTCAATTTAAACTTGATTCGATCAGCAAGGTTGTGTTAAAACACACACAAAAAAACCCTAAACTTCTTTTGTTAATTGGTTTGCCAAAGTTATATACTGACCTCTAGTCCTTAATGCTGTTTCTTGGAAACCCCATATTATTGTTGCTCAGTGCCAACGAGTTGATTCTGACCCATAGCAACCCTGTAAAAGGTTTCCAAGGAACAGCTGGTGAGCTTGAACCACTGACCTTGCAGTTCAAACTACTTTGTAGTCCTACGCATTAGCCCACAGCACCACACCAGGAACCCTATACAGGGTCTCTATGAGTTGGAACAGACTCGATGGCACCTAACAGCAGTCCTTAATGGGAAGTGTGGAGACTCTGTAGGATAAGAACTAGACTGCTATCTACAGGTTGGTGGTTTGAGCCCACCAACCTCTCTTTGAGAGAAAGATGAGGCTTTCTGTTTCTGCAAAGATTTACAGCCTGAGAAACCCTGTACAGAGTCACTATGAGTTGGAACTACCTTGATTCCTAGTGTCACCTTTGCATCCCATGGCAAAGATTATGGATATTTTTATGTACATAAGAAACATAAGAAAGAAATGGTGGCATTCTGAATCTCATTCCCTTGCAGTGGTGAAGATACAGATGATGTAAGCACCAATCTGTCTGCATCTTGTTGTTGTTGTTAAGTGCCATCCAGTCAGTTCTGACTCATAGCGACCCTGCAGAGGGTTTTGAGGTGGATTTGAACTGCTGATCCTGCAGCACGACACTAGAGTCCATCTTCAGCTAGGAGAGAGAGAGAGAGAAAATGCTTTTTCCTTCTTTTTTCATTAAACTTTTTGTTGTGAATTGAGTGACAGTTTACAGACAAGACCATCCTCTTTGCATTAAACAAATCATATACACTTAACAGTTATCCATTTTCCTCCCTATGGTTCCTATTTGCATTCCACCCACCTTCCCATCCCTTCTCAATTTTGTGTACTTAGGAAAATGTTGCTCTTTTGCCTTTTGTTCTTAAATGACCATTCGTTAGTGAGCGTACCTTACTAGTGTCTCCGCCCCCCTATCTACTGCTTTAGCTGAAAATTGGGCCACAAGGGTGCATTCCTTTTTAGAACTAAAGGGTGATTGAGGGCCATAATCTCAGGTTCTTCCAGCCTCTCTTTCTGACCAGTAAACCTGGTTCCTTTTTGTTGTTGTTGTTAAATAACGTGATTCCTTTCAGAGCAGTTGGTAGTGGTAGCCAGGTGCCATGTAGTTCTTCTGGTTTCAGAGTCATGGAGACTGATGTTCACATGTTCCATTAGTCCTTTGAACTAATTGATTCTAAACCTCTTCTGTTCTTATCACTCTTTATTTCTTCTGCACATGGAGAGACCAATAGCTGTAGTTTACATGGCCACTTAGGCGCTTTCAAGATCTCAGACTCTACTCACCAAAGTACGATGTAGGATATTGTTTTTGTGAACTATGTTATGCTAGTTGACCCTGGTGTCCCCTGAGACTAGGTCCTGAACCCCCAGGCCCAGCAACTCGTTGCCTTAAGATGTTTGATGATATCTAGGATGTTTTCATCATTTTGTCTACTGTATGCTCCATCACATTGGTAGTTGTGTTTGCAGGAAAGGTAAATACTCATGTACAAATGCCTCTTTCAAACTCATCTATTTGTGGCATATATATATGTATCCCATTCTTCCTCCCTTACTCATTCAGCCTGTGTCTCAATTCAAGGTCGTGTATGCATCACTGTTTACCTCTATTCCCTTTAGCCCATACATGCTTACCTATGTCTTCACCTATCTTTATCATTCTTTTGCCACCCTCCCCTTTCTTTTATATTGCCCTCCTCATCTCATCACATGAACTAACCCGTGTCTACCCTCTAACAAGTGAATTACTCTCCCTTCCTTCCTAAGCTTGTTAACCATCAATGTTTTTTTAGTATGAAAACCTTTTCTTAAGTTTTTACACTAATTGTGTCATATAATATTTGTCGTTTTGTGGTCTGCGAACCACCTGGTCAGTAGTTCAACCCTACCAGCTGATCCTTGGAAACCCTGTACAGGGTCACTATGAGTCGGAAGCGACTCGAAGGCACTAAACAACAACAACAATTTCACCAGGAGAGAAAAATGTTAAGAGTTCAATTGAGAGAAGGTGGGGAAGAATTTGCAGGAGTCCGCTTGAGTCTTCTCTCTGTGTAGGGAGATGCCGCTTCATCTTTTTTCCTATAATTCATTAGATATGAAGACACTAAGAAAAGGAATCAAGCCCGCTGCCGCCAACATGGAGACTTTGTACCAAGTCCCGTTCTTAGTGCTCGAATGCCCCAACCTGAAGGTGAAGAAGCTTTCCTGGATGCACATGCAACAGGCCGTGACATGTATGCTGTAGGGTGGCATCTTACTTCCTCATCACTGGAGGAATAATTTATAATGTTATTGTGGAACCTCCAAGTGTTGGCTCTATGACTGATGAGCACGGACATCAGAGGCCAGTAGCTTTCTTGGCTACAGAGCTTATATGGTGGGTTAGAGTACCCCTTGAGAGAAATCAGTGGATGTTGGATTTGCTTTTGTTAATGAAGTTTTTGATGGCTGAAGCTACCAAACCTCAACTATGAAATGTGGGACAGCATAACTGAAAAGCAGCAGAGAGAATAATCTAGTGAAAGGATAGAAAGCTCATTAAAGCTTACCAGATTTTCACCTTGGTACTATCAGAGAGACAAGCTTTTTTTTAGTGTTTTTTTTTTTCCTGCTGACCTAGTACCAACAATGTTAAGTGGCATTTTCTTAGTTGTTCATTTCTAAAAGGAAATATACTTCATTTCTACAACTAAAAAAAAAAAAAAGGAATCAAGTGCTTTGTAACAAATCAAATAATACAGAGATATATAAAGAAAAAGTTAATGTTTTATTGGCCCCACAGCCTCGGTGACTATAGCTATATAGGGTCACTATGAGTCAGAACTGATTCGATGGCACTTTTAACAACAACAGTAGCCTCACCTTGGGCCAGGTGAGAAGGTACCTCACACCTTTCTCAAGGCTACCACACCTTTCTCAAAGCTCCTCAAGCCAAATGTGTATATAGGTTGCTTTTTTGCTTAAGAAAAAAAAAAAAAGAATCATATTACATAATAACTAAGCAACTTGCTTATTATTTTTATTCTAAAAATCTGTTTAACAGTATATCATGGATGATGATGTGGGAAGATGGAGCAGCTGGAGACTTTGGACCTGGAGAGAGAGAGGGGCGGTATGCGGATGACAGGGGGCCAGGCTTGCAGGGTATACCCTTTGGTTGATGGATGATGCATGGAAGGGATTGTAACCATGACAAGGAAATGATATATGATGGATCAATGTGAAGCTGATGTCCTCCCATGTAAACTATTACATAATTCACAAGAAAGCATACATATATATATATATATATATGTATATCATGGTATCTTTCCAGGTCAGTGAGTATATATCTGACTCTCTTTCTTTTTAAAAAAAAAGATGACTAATTATCCATACCCCACTGACTCACAGTGATTCTGACTGATAGCGACTCTCTATAGGTTTATGGGACTGTAAATATTTACTGCAGCAGGCAGCCTCATCTTTCTTCTGAAGAGTGACTGTGGGTTTGAGCTGATGATCTTTTGGTTAGCAGCCCAGTCCTTATTTCCTAGGGCCGCCAGACTTCTTTCACGATCTATAATGTACATGAATACCCAACAGAAATGCATAGATATGCAAACCAAAGAATTTCATAGAAGCATTATCCATAAAGAGCTCAAAATTGGAAATGGCTCATGTAGCTGCCTGGATAAATAGTGAGTTTATAAAATAGAATACTATATAGCAGGGAATCTGAGCAAACTATAAATGTAGCAATAGATGAATCTCACAAATGACACTGTTGAGTTACAGTAGCCAGACACAGGAGAGTCTATTATGTGATTTACTCAGGTTATGTAAAAGTCTTGGTGTGGCACAGTAGAAAAAGCACTGGCCTGTTAGCCACAAGTTCAGTAGTTCAAACCCACCTAGCTACCATATAAATAAAAAATGAAACCCACTGTTTTCCATTCAGTTCCAACTCATAGTGACCTGATAGGACAGAGTAGAACTGCTCCATGAGTTTGCTGAGGCTATAAATTTTTACAGAAGCAGTAGGTTTCATCTTTCTCCCTCAGAGCAGCTGGTGGGCTCACATCACTGATATTTTGATTCGCAGCCCACGGTGCTACCAGAGCCCCTTAACTTTCTTACAATTAAGTTAATTCTTGTTTTTTGTTTTGTTTTAATTTTGTCCAGCTGAATCAATTTGGTTTCATTACTGAAACTTTAAATAATTTTTAAATGTGTTAGAGCAAGCCCCTCTTTGTTAATTCTGAATTTTCAAAATATTCTCAGTTGTTTTCACACAGGTAATCTTTCAGGTGGCCTTCACTGTCATTTATCTGTCAAGCTCTTTAAAAACCCATTGTGATCTTAGTTGGAATTTAATTTAGTATTTCAGTGGACTTTGGGTTGATTCTGGTTTTGCTGTTACAAACACGGTGTATGCCATGACCATTCTTGTACATTTTTTCCTAGTACTTATGGACGAGTTTCTCAAGAATGCTGGTTTGTAGGACATTTCACTTACATTTCATAAGAAGAAATACACTGTACATTCTGATCCAGAAATTTCCAATTGCTTGGTGCTAGTTGTTGTTGTTAGGTGCCATCGATTTGGTACCAACTCATAGCAACCTTATGCACAGCAGAACAAAACACTGCGCGATCCTGGGCCAACCTCACCATCATTGCCACACTTGAGCCCATTGATGCTGCCACTTGGCCAATTCATCTTGCTCTGGGGGGGTCTTCCCCTTTTTCTCTGACCCTGCATCTTACCAAACATGATATCCTTCTCCAGCAACTGGTCCCACCTGACAGTATGTCCAAAGTATGAGAGACGAAATTTGGCTATCCTGACCTCCAAGGAGCACTTCTTCCAACACAGATCTGTTGGTTCTTTTGGCAGCCCGTGGCACTTTCAATATTCTCCTCCAACACCATAACTCAAAAGCATCAATTCTTCTACCGTCTTCCTGAATTCTTATATATTGACCTTATGCCCTGAAACTTAAAGTCATTTATTATGTGCAGTAAACTCCTTGTAAATTATTTAGAATTTTCTACATAGATAATCATATCACAAATAAACATAGTTTTACCTCATCCTTTTAAACTGGTAAGCATTTTATGAATTTTCCTTGCCTTATTGTACTAGTTAGAACCACCAGTAAAATGTGGAATCGAAGTGTTAAAAGCAGACATCCTTAGTTAAATATCTTGAACATTTAAAAATTCAGTATGGTGTACTCATTTCTGTTGAGTCAGTTCCGACTAGGAATCTGTTTTCCTCAACAAGAGATAAATTGAAAAATAAAAGGTAAGTGACAGAACTCTGTTATACTTATTAGGTGCTGCTCCCACTCATAGTGACTATGCACAACAGAACGAAACACTGTTCAGCCTTGCACCATCCTCACAGTTGTTACTCTTGAGCTCATTGCTGGCTGCCACTAAGCCAATCCATCTCATTGGGCGTCTTCCTTTTTTTACCACTGACCTTCCTTCCACTTTACCAAGCATGATGTCCTTCTCCACGAACTGGTTCCACCTGATAACATGTCCAGAATATGAGAGATGAAGTCTCACCATCATGGCTTCTAAGGGGCATTCTGGCTGTACTTCTTCCAATACAGATTTGTTTATTCTTCTGACAGTCCATGGTATTTTTAATATTCTTCAGGACCATAATTCAAATGCATCAGTTCTGCAGTCTTCTTTATTCATTGTCCAGCTTTCACATGCATAGGAAGCTATTAAAAATACCATGGCTTGGGTTAGACTCACTTTAGTCATCCAGCTCTGATATCTTTGCTCTTGAAAACTTTGAAGTGGTCTTGTGCAGCAAATTTGCCTACTGTAATATGTGGTTGGATTTCTTGGCTATTTCCATGATTGTCGATTATGGATCCAAGCAAAATGAAGTCTTTTTATCATGTTATTTATTGATCCAGTTCTGAGGATTTATCATGTTATTTATTGATCCAGTTCTGAGGATTTTTGTTTTCTCTACATTGAGGTACAATCCTTACCGAAGGTTATCTTTGATCTTCATCAGCAGGTATTTTAAGTCCTCTTTGATTTTCAGCAAGCAAGATTATATCATCTGCATACTGCAGGTTGTTAATGAGTCTGCTTTCAGTCCCCATGCCATGTTCTTCTTCATGTGATTCACTTTCTTGGATTATTTGCTCACCATACAGATTGAATAAACATGGTGAAAATACAACCCTGGTACACACCTTTCCTGATTTTAAACCATTCAGTATTCCTTTGTTTTGTTTTAAAGGCTGCCTCTTAGTCTATGTAGAGGTTCTTCATGAGCACAATTATGTGTACTGGAATACCCATTCTTTGTAATGTTATCCATATCTTGTCATGATCCACACAGTCAGAAGTCTTTGCATAGTCAATAAAGCCCAAGTAAACATATTTTTTCTATTCTCTGCTTTCAACCAAGATGAATTTGGAATGGGCACAAATACGGATCTCTTCTAATCAGTTGCCTCCTTAGCTGTCTTCTAAATTTCGTGGCACAGATGAGTGAGAGTCTCCTTTCATCGCCATGTGAGTTTGTTGGAACAGTTCAGTTTGCTTTTGATCAATTCCTGGAGCATTGTTTTTCACCAGTACCTTTAGTACAGAGTGTACTTCTTCCTTTAGTACCATTGTTTCTTGATCTTGATTGAACATTGACCATTTCTTATTGCTACAGTGACTCTATGTATACCTTCTGTCTTCTAATGTTTTCTACATCATTCAATTTTCTGTCCGAGAATACTTCAATATTGCAACGTGAGCCTTGAATTTTTCTTCAGTTCTTTCAGCTTGAGAACTGTTGAGCATGTTCTTTCATTTTGATTTTCTAACTGTAGAACTCTAGACGTAAATACTACTAGAATGTGTAGCTTTAATATTAGACCCAGATTAGGAGTACTATAGTGAATAGTACAGCTGTTTATGGACTCCTGGTGGGTTGCTGTAGAGTCACCACTGGACTGCAAACTACAAGATAGGCAGCTCAAACCCACCAGCTGCTCCTTAGAAACCCTATACAGGGTCACTATTAGTCTGAACCAACTTGTTGTTGTTAGGTGCCATCGAGTTGGCACCGACCCATAGTGACCCAGTGTACAGCAGAACGACACACTGCCTGATCCTGGGCCAACCTCACCATCGTTGCCACACTTGAGCCCA
>NW_006408582.1:11051551-11068446 GCF_000296735.1 Chrysochloris asiatica | reverse complement strand
AGCCGCTCCGCGGGAGAAAGATGAGGCTTTCTACTCCCGTAAAGATTTACACCCTCGGAAACCCTGTACAGGGTCGCTATGAGTCGGAACCGACTTGACGGCACATAACAACAACAACAATCCTTGTTTTTGGGGAGCATTCTTGCTGTATTTCTTCCATGACAGATTTGTTTGTTCTTCAGGAAGTCCATGGTACTTTCATGGTATTTTTGTCAGTAAACATTTCAAGTCCTCTTCATTTCCAGCAAGCATGGTTGTATCATCTGCATATCCCTAGTTGTTAATGGACCTCCTCCAATCCTGATGACAGGTTCTTCTCCATAGAATCTAGATTCTCAAATTCCTTACTTAGCCTGCATATTTAATAAGTATGTTTTTTGTTGATAAGTGCCGTTGAGTTGGTTCCAACTATAGTGACCCTGTATACAGTTTCCAAGGAGCAGCTGGTGAGCTTAAATTGCCAACCTTGTAGTTCAAACCAACTTTGCAATCTAGTGCAGTAATCCACGGTGCCACACCAGGACTCCCGAATAAGTATGGTAAAAGGTTATATATAACCCTTGTGCACACTTTTCTTGATTTTCAAGCCATTCAGAGTCCCCTTGTTCTATTTGAATGACTGCCGCTTGATCTGTTTTCAGATTCCAGATGACTGTAATTGTTTGGCTTGAATTTCTGGCAGCTCCATGATGATGTACTATTTTAACCATTTTTGAATTATCTTCAGCAAAATTGTATTTGCATGTGATATTAATGATATTGTTAGATGATTTCTGCATTCCACAGGGTCACCTTTCTTTGTAAGGGGTCAAATATGGATCTCTTCCAGTTGGTTGGCCAGGTAGCTGTCTTGCAATTTTCTTGGAATAGATGAGTGAATGCCTCCGTCTGTACATCGGTTTGTTGAAACGTTTCAGTTTGTATTCTGTCAATTCCTGTAGCCTTGTTTTTCATAAGTGCCTTAGTGCATATTGGAATTCTTCCTTCCTTACCATTGATTCTTGCAAAGATTGTTCTTGTTATATGCTGTGGAGTTAGTTCCAACCCCGTATAGAGTTTCCGAGGAGCAACTAGTGAACTTGAACCACCGACCTTGTGGTTCAAACCGACTTTGCTGTCCAGCCCATTAACCCACAGCCACACCAGAAGTTCGCAGCTTTTGAAACTCTTAGGGAGCAGTTCCACTCTGCCCTGTAGGGTTGCTGTGAGTCAGAATAGACAGAATAGCTTTTTTGTTTGTTTGTTTGTTTGTTTGTTTCCTTGTTTGAACCTTTGCAGAAATGCTTGGAAGGGGCAGCAAGTAAATTAATAAAATACTAACATATTCACTGACCCTTTTAGTGTTTTAGGAGAGAGCTTGCTTGCAATAAAATGGTTTTGCTATGTGCAAGGACACCTGGGGTTCGTTTTTCAGCAACCTTTCCCTTGGTTACATTGTCCAGAGTGACCTGTTTTATTACCTCTACAATCTTTGTGACTGTAGGTGGGTTAAGACGCTGGACTGCATAGTCAGTTTGAACTGCAAAGTAGGTGGTCCAAGCACACCAGCCACTCCTTGGAAACCCTATCTAGACAGGGTCGCTATAGCTCAGAACTAATTTGATGGCACTGAACAACAACAAGAACAGCAAGGAGCTCTGTAAGTTTGGTGGTTATGAGTTGGGCTGCTAACCTCAAAGTCAGCAGTTCGAAACTACCAGCTGGTCTTTGGGAGAAAGATGAGGCATTCTACTCCCATAAAGATTTAACAGCCTTGGAAACCTGTGCAGAATTGCTATGAGTTGGAATTGTCTCCACGACACACCACCACCACCACCACGGTCACTGGCTTAGTAGTATGAAAACTTGCACCTGTCTTTGAGGCTCAAAATGGGAAGCTGGCCAGGGTCAAAAAGGGGAAGGGGGAAAGAGGAAGGTGACTGCCACTTATTCAGTGTCTACTAGCTGTTAGTCACAGGCCTGGGCTATGCATATTTCTCCTTTTGGGATTCACCAAACCTTAAGAAGAATGTACAGTTGCCTCCAATGTTCACATAGGAAAGCTGTGGGGGAAAAATCCTCAGATTTATAGAACACAGACTTTGTAGTATATGAGTAATTTTTTAAATTGCTTTGTTTCAGCATTCCACCTTTAAACATTTCATATAAATTTAATTGCACCTTAATCTAAATGAGATGCCATATCACTTGGTATGACTGAGCCAATCCATTCACTGTAGCTGAGTCTCTACCTGAAAAATATCTCTCAGTTAAAGACATTCATCAGTTCATCCACAAATATATATATAACCCTTAAAATAGAAATTTCTAATCAATAATGAATACTTTAGCCATTAAATCCTCTTATTTTCCTAAACAGTCCAGAAGAGGTACTTGTAGACTCCCCTAAGAGCCTGGTCTTGGAGTGTGCTATTTGTGAGTGGTATAAGCTCTAATCAGCTGACTTGGATACATCTGAAGGTCAGCAAGATGGTCACCCAATCACAAAAAGACTCTAGCCTAATTGTAATGATCAGACTGAAACCATGGCGGTTTTTTGTTTTGTTATTGCCTTCCTTCCTGCAGTGAATCTACTTAAGTTGAATCTGATTTGTGATCATGGTAACCACTTGTGTGTCCTATAGAGAAATGTGTTTTATAGGATTTTGTGTGGTTATTGTTTTTGATCTGGTTGGTTTTCAGGGGTCGATACTTTTGGAGGTATATCACCAGGCCTCAGTAGGCTAAGTATTGGACTGCTAATCTCGTGGTCGGTGTTTCAAATTTAGTAGCTTCATGAGAAGAGCCTGTCTGCTCCAGTAAGGATTTACTATCTTGAAACCTGTAGGGTCATTGTGAGTTTCAACTGACTCAGTGACACTGGGCTTGGGTTTTGGGTTTTGGTGGTTGTTGTTGTTGTTAAGTGCCACCAGAATTTTCTTCTCGGGCAACTCATAGTACAGTATAATATAATTAAAGAGCAAAAGAATGCCTATTTGGCCTTTCCAGGATTGATGTTTTTGCTGTTGCTAAGTGCTGTTGATTCAGTTCTGACTCATAACAACAGTATAGGGTTTCCAAGGAGTGGCTGTTGGATTGCGGCTAGTAGTCCAGTGCTTATCCTACAGCGCCATACTAGGATTTCATTGCATTAAAACCAAGCTGAAGATCAAAGATGAGATGACCTCATTTGTGTTTACAATCCTAAGGGCTGAAAGTGAATTCCTGGTGTGATGCCCAGGGATAAGCACTGGACTGCTAATTGCTAGGTGGTGGTGGTTATGTGCCGTGGAGTCGGAACCGACTCACAGTGACCCTGTACAGGGTTTCCGAGGCTGTAAATCTTTACGGGAGCAGAAAGCCTCATCTTTCTCCCGCAGAATAGCTGGTAGTTTCGAACTGCTGACCTTAAGGTTCTCAGCCCGATTCATAACCACTTCGCTACCAGAGCTCCTTAATTGCAAGGTAGGCAGTTCAAACATGTTTCTTTTGTAGTTTCTATCAAATGAATTTTAAAAATTAATGCTTTAGTTATTCTTTTTGTTGTTGCTAAGTGCCGTGGAGTTGATTCCGACTCATAGCAACCATGTACAGAGTTTCCAAGGAGTGACTAGTGAGTTTGAACCGCTGACCTTGTGGTTAAAACTGACCTTTTGGTCCAGTGCTTCACCCACAGTACCACACCGGGACTCCACACCACACCAGGACTCTTTCAGGGAGTCGTAATTTGAGGATTCACGAAAGAAACTAGTTCACTGGAAAGATGACTTACTAGAAATCATCGACTTGTCATCATCAAAACCGATTCTCAGTTTGGAATTCTTCAATCTGTTCTCTTGATTTCTTATCATATAATCCCAGAACTTCACATTTTTTTTTTTTGTTGTTGTTCCTTTCAGAGAAGTTTAGTTTAAACAAAAAATGCCAAATCAGGAATTTGGTGAAATGCAGACCCTTTGTGCATTCTGTAGACATACTGTCTTGTCGACTTGGCTCCACAAAATTACATTTTCCCGATATGAACAGTATGCTGCTTAGGGAAGAATTCCAGCAATTTGTCTTTCCCAACCTTGCGCACAGCAGCCAGCTAGGCAGTTAATACGCAGTGACTCCCCATTCATGTTTCGTTTCCTCAGACAAAACAAGAGATTGTGGTGGTGCCTGCTAGTTCAAAACAGTGCAACTTGTTTCTCTTGCTTCTTATCCTTATCACCTTATAAATCAGAGGATGTCAGAGCCCAGGGGAATCTTTAGATCCAGTCCCTATTTTGCAAGTGAGATACTGAGGTGCCCAGATTAAGTAATTCATTCAAGAGCATGCAATTTGCAAAAGTAGTAAAGCTGAAATTGGTGTGTCCTGGTGTGGCATGTTGGATTAATGCACTGGACTGCAAAGTCAGTTGAACGCAAGGTGTGAAACCCCATACAGGGTAGCTATGGGTCTTTACTGACTTGAGGACATTTACCAACAACACAGCTGAGACTACTGTCACATAAGGCCTCGATGCCTCTTTGAGTCTGGGGCCAACTCCAAGGCAGCCAAATGACAACAAAGCTGAGGCCAGAATTCCATTTTATTTGAACCCTAAGCTTCTTTTCGTTGATTTCCCTTTTACAACAAGTGTTCACATTCCAGGAGTAATAGTGATTCATTGGTATACCTGTTCTCTAAATAGCACCAGTCATTGTTTTGTTTGATAAAGCTCTTGTTGAAGTTGGAACCTCGCTAAATGAGAGCACTCTAAGGCCAGACAAGATATTCAGACTCTGTTGAGCACTTCTTTCTTTTTTTCTAGGCTTTTCCAGCTGCAGGACTTCCCCACTCTGAAACATACCTTCAGTGTTATGGAACAGCCTGGTCAATGGGATGAGTTGGCTGTCACAAGAGCAAGCTTTAGTAACAGCTGTCATTTGTAAACTAGCTTGCCCTGGGCAAAGTGTTTCACCTCTCTGAGCCTCAGTGTCTTTAGTAAATATGCAGTACACGGCATCCAGTCCATAGATTACTGTGGCACCATACTCGGCCTCTGGAGTCCTGGTATGACGCTGTAGGATAGGCTATTATTCATGGGACTGCTAACCACAGGGTCAGCAGTTCAAACCCACCAGTCACTCCTTGGAAATCCTGTGCAGACTCACTGTGAATTAAAACTGACTTGACACCAATAACAATGCTTGGCTTCTAAAAGAAAGGTCTGACGTTTGACTCCATCAGTGACTCTGAGGGAGAAAAGACTACAGTTTAGGAAACCCTATAGGATTTCTACTCTGTCCTGTGGAGTAGCTATGAGTCAGAACCAACTTTGTAACACACAACAGTAGCACTTTCCAGCACTGTAGCAACATGGGAATCATCACATTAACAAAAACTGATAGGTGGGGTGGTGATGGTTGGTGGTGGTTATGTGCCGTGGAGTCAATTTTAAACTCATAGTGACCTTGTACAAGGTTTCCGAGGCTTGAATCTTTATGGGAGCAGAAAGCCTCATCTTTCTCCTGTAGAACAGCTGGTAGTTTTGAACTGCTGACCTTGTGGTTTGCAATTCGACTCGTAACCACTATACTACCAGAGCTGTTGGCCGGGAGCCATTATGACTCCTAGGCCTGAAGGGGGCCAGGGAAGGAGGGCTTACGGGACTTGAGAGAAAAGTTTGATATCCCTTTCTTAAGTGGCAGGCACATCACAGCTGCCTCTTTTAAGGAAAGCAGAATAAGTATCTCTGAGCATTTACAAGAAACGGTGACTAACTGAAATGATTAGTGGGTTTTATAGAAGGAATACAATAAAAGTAAAGCCATTATTATACTGGAGCATCTTCTTGGAGTCCAATCCAGTTCTATGTGATGTGCAAGACCCACAAAGGTAACATGCAACAGAGTCCTCATTTATGAGTTTACTAATTGGTGCCAGGAATAACACAAGATTATTTGTGTTTGAATACCCAGATTGTGTTGAAAGGAAAAATTGTTGGAATTCGGAGGCGAAAAGAGATGCATATGGAGTAATAGGTATTTAGGAACCATTTGTTGAATTGAATTGTGCATATGGGATTTGATTGTTACAAAGAACAAGACAGGCTGTCTTTCCAGAGAAACCAGGAATTGGACACAGTGTACAAAGGAGGATGTAAGACTGCAGCAAAGGGGGGGATTTGGCCGATAGTAGAAGTCAAGGTGACTGTTAGGCTGGGATAGTCTTGAGGGTTTTTTCATTGTCAGGCTCAGGAATTTTACGGAAATGTTATGGTTCCTTGATGGGTGCATGTGTATGTGTTTGCAGTGACACTTGGTAGATGTTTATGCTTGGAACTACCAGTGCTAGGTGTTGCTTTTAAGAGCTTCTGCTTACTTCCCTGGTGACTTAGAACCAGGAAGAGATGAGGCTTCCTGAGGTTTAGTAACAGTGACCTCACCACTTGGGTTTAGTAACCACATTGTGACATAGTGACCTCACCACTTCCTGTTTCCATCTGAGGGGAGGTGGTCAGGGGAAGGAACCAGTTGAGTGAATTGGGGCTGGGGGAGTCAAGGATGTGCCTCTATTGCCTGTAGAAAAGCAGCAACATATACTTATGGACAAAAATGTCAATAAAGTAGCAGTGAGACAAAGGAGTTGGATCTTCAATGGAATAGTAGCTGTGGTCCAGGGACCTTATGAACAGGTGGAATCGGGAACCAACTCCTACTTCTGAATTCTATGCTATTTCTCTTAACCTACTTCATTCCTTTAAAAAAAAAGTTTTTCCCCCTCTCTCTGTCAAACCAATCTTATTCTGAACTCATAGTCTGGTCCAAAAGCCCAGTGGTTACAAAAAATTCCAAGGTAATTTGTCCAGATATCTGTGCCAGGACTGCAGAAGAATGCTCTCTGAATGACTTCCTTCAAAAGGGAGAGGCTACTTGAAAGAGACATGGCTGGTATTTGCATTCATTGTAGGCTAAGTGTGTGTCCAGCACTGACCAACAACAGACACATCTTCCTTTCTTAATTATGAGGAGGATGTTTTCATTGACCCCTGTGCGATACGGCAGAAGGATTGCTGGACATCTTTTGGAGCCTGCAGAGATAGGGAGCATGGTGGGTTGTGTGGTTCCTTACTGAAAAGGTAAGAGCTGAAACTCCAAGGTAGTTCTTTTTTCCCTCAAAGAATTGAAATCACTCATTCGGAGAGTGAAGGATAAGAAATAAATCTGCTGAAAAAAAATACAAGAAAGGCAGCTTCATTCAAACAGTAATTTACATAACACACTGTTCGCCCATTTTAAGTATATAATTAAACAATTTTTACTACATTATCAGAGTTGTGTGACCATCATCACACACCAGTTTCAGAAAGTTTCTAATGCTCCCAAAAGATTTCTAATTTGTGATCAGTCACCATTCCCACCCCCAGACCCAGGCATCCATTATTTATGCACTGTCTCTTGAGATTTGCTTTTCCTGGACATTTGATGTAAATGGGACAATCCCATGTGTGGTCTTTTGCAGCTGGCTTCTTTGATTTAAACTTTTTTTTAGTTTCGTCTGTGTTGTGGCATTTGATTGTGCTTCCTTTTACTGTTCATCATATCCATTGTGTGGATGTACTATATTGTGTTTATCCATTCATCAGTTGATGGATTGTATCCCTTTTTTTTTGGTTGTTAGGAATAAGGATTAGTTTCCTGTGGCTACTGTAGTAAATTACTGCAAAGTTAGTGGTTTTGAATAACAGAAGTTTATTCTCTCTCAGTTTTGGAGGCCAGAAATCCAAAATCAAGTTGTTGGTGGGAGAGATTTCGCTCTTTGTCTTTTGTAGTTGTTGACCTTCCTTGGCTTGGAGACATATCACTCCAATCTCTGCCTCCCTCTTCACATTATCTCCTCCTTTTTTGTGTCTCCCCAAACCCTCATTGCTTCACCCCCAAATTCTCATTGCTTCACTCTTATATGGGTACATGTGATTCTGTTTAGGGTACATGTGGATAACCCAAGATAAGTGTCTCTTCTCAGATCCTAATTTAATCGCATCTTTAGTGTTCACAGGTTCTAGGTAATTGACAAAAGATAAAGAGGGCCATGTTTGGGTCTACCACAGCTTCTATGAAAATTCACATAAAGTCTATGTATGTTCATCTTTGGTTTTTTTGGGTAGATGGCTAAGACTATATATGTGGGGTTGGAAAGGGGTCCAGGTGGTGCAGAGGGCTAAGCACTGGACTGCTAACCGCAAGTTTAGTGATTCAAACCTACCACTCACTCCAAAGGAGAAACTCATCTGTCTTTTCTCGTGAAGATGTACAGGTTCCTGAGGAACAGTTGTGTTCTTTCCTATAGAAGGGTCACTATGAGTTGGATTTGACTTGATGACTGGGTTTGGTTTGGGTTTTTAGTGCACAATGGTTAAGCACCTCATTGCTAACTGAAAGGTTATCTGTTCTAATCTACCCAACTGCTCTGTAGGAGAAAAATTCTGGTAATAGATGGTCCAGTTAGGATTCCCAAACCTACAACCAAACTCAGTAATGCATTTTTCTCATGAGTGCATGTGTGCATGTATTTCCCCCAACTCCTCTTGTGTTTTCTAAATGTGTTCTAAAGGGAGTCATCAAATTATAATCTTGTTCAAGATGGCTCAGGGCTTTTTTTTTTTTTTTTTTTTGCTTACCCTGTGTTTTTGGGTTCTAAAGTATTTTTACAATTGTATAACGAGAATAGTGTTGCCCTGGAATAGATCATATAGAGCTATATGTATGGAAATTTTTTATCAGTTTTTAAAAAATGTATTCTGTTTGCAAAGGTACAATAAAGTAGAGACTATAGGCACTAAAGCTAACAATAAACTGTATTTAATGCAAATAAATAAATAAACAAACCCAAACCTATTGTCAGTTAATTTATTCCAACTCATAGCGCCCTATTGGGCATAGAAAACTGTCCTATTGGATTCCCAAAGCTCTAATCTTTACAGGAGCAGATCCCCCACATCTATCTCTCAGTGGCTGGTGGGTTTGAACCACTCACCTTTTGATTAGTAGCTGAGCACTTAACTGCGGTACCACCAGGGCTCCTTCCCTTAAAGATTTATACCTAGGAACCCTATGGGAACAATTGTACTCTGTCACGTTAGGTAGCTATGAGTCATAATCAACTCGATGGATAGTACACAACAGTATTGTAAATTTATACCTACATTTTAGAAACTGACAAACTGTTCTGACCAGCAATAAATACATGAAAATTCCAATTTCCCCATGTTCTTGCCATTTACCCACCATCTTTCTAAGTTTTGAAACTTACTAGCTGCTCCTTGGAAACCCAATACATAGCCGCTAAGAGTTGGGACTGACTTGACATCACTTAACAAAAGCCAGTGGACATGAGGAGTCCTGGTGTGGTACTCTAGGACAAGCATTGGACTGCTAACCGCAAAGTTGGTGGTTCAAACCCACCAGCCACTCCTCAGTAACCTTATACAGGGTTGCTAGGAGTCTGAATATTCTCCTCCAACAACATAACTCAAAAACATCAATTCTTCTACTGTCTTCCTTATTCACTGTCTAGCTTTCACATGCATATGAGGTTATTGAAAATACCATGGCGTGGGTCAGGCGCACCTTAGTCTTCAAGCTGACATCTTTGCTCTTCAACGCTTTAAAAAGGTCTTGTGCAGAAGATTTGCCTAATGCAATACGTCGTTTGATTTCTTGACTGCTGCTTCTATGAGTGTTGATAGTTGATCCAAGAAGAATGAAGTCCTTGACAACTTCAATCTTTTCTCTGTTGATAAGAATGTTGTTTATTGGTTCAGTGGTGAGGATTTTTATTTCCTCTACCGAAGGTTCTGCTCTTTTATCTTCATCAGTAATTATTTTAAGTCCTCTTGACTTTCAGCAAGCAAGTTTGTATCATCTGCACATTGCAGGTTGTTAATGAGCCTTCCTTCAATCCCGATGCCACATTTTTCTTCATAGAACCCAGCTTTTTGGATTATTTGCACAGCATAGAAGTTGACTAAGTATGGTGAAAGAATACACCCCTGTCGCACACCTTTCTTCATTTTAAACCATTCAGTGTTCCCATGTTCTGTTCGAACAACTTCCTCTTGGTCCAGGTACAGATTCCTCATGAACACAATTAAGTGTTCCGGAATACTCATACTTCACAGTGTTGTCCATAGCTTGTCATGATCCACACAATCAAAAGCCTTTGCGTAATCAAAAAAGCACAGGTAAACATCTTTCTGATATTCTCTGCTTTCAGTCAAGATCCATTGGACATCAACAGTGATATCCCTTGTTCCACATCCTCTTCTGAATCCAGCTTGAACCTCTGGAAGTTCTCTGTCAATGTATGCTTGTAGCTGTTTCTGTATTACCGTTAGTAAAACTTTACTCGCATGGGATATCAAAGATATTGTCTGATGATTTCCGCATTCCATTGGGTCACCTCTCTTTAGATTGGGCGCAAATATGATCTCTTCCAATCAGTCAGCCAGATAGTTGTCTTCCAAATTTCTTGGCATAAATGAGTGAGTACCACCTGTGCCACCTCACTTTCTTGAAAGATTTCAGTTTTTATTCTATCAATTCCTGGTGCCTTGTTCTTTGCTAATTCCTTCAGTGTACCTTAGACTTCTTCTTTCTTCAGTATCATTGGCTCTTGATCATACGCTACCTCTTGAAATGGTTGAACAACCATTTCCTTTTGGTACAATGACTGTGTATTCCATCTTCTTTTGATGCTTTCTGCATCATTCAATAATTTGCTCAGAGAATACTTCAATAATGAAAGTCAAGGCTTGAATTTATTCTTCAGTTCCCCCAGTTTGAGAAATACTGAGCGTGTTCTTCCTTTTTGATGTCTGACTCCAGATCTTTACACATTTTGTTGTAATATTTGGCTTTATCTTCTCGAGCTGATCTTTGAAATTTTCTGTTCAGCTCTTGACCCCCTCATTTCTTCCATTTGCTTTATCATCTCTATGTTGGAGAGTAAGTTTCAGTGTCTCTTCTGTCATCCATTTTTACCTTTTCCTTCTTTCTTGTCTTCTTAATGACTTTTTGCTTTCTACCTGTATGATGTTCTTGATGTCATCCCAGAACTCTTCTGGTCTTTGGTCTTTAGTGTTAAATGTATCAAATCTGTTCTTCAGATGATCTCTAAATTCAGGTGGGATGTATTCAAGGGCATATTTAAGCTCTTGTGGGCTTGTTTTCATTTTCTTCAGCTTCAGTTTGAATTTGCATATGAGCAACTGATGATCTGTTCCACAATCTGCCCCTGGACATGTTTTGACTGATGATATGGAAAGAACCAACAGATTTGTGTTGGAAGAAGTGCAGCCAGAGTACTCCTTGGAGGCCAGGATGGCCAAACTTCATCTCTCATACTTTGGACATATTGTCAGGAGGGACCAGTCACTGGAAAAGGATACCATGTTTGGTAAGGGGGGGGGAGGGTCAGAGAAAAAAGCAAGACCCCCAGCGAGATGGATTTGCAGAGTGGCAGCATCAGTGGGCTCAAGTATGGCAACAGTAGTGAGGTTGGCCCAGGATCGGGCAGTGTTTCATTCTGCTGTGTGTAGGGTCACTATGAGTTGGTGCTGACTCGATGGCACCTAACAACAACAACAATGTGTCTGTACTGATTGGCGGCACTTAACAAGAAGAAGTGGACAGGAAGTATTATGTCACTGTGGTTTTATATATACATTTTCATAAGAATTGCCAAGGAGTCCTGGTGTGGCACTCTGGAATTGGCACTGGACTTCAAACCACAAGATTAGCAGTTTAAGCCCAGCTGTTGCTCCTCAGGAACTCTGTACAGTTAGAATGGACTTGGCAGCATATAACAACAACAAGGGTTGCCATGGGGAGGCATGGGATCTCTATGGGATAAGCACTGGAATGCAAACCACAAGGTTTAAATTATATATGGCTGAGTGTCTAAAATAAACCCCTGCAAACTCCGCCGGAGAAAAATGAGGGGTTTTGCTCCCATAAGGATTTACAACCTCGGGAATCCTATATGGGGTTGCTATGAGTCATAACCAACTCCACGGAACTTAGCAACAACAACAAAGGGTTGCCATGGTATGGCACTGTAGAATAAGCACTGGACTGCTCCTGGGAAACCCTGTATATGGTCACTGTGATTCGGCACTAATTCCATTACACATGACAACAACAAGGGTCGCCATGAGTTGGAATGGACTAAATGGTAATGAGTTAATGACTAATAATGTTGAACGGCTTTTTATGTGCATATTAGTCATTCATATATGTTTTTTGGTATAAAATGTCTATTCAACACCTTTTCCTAATTTGAAAATTGGGTCTTTTGTCTTCTTAGTGTGTTGTCAAAGTTAGTCTCCTGATTCTTACAACTTCACCCCTGTCATTGTCAGTGCTAAGCACTGTGGTGATTGAAGTCAACTACTCGGGAATGCGTGAGTCAGTGGTTGACAACTGGTAGACAATCCTGTTTCCTAGGGTTTTTAGAACAAGGTCATTGTCCTGTGTTGTGCTCTATGCTATGCTGTTACAAGATGGTAGACGAGTCTCCCGTGTGGCCTTTCAGCTAGCCATTACTGTAGCATGGAAGCAGGTTGATTACTTCTTTGTACTCTGAGAGATTGTAAATTCAGTGATGGAGGCTGGCTATTTACTGATGAATGAGGGGACCAACACACCTCCCAATACATTCTCACTCCAGGCTGTTGTTTTCTTTTCTTTGAAGTTTTTATTGTGAATTGAGTGAAAGTCTACAGGACAGCAGTTTTACATTCAACAAATCATACACCCCGTTTCATTACAATGACTATAATCCCTTCATGTATCATCAGTCAGCAGTATTTCTCTCTATTCATTTTAGCTCTTTAAAAAAAAACAAAAAAAAACACTCGGCAATTATAATAATTTAAACTACCAAATGGCACATTCTGCAAGCTTCCTCCTGGCCACCAGTTCTTAGTCCCTCTCTTCCCATGAATCTAGAGTCCTCTGCTGCGCCCTCTCTTCATGTCCCCGTCTCTGCCATCTCTGGTATCGCTGCTTTTCTGGATAGGGGTCCCGCATTCTGCTTGTGCTCTTCTCCCCTGATGATCCTAGGGTCCTGTGTTCCTGGAATGTAAGATGAACTACTCCCCCGTTTTTGTTACAAACTTCTACCTTTACAATTGTGACAGTCACAATTAGTTATGATAACAATTATTCACTATTGAATCATAAGGTTCTTATCCTATCTCTTTTTACCAGACCCATCTACATAAGATGAAAACTATTCAGTGGGGACCAATTGTTTTCTTTCATAATGCTCAGCACAGTTTTCTTTAAGTCGCTATTTCTGTGATAATATATTCAATGTCGTTTTCCCCGACTAGTCTGTTATGTTCTTTGAGGGCAGGGGTTGTATCATGTATGTGTGGTTTGCTGTTCTCTCACCAGTGTCTAACAGTGTGTGGTACATAGGAGGCAACTAATCAATATTTTGGGGTGGAAGAATGAACCAATCTCATAATAGGGGTCTCTGCGTATAATGGGCGAGTCACAGGAAATCACTAAATCAAGGGTTATTGGTTGAATGTCGTTTATTAGCTACTGAATGTACTATTTAATGATATGTATTTTAACTGCCACTGATGCCATCTCTCCCCCTCCCCCCCCTTTTCTTTCTCATTCCCAGCAATCTATAATTATAATGCTTCTCAAGATGTGGAGCTCTCCTTGCAGATTGGTGACACGGTTCACATTCTGGAGATGTATGAGGGTAAGTCTGGATGGCCTCCTGCCAGGCTGGGGGAAAGAGTCAAACAGTGGAAGTTACTCATTAATAAGGCACTTAGAGCAAACATCAACATGCTCTACTTCCTGAAGTGCTGCTAGTAAAAATCCAGGAAGTACTTACAATTTCATATTGTGGGTGATTTCTAAACAGCCAGATGAGCAGAAGAGTTGCAAACTTGCCGAGACACCAGAGTTGAGATATGTGACCATGTGGAGGACACTGTTGTGCTCCCAACTGTGGGATGCAGGATGATCAAATGCAGTATTGGATCGGGAGGGAACACTTGGGGCATTAGGTTTGCAGTAGCTCTAAGGAGGCGCTGTTAATTAAGTGCTTCTTTCTACTCAGCAATAAATGTTGCCAGGTTGGCGGGAGGATTGAGGGAGATGACTTTCTGATGTTGCTTAGATTCTGTCAGAGAAAATTAGGTCAGGTCTGCAGCAGATCCAGAAAGTCTGCAGTATATGTCTCCAACTCGATTAGAGTAGGGAGGTGCTCCCAGTTAGCATGTTGGAGGGTTGTGGGGCAGTGCTTCAGAGCTGCTGGTTTGTCTGAACAGCACAGGTCACATCTGTCTCCATCCCACCCCCACAGCCTTCTAGCTTTAGTGCAGACTCTCTTAATTCCTTGTGCGAGTAGCTCTTCCACGTATTGTATTCACATTTCTAATCCAAACTCGTTGTTGTTAACTGCTGTCGAGTCGTTTTCGACCCATAGCCACCCCTGTATAGGATTTCTGAGGAGCGGCCGGTGAGCTTGAACTACCGACCTTGTGGTTCAAACCGACTTTGCAGTCCAACGCATTTACCCACAGTGCCATGCCAGGTCTCCAAACTCATAGAGCACCATGAATGTGTATCCAAACCACTGCCTTTTTTTTTTTAATGCCATGGGGTCAGTGGTGATTTCTTGCGTGTTAGAGTAGAACTGTGCTGCTTAGAGTTTTCAATTTTCTTGGTTTTTCAGAAGCAGATCTCTAGCTCTTATCTTTGAAAGCACCTGTGGGTAGAGTTAAACCTCGAGTCTTTTGGTAAGCAGCTGAGCACTTTAACATTTTGCACTGAAGATAAAGAGAAAAGCAAAGAACAACCTTCAGGGACCATTTATTCTCTCTGAAGGTTGGAGGAATGAGATGGGAAACTAAGTATAGATTTTTCTCATAGGTGAGGATTCTTACAACAGAGACTCTGGACTTGGAGGTTCCTTCCTCCCTATGTAAATGTTTGTGATGGAAATGGCGAAGGTGGTCATCTAGAATCTGGTGCTGCTTTCTGGGATACGATACATAGAATGGAGAAGAGGAGATAGAATGCCAGAGGAATAGAAGGTTAAGTTTGGCCATAGGAAAGCTAAGTCATCTGCCAAATTGGACAAAAGACTCTTTCATTTATTTTTAGACAGAGTATTGGGGTGTTTTGCCGTATCTTTTCCTGTTTCACAAACTCAAAAGTGTAATCCTGTAGCTCCCAGGGGCAGGGAGAGGGGAGGGAATGCTGTGAGGATTCTCCCTGTTCTATTCTCGCTCTTCTGCTTTTATCTTCACCATCTCAAGCCAGTCTGCAGTCAATTTTGTGGCATCCCTAAGTCACCAAGACACTAGGGACAATCTGCTTCTTTCCCAACCTGCTTGGGGTCCCTCAGCACTTACTCAGGCCCACCTCTCGGTTAGGACAGAATAACCCACTCTGTCTAGTCCCTTTTGGACACTTACCTTTTCATTATGCAGGCAAAAAGCTTATGTTTCGTTTTTTAAAACTTCTGTGTGGACTTAAGAATATTATTGAGTATAAAGTTCTACATTTCTATTATGGATTGAATTATGCACACACATACACACAAACACCCCACCCACCCCGCCCGCACACACACACACACACACCTCCCGGCCTCAAAATATGTGTCAGCTTGACTGGGCCATGTGATTCTCAGTGGTTTGGCAGTCATGTGATTATCCTCCATGGTGTGATAAACCAGTAAATGGATTAAGGGTGGGATGGGAGTCCTGGTGTGATGATGTAGGATAAGCATAGGACTGGTAACCCCAAGGTCGGTAGTTCAAACCTAGTAGTTCAAACCTATCAGCCACTCCTTGGAAACCTTATAGAGGATTGCTATAACTCGGAATCCAACGTGATGGCACTTAACAACAGTATCACTACCCTTCATTCAATACAGCCCTGAGCTGATGTAAGGGAGACAGGTGTATGGCATTCAACACCATTTATCTTCTTAAAGATAAAAGGTGAGAAAAGTGAGCAGAAAAGGAGGGACCAACTTGGCACCAAGGGACCTGGGGGTGATGAAGTGTGTCCTTGGGACCTGGGGTCCCTGCACTGTGGAGTTACTACAGCCAGTCAAGACATAGGAGGATCTCTAAGGAATGCTAGGTCCATAGATACTGAAAGGAGATAAGGACCTTGCTCCAGAGTTTATGCTCTGAATTCAAACTTTCACTGTGAGAGAATAGATGGGTTTGTTAAAGCCCTCCACTTGTAGTATATATATCTGTTATAGCAGCCCTAAGAGAACAAAGACAGTGTCCATTAGATTCCAGTTTGCTGTATCCTGACATAACGTTTTTTTGTTACTGAGAGCACTATGCTACTCCTTCCACCATACTTAGAGTTGGTCTGTTTCTCTTTATATTTATGTCAGTTTTTTGCTTTATCTATTCTGTGACATGTTTTTAAGCAAATGGGAGTATAGTTTTAGACTTGTTATATTAAACAAGTTTACCTTTTAATTCTTTGTCAAATATTTCATCATTATGTTTATAGCTAGAAATACTTTTTGCCTTAACTCTGTTTTGTCTGAAATTCCTGCCAATTCATGCAGAGGTCCCATATTCATCCCTGTGGCTTCCCGGGGCTCAGAAATGCTGTTCAGCTTCTCAACTACTCAAGAACTTTTTCTAGAATTAGCAGATCCCCAATAGGGAAAGCAACCCCAAATGCAAGCCTTATCTTTCTGGTTGTGCTTTTTGTTTTTTGTTTTTTTCTTTTTCACATCTTGTCCTGTTGTTGTTGTTGTTGTTGTTGTTAAGTGCCGTTGAGTTGGTTCCGACCCATAGCGACCCTGTACAGGGTTTCCGAGGGTGTAAATCTTTACGGGAGTAGAAAGCCTCATCTTTCTCCCACAGAGTGGCTGG
>NW_006408582.1:11039497-11051351 GCF_000296735.1 Chrysochloris asiatica | reverse complement strand
GGCTGGTAGTTTCGAACCGCTTACCTTAAGGTTCGCAGCCCGATTTGTAACCACTACGCTACCAGAGCATCTTGTCCTAGTGGATCTTTAATACCATGTTAGCCTTTCAGTGTGTAGGTGTGTATGTATGGGTTGTTGTTTTTTGTCCACTGGGGGCAGGAGGACAGAAGCATTGGTCTGAAATGAAGTACATGATGTTTTATAAATACATTTTTAAAAATCTGTCATGGATTGAATTGTGTCCCCCAAATATGTGTCAGCTTGGTTGGGCCATAATTCTCTGGTTTGGCAGTTATGTAATGACTCAGTCCTCAAGATGTGATCAGATGTGAAAAACCAGTCAGTTGTAAGAAGATTAAAGGTGGTATCCACACCCACAGTCCTGCTACAGCCCTGATCCCATCTAAGGGGAGTTTCCCTGGGGTGTGGTATGCAATACCTTTCATCTTACAAGAGATAAAGAGAGAGAAGTGAGCAGAGAAGGTGGGAGAAAGGACTTGATACTACCAAGAAAGAAGAGCCAGGAGCCTGGAGCATGTCCTGTTAATCCAGGTTCTTGAGTTGGGAACTTCTCAAACCTAGGGGAAGATTGATACCAAAACACATAGAGATCTCCAAGGGACACTGGGCCCACAGATGTTCAAAGTAGACCAAAACCTTCCCCCAGAGCCCACGCAGAGAGAGACACCTTCCCAAAGAGGTGGTGTTCTGAATTCCAACTTCCTAAACGCTGAGGGAATAAGTTTGTTTGTTAACGCTTCCTACTTTTGGTACTCTTGTTACAGCAGAATTAGGTAACTAAGACGAAATCCTTTTTACATCTTTATGCAGCTTGAGCATATTTATTGGAATGTTTTGGTGAAGCACTTTGTTTTTCTAGGCTTGATGGTGATAGTGATTTTAAATGTGAGCACTTGTACTTTGCAGAAAAGTCTTCCAATTGGCCAGCAAACATTCCTGAAGGCAGCACTCCTCATTAAGCTTAGGTGGTCTCTGAGCTTGGGTCAATATAAACAGAAACACAGACACACAAAGGAGATCATTTTAAATACTGTCAGTTGCTTAAATTAAAGCCTCCGTGCATCTTCCCAAACGGAACCCCCTTCCATGGAGTCAGTTCTGACTCATAACTTCACTATACAGGGTTTCCTGAGACTGTCAATCATTATAGGAGCACAAAGCCTTAACTTTCTTCCACAAAGTAACTGATGGGTTTGAACCACGGACTTTTCTGATAGTAGCCTAATGCCTAAAACTCTTTGCCATCGAGTCACTTTCGACTTCTAACAACACTTTCAAGACTTTAAATCTTGACAGCAACAGCAGCAGACAGCCTCACCATTCTCCTTTGGATCTGCTAGGGAGTTTAAACCTTTAGCGTCTTGCAGTTAGCAGCGTAGTGCTTAACCCACAGTACCACCAGGGCTCCTTACAGTGCCTCTAGTACGCTGCTGTTGACACTGTACTATGCTTGCAGGACATAGTTAATAGACATAGCAGTTAATAGTCTTGCAAAACTGGTCCTTTATCAATGTTTTGACTTCAGCATAATGACTCAGGTGCTCTAGGTCCTGCCAGCAAGAAGCCAACTCTCTTGCTAACTGCTACCGTAAAATATTTAATATACCAACCTTAGAACCCTTTCTTTTCATGCAATGCAGTCTGTTCCTGCACTTCAGAAATGAGCATTTTTTTCAAAGAGTGAATGGTTCACCTTTATAAATGCTTTCTGTGTTTGAGTAAGGAGATTAAAACCTGAGCTCACATTATGAGCTGAGTTCATTAACCACCAAGTGATATGTTAGCTTTACAGAGCGATTAATGATACTTGGATAATTTTCTTCCTGAGATTTCTTTTATTTTTTGGGATTACTTTTTAAAATAAAGATTGCCTTGCCCACACGCATTGCAGTGGGTTCTCGGGTTCTCGTGTTCATTAGGTACTTGGAGTTCTTGGCTGGGTCCTCAGATACTTTGTTATTTCAGGCAGTCCAGAACTAAATGAGGGTAGGAGTGTTTTGCAGACATTAAACACTGTGGAAATGCTGACTAATGACTTGTGTGTGCTTTATCCTCTCCTTCTCTATCCCCTCTTCCGGTTTAAAAAAAAAAAAAATGCAATGGAAACACCCACAGTCCTGGTTGGTGGAACTTCAGGATAATGTTGGCACTGTTTCATGGCCCCAGGGGTTTTGTGTCTTTCAGTTTCCTGTCAACTCTGACTCCTGGACTCTCCCTCATCATACTCTGCCCCACCCAGGTTTGAAATACACACAACTCCAGATGTCTATGTGCTTGTCCAGCATTGACCAGAGTCTACCTCTGTAGAACCAGACATGAAAAGTTCTTTTCTGCGCATAACCACAGTAGAACATCATTTAGGACTCTCCTTGTGTGGATTCCTGTCCTGTTGTTGAATGGATCATTTCCTAGAGTAGTAGCTTCCTGAAGGCAGTCTCCCCTTTTTTCATCTGAATGGCCCATGCCTAGCCCAGTTCCTGGCACATAACAGGTGCTCAACAAAAGGCTATTGGATGAGGGAAGGTAGTTGGAGCTAGACAAGCTTGTGTAAAGAATAAAGTGGGTGATAAATAGTATCACCTCTACAGAACCTCTGAATATCACAAACAAGACTGCCTTTCCTTTCCATGAGAGAAATACAGGGGACTCCAACATTTCCCTGACACCTCTACAGAAGGATTTGGTTTATTGCTTGAGCTTCATGTAAAAAAAAAAAAAAAAAAAAAGTTTTATTGAGCTAGAACTCCATATCCCTGAGCCTTTATTTCCCATTTTCCCCTGCCCCTAACGTCCCCATAAGACAAACACAAATCTGTTTTATATCTCTGAATTTGCCTTTTCAGTACATTTCATATAAATGGAATCATACAACATGTAGGACCTTTTGACCCGCTTTTTTTTTTTTTTTTTTTTACTTAACATAATGTTTTCAAAGATGATCCCTGTTGTCACATTCATCAGTACTTCATTTCTTCTGATCGCCAAATCATATTCCATTGTAAGAAAATATACCCCATTTAGCATATCCATGCATCAGTTGTTGGACATCTGGATTGCTATGACTGAACATTCAGGTACAGGTTTGAGTGGATGTACGTGTTCATTTCTTTTGGGTGTATCACCAGGAGTGGGATTGCTGAGGAATATGGCAACTCTGGGTTTATATTTTTGAGGAACTGCGAGACTGATCGCTTCAGCTTTCACTCCAACACAGCCCAAATGAAAGAACTGTAGCCCTGTGTCACCACTAGCTTTTTCTGTGACCTTTCCCCTCAATTTCATTTGTTACTTAAACATGAGGGAGTAGAGTAGAATAAACTGAGAGGATATATACTACTCATACTTTAAAAATCCCTAAGAATTACTTGCTTTCTGAAAATTTCTCAGGGAAAAAAGATCCTTAGGGACTGATTTCTGTTTCCTTACCTTCATTTTTGGCACTGTACTGCCAGTTGTTGTTGTTGTTAGGTACCATCAAGCTGGTACCAATTCATAGTAACCCTATGCTTAACAGAATGAAACATTGCCTTGTCTTGCACCAACCTCACAGTCTGAGGCAGATAAGCCATGTCTGAGCCCATTGCTTCTGCCTTTGTGACAATCCATCTTGTTGAGGGTCTTCCTCTTTTTCTCCGACCCTCCACTTTACCAAACACGATACCTTTCTCCAGGAACTGGTCATATATTCGAAGTATGAGTGACGAATTCTGATCATTTGGCTTCCAAGGAGCACTCTGGCTGTACTTCTTCCAACATAGATCTGTTTGTTCTTTTGGCAGTCCATGGTACTTTTAATATTATCCTCCAACACCAACACTCAAATGTATCAATTCTTCTTCTGTTCTCATTCACTGTCCAGCTTTCACATGCATATGAGGTTATTGAAAATACCATGGCTTGAGGCAGGCACACCTTACTCCTCAGACTGACATCTTTACTCTTCAACACTTGTGCAACTGATTTGCCTAATGCAATACATTGTTTGATTTCTTGACTGTTGCTTCCATGAGTGTTGATGGTTGAGCCAAGAAGAATGAAGTCTTTGACAACTTCAATCTTCTCTCCGTGTATATAGATGTTGTTTATTGGTCCAGTGGTGAGAATTTTTCTTTTCTTTATATTGGTGTTTGATCTTCATCAGTAAGTACTTGAAGTCCTCTTCACTTTCAGCAAGCCAGGCCTGCCAGCAGTCAATGCCATGTTTTTGCTTATTTAACCTGGAAAGGGATTTTGGCAGTAAAACATTCTTTATCTTGAGCATTCTTTCCCACCCCAGATCCTTGGGCAGCTCATGCCTGGAGGTACCCGTTCTGTTCGTTTATTTATTCAATAATAATAGTTGCTGAACACCTGCTGTGTAGCCAGTACATTCGTTGAGCAAAGAGATGTTGTAGGAGTTGGGATTGCAGCAGTGACAAAACTTGCTCTCACCTGGTTTTTACATTTGAGAGATAGACCACCCCCCCCCACACACACACAGCAAGTTCAAAAAGGTAAACAAGCAAATTCAGATACATAGAAGTGCTATAGAGATGAAAGGATGAAATTGCAGAGACCAGAGATGGGAGAAGAAAACTGCTATTGACTAGGTATCTCATCCATGTCTATGCTACTTAACTGCTCTGGGGAAGGCTCTCGAACTCTTTGGGTCATGGTCATTTTGCCTAGAATTGGGTTTCTCTTTGAATGGGAAGTGATTAAGTGAAAGTGCTTTGAAAATGACTTACTCAAAAGACTATGCCCACTGCCATCCAGTCAATACTGACTCATAGAGGGACCTATAGAGGGTTTCTGAGACCGTAGATCTTTTCTGGAGCAAACAGCCTCATCTTGGTCCCACGGAGTAGCTGACTGTAAGAGTAAGGTTTCTGTTTCCTACTACCCTGAAGCTCCTTCTCCTGGGACTAACCAAAATGGAGACACATAGAGTTCTTCTAATGGGTACTGTTTTAGATTCGTATCTCACAAACTCAAGAGAGAGGTGGTTGCTCTCAGCAGTTATTTTTGGGGGTGAACACAACACAATTGGTCCCTGTTAGAACTGACAAAATGAGATAATGTCTCAAAGGTGTTCTGAGTTCTACAGCAGGCAGGCACAGCACAGGGTTTTATATTAGACTTCATTTCACCTTGTAAAGAGCCAAAGGATCACACAAATGACTGGACAGGACCCAAAGGAAACCGGCAACACTGAAAAACTGAATGGAATAAAAGAGAAACATTTGTATAAGAGATCCTCAATATAGCCATGTTTATTTTTTCCATATAGAATGAGACTAGTTTTAAAATACCCTTTAGTTTAGAAATTCATTCTCTTGACATATGAAAAGGAATACAAGTGGATTATGATTTGAGCTGTACTGGGTTTGAATCTCATCTATATAAAGCATGCCTTTTTAAGTAGATAAAGAAGGAGGTAGTGTTGTGTCCAAAAACCAAATCAATCTCATTTCTGTCCAGTAGGTTCTAACTCATAGTGACCTACAGGTCAGAGTAGAACTGCCCCATTGGGTTTCCAAGCCTATATAAATCTTTGTGGAAGCAGACTGCCACATCTTTCTCCTGCTGTGTGGTTAACAACCGAGAGTTTAACCTCTGTGCCACCAGGGCCCCTCAATGTTATGACAGGTAGGTGAAATGACATGGTGTTGAATTTTGACTCCTTGGCTAACAACAGTTTCTAACAGGCTTAAAGAAGGAATAGAGTGCATTTGAAATTTTTTCATGTAGAGACATACTGGGCAACTCTCCTGGATACAGTAATGGGAAGGCTGCATGGTACCATGTGGTACCCTATGGTCTTATATAACACTTTGGATTCAAGAAGATAGTCATACTGTCTCTTATCTACTAAGTTGTATGATAATTTTTCAATTACCGTACCTCAGAATCGTTTTTATTATTCCTCCTTTCTCCTTGTTTCCTTCTCTATTTGATCAACCATGCCAAGTGGTCACAGACAAGAAAGAAGCAATGAAAATACAAGTTGATTTAAAAAAATCTGTTCTTGATAGCATACGTAAAAGTTTACTAGATATAAGCAGTAATAAGGCCTTAGATGTATTTGTAACTTCGTTCAAGATAATTGAACGTTTACCATGTTCTAGTTACAGAAACACAACAGCCTTTTAAAACTATCAATGGCAGTGTGCCCGACAGCTTGGGTTTTATGACAAGCACTGCATGCAGTACATTGGCCTTGAAAGCAGATTAGGCTGTGTGGCATTTTGTTGAGTGTGCTTGGTCACTTCCCACATCTGTCTGACCTTAACCTTAAATACAGTGTGTCAGCTTTACTACAGGAGACATATGTTCCTGACATGTGTTTCTAAAAGATGTGTGTGGCATTAGCAGTGTGTTTACACGAAACACTAATGAAAATTTGGGCTAATTGGAAAGTTTCATCTCAAATTTGATCATATCAAAAAGATAATGTCATGTGTTTCTCTGTTTGAGATACATTTGAATGTGCTTCTTAAATGTGAATTATTCAGGGTGGAGCCATATGTGAATTCTTCTAGGGAAGCAATCAGAACTTTTCTGAACATTTGCTCCTCATTCATTTTCACCTATATGAACTGGCATTTCAAGTTGGCCTATTTGGGCAGCTGCCCATATACTTAAGGGAGGCAAGCTCAGCGTGATACCTGAAGATGCATTTGGAGATACTCTGGAGGAATGTTTCCATGGGCTTTCGGTGTCTCTAAAATTTTGGTCACCATGGGATCTTAGTAGGATCACAGGATTGGGAAGGGTGTGGATATACATACTGTTGATAGTTGTGATTTCCCACCAAATCACTTGGTGGGAAAAGACCATATTTTGTATGATTTCTTTTATATAAAATAGACAGAATAGGAAAATCCATAGATAACAAATGAATGGTTACCAGAGGCAGGGGCAAAGGGAAATGACTGCTTGATGGACAGGGTTTCCTTTTGGGGTGATGAGTATGTTTGGAATCAAATAGAGGCAGTGATTGTACATTTTTGTGACTACACCCACTCCTCACATATCAACAATCTCATCTGGCATATTAAGGTACTCTGGTAGCATAGTGGTTACAAGTCGGACTGCTAACCCAAGGTCAGCAGTTCGAAACTACCAGCAGTTCCTCAGGAGAAAGATGAGGCTTTCTGCTCCTGTAAATATTTATAGCCTTGGAACCCCTATACAGGGTCGCTATGAATCAGAACCGACTTCACAGCATACCACCACCATCTGCCATTCTGCCTTTATGACAATAGTAAAAATTGTATCCAACTGTTTTGCACATTAAGGAGTTTCTGGAATGGCTGCAGTAGCTGCCGAGGGCCCCCTCCCTTGAGGAGATGTCTCTGGGCAGTCTGTGGGAAGCTGGGCTGCACTGTTTCATACCCCCTGCTGCTTCCTCCTACCTAAAGGGCTCCCCTGCTCTAGGGGCTCTAGGCAGATGGCTAGGAAGTCCTGAACCAGTAGACGCCTGTGCTGGATTTCCAGCTCCTATGTGGCCTGAGGCCTTGCCGCTCCAGATAGCTTTGAGGTGGAAAAGAGCAAAGAAAAAAACTTACGAGAGGATTTTTGGAGGAAATGTGTTTAACTGACACTCCAGAGGGAGCCAAACTGGACCTGATGCCTCTGGCAAGGTTATGTGGCCAAGCTCACAAGCATCTTTACAGGAAGCCCCAAGCTTTGGTGATTCACCAGAGCCTGAGGGCAGAGGGCAGGGTTTCAGGATCAAGAATGCCGGGCTTGCTGTGGTGGGAGTGGAGCCCTGGAGGTTGGTTCCCAGGAGGAAACTCTGAGCCAGCTCTAGAAGAAGGTGAAGTGGTGGAATCTCCAATCCCTTAGCCTGCTTTGTCCAGCTTTTTCTACTGCAAACTTCCTCCTCCACGGAGGAATGATCCTTAACTGCACTCATAGCAGTGATGAGCAGCCAATAAATCTTGGTGGGTAGTATTTCTGTGGTCGTATTCTCCAAATTAAAAAAAAAAAAAAAAAGACAAATGGATGATTGGAAAACAGGAGAAAAAAATAATCCTCCATTTTTACAGAATGCTGATTTTCACAAAATGTTGATAAGTGAGGACTGGAATGTTGGTGTTAAGTGCCATCAGGTCAATTCCAAGTCATAGCGACTCTGTATGCGAGGAGTAGATGTTGCGTTTGAACTGCCAACCTTACGGTCCAGCACCTTTATCCTGTAGCACCACACCAGGAATAGGTGTATTCTAAATGCCACTGATTTAATACAGTTTAAAATGATTCATTTCGTGTTATGTGATACTTCAACTATTAAAGAAAATTTCTTGGTGTGTAACCTTTGTCAAAAATGTCTTGGAGGTCTTATTCCCATTATGAAAGACAACACATTACACCATTGTGCGGGTTGGGTAAGATTTAGTTAAGGATTAGTATAAGGAGAACATCTTAACGGAAATTTCAAAATTAATCAAAGGCAAATAGAAATAAGATACTTTTCTTTTGCTTGCATGAATAGATTAAATGTGTGCCTCTGCTTTATTCATAGTCATTTAAGTGTGATTTATAATCTTTGAAAGCACATGAGGAGGCTTCTGCAATAAATAATAACCTTATATCTGGAGCTCTGGTAGTGTAGTGGTTATGAATCGAGCTGCTAACCTCAAGGTCGGCAGTTCAAAACTACCAGCTGTTCTGCAGGAGAAGGATGAGGCTTTCTGCTCCCGTAAAGATTTGCAGCCTCGGAAGCCCTGTGCAGGGTCACTGTGAGTTGGAACCGACTCCACTGTACTTAACAACAACAATCTGCCTGAGAAACTTGCAAACTGCAAATCAGTCTTCTAAGTGCATGAGAACTTCAGTTCTTTTGCCCTGGCTTGTTAAGTGCTGCAAAGTCAATTCTCTGACTCAGCGACATGTATACGGTTTCCAAGGAGCAGCTGGTAGGTTTGAACCACCAACCTTGTGGTTAGCAGTCCAGTGCTTATCCTACAGCACCACACCAGGACTCATACCTTGCCTTATGCACATGTACAAGTCAGGTTACAAACAGGAACAGGCCTCATATTTCTGCTTTTGCTTCTCCTCTTCAGCCATCTGGGTTTGCGTTGTCACCTCTGATTGGGCCTGTGGTTAGCTCTTAGACTCCAGACATGTGTAGCTTTTTGCCCTTTCATTTTAAGAATGACGTTATTAAGGAACTTGAAACAAATTTTTTAGTGACCCAGTCAGAAGATGTCTTAGGACGGGCTGATTGCTGTTAAATTGGCATGCATTCCTCATTTCACCATATTTTCAACACCTGCATACAATGAGTTTCCGGTCTTACTGGGTTCTCCAGTATGTGTTTCACCTCAGTGCCCCTTTCCAGGAAGCTTAGATGGCTTCTAACAAAGCACTTAAACTGCATTGACATTCCAGAATTCTTGGTAAGCTAGACATGCAAGTTTGTGTCTCTTCCCTCTCCTATGTCTTTTCTATTAAGTTACTTGAAATGAGGAATTGGGTTTGTATTCTTATACTCCTTGAGGCCCCGTGGCATCAGAGTCTGGCATAAAATCCTAAAACCAAACTGCTCCTGAGTGATTTCCTGATGAGGAGTCCTGGTGGCACAACAGTTAAGCATTCAGATGTAACCTGAAGTTCAAACCTACCCAGCATCTCTTTGGAAGAAAGACATGATAATTGGCTCTGAAAAGACTGAAATCATAGTTCCATTCAGGTTTACTGGCTCTCTATGAATCAGAATCAACTGGAGGGTACAACAACAACAATGCTCCTCAGAAACCATATATACAGGGTCACTATGAGCCAGAACCAACTTCACGGCACTTAACATAAACAACAGCATTGTATAACTTCAACTTTGTTGAGCTTGTTGGCTCAGTGAGAGACATGTATCACTGAGGAGGGAAATACGATTTTTTAGTAAAGACAACTATGGGAGAAAGCACTGGACCACAAGGTTGGTTTGAACCACAAGGTTGGTGGTTCAAACTCACCAGCTGGTCCTTGAAAACCCTTTAAGGGGCTGCTATGATTCAGAGCCAACTGTATGATACTTAACAACAACAACTGTTGCTGTCAGTGAAAACGAGAAGACCCCTGATGAAAATGGATTGGCATAATGACTGCACAGCAGTGAGCCCACACATAGTAATGATTGTGAGGACAGGGCAGTGTTTGGTGGTGTGTGTGTAAGGTTAGTATGAGTCGGAACTGACTCAAAAGCACCTGATAGCAGCAGTTGTGTGCCTTCACGTTGATTTGCCTCATTGTGACTTTGAAGTACAGGATATAACTTTTCTGTAAGGTTTCCTAGTATGTGATCTTTATGGGAGCAGATTGCCAGGTCTTTTGTCCTGAGGACATGCTAGTAGGATCCAGTTGCCAACCTTTCCATTAGCAGCTGAGTGCTTAATCATTGTGTCATCAAGGTTCCTTTAGCAAGGACAGTTGTTGTTAAGTGCCGTCAAGTTAATTCTAATTCATAGAGACCGTGGCTACTATTTCTGAGGAGCGGCTGGTGGGTTTGAACTGTTGACCTTGTTGTTCAAACCAACCTTGTGGTCCAGTGTTTATCCTGTAGCACCACATATAAACTTCTTGCTTTCAAAAACGGCAACAACAACAAAATCCATATCCAGAAAATGTAAAGGGAATTGACACACCAGGAGCCCTGGTTACACAGTGGTGAAGTGCTCGGCTGCTCATGGAAAGGTAGATGGTTCAAATCTACTGGTCACTCCGAGGGAAAAACGTGTGGCAGTGTGTTTCTGTAGAGATTACCTTGGAAACCCTATGAGAGATCCCATAGGGTCGGCAGGAGTCCAAATTAGTGTTTGGGAAACTAGTAGTAACTGATGGTTGTTGTTGTTATGTGCTGTGGAGTCAGTTCCGACCCATAGCAAACCTATACAGGGTTTCCAAGGCTGGAAATCTTTACAGGAGCAGAAAGCCTCATCTTTCTCCCGCGGAACAGCTGGTAGTTTGAAACTGATGACCTTGAGGTTCGCAGTCCCATTTATAACCACTACGCTACCAGAGTTCCTAATTGATGGTTAGATTAGAGGAATATTTATCTCCCTCCCATTACTGAGCTTCAAGGTTTCTGTGAAGGTGGAAAAGAGCTGTTCCCTAGTTTTGCAGGGGAACATGTGGTTCTCTCACCACTGTGTGTTTTTGTTTTTTTTAAGTTTTTATTGTGAATTGAGTGATCGTTTACATGGGAGAACATCAGCTTTATGTTCATCCTATCTTATTTTGTTTCATTGCAATGATTACAGTCCCCTTCATGCATCATTATTCAACAGCATTTGCTTCCATACCCTCTGTTTTGTTTTGTTTTGTTTTTCAAACAACCAAAAGGTACACCCCACAAGCCTGCCCACCAGCCAACAGCACACAGCTCCCCTCCCTCCCTAGTCCAGAGTCCCCAGCCGCTCCATCTCTCTATGTCATCGTGTCTGCCTCCATCTCTGGCATCACTGCTTCTCTGGATAGGGTCCTACACTCTGCTCTTCTCCCTTGATGGTTCCAGGGACCTCTGCTCCTGGACTGACAGATCAGCCACCCCCCTCCTTTTTTTACAAAACATTTACCTTTACATTTCCAACCCTCACAGTCAGTCCTGGATAGCAATTATTCACTATTGTACCACATGAGTGCTATCCTCATCTCCTTTCACCAGCCCCATCCAGACAGGTTGGAAACCACTCAGTGGAGATTCTATCTTCCCCCACACCCTCTGCAACTAAGCTCCCTCTTGAAAGCTTGTAAGCCAGTCACTTTGTGCCTTTGTGGGCCCCCCATGTTAGGTACACAATGTCTTAATCGTCCATCCCTGTCATCACCACTCTGCTTTTTTTTTTTT
>NW_006408582.1:11001253-11039114 GCF_000296735.1 Chrysochloris asiatica | reverse complement strand
CAGATTGGATACTGCTCAGTGGAGATTCTACCTTCCTCCACGCCCTCTGGATCTAGGTTTCCTCTTGAAAGCTTGTAAACCAGTCACTTCTTGCCTTTGTAGCCCCCCGCCCCCCACTTTGGGTAGCCAATGTCCAAGTTGCCCATCCCTGTCTACTCTGTGTGTGGAGGGGACCACTGTTTTGTATAGTGATTTATACCTGCTTCTCTTCTGCCATCACCCTGAGCCTCATCCTTCTTCTTCTCTGAGGAGGCTGTTTGCTGGTGAAAACAGAATTTTCCACTGTCAACATCTAGTGTAGGCAACCAGAAGAAATCTTCTTGGCAGTTTTAGCTATGGAGTTATTAGATTTTATGAGGTAAAGGAACAAAACAATGCTTGTGGAAGGAAACTTAAGAGATCAAAGCCTTAGTTACTTCAAATGAAGAACTGAAGAAATGGAATCTCACATTGCCAAGGTGGAGAGCTAGACCTTTCAGTTTTCAGACAAGTCCTCTTTATAAAGAGCAGTATACCACCTCTTTTCTGGACTTTCTTGCCTGCCAGGCTGGGTTCTTTGTCCCTGCCCAGCTTTGGCCACTGGGATCTCAGGGAGGGAGAAGAGAGTTCACTCACACCTTGCAGTCAAATCCCATTTTATAGACACTGATATTCTGTGGCCCTTGTATCAGTCTAGTGTGTACATGGCTTCTAGATTAAGTGGACCTTCTCTTTCTTATTCATTGACACAGTAAAAGTTTATTAGGTGTCTAGTATGTGCCAAGAGTCCCTGGATGGTATGAACAGTTCATGTGTGTTTGACTACTAATTAAACAATTTGATGTTCTAGTCCATCCAGAAGAGCTCCAAAAGAAAGGTCTGCCCATTTACTTACTAAATATTAGCCATTGGAACCCCTGTGGAGCAGAGTTCTACTCTGATACACAGGCAGTCACTATGAAGAGTTGGAATCGACTTGATAGCACCTAATAAGTTGATAGCTGGTAATATGTACCAGGCCCTACAAGGGACAAGGTCCTTTCTTGTTAATTCAATTAAATAACTATATATAGAGAAACCACATCTCTCTCTTCATGTAGGTGTTGTACCTGTGAATATGTGCATTATATTGATTCGATTCTATACCCACACTTACCTCACTTGAGAGTCAGTGCAGAGAGAAAGGACCCCAATTATCCATCTCCAGCATTGACCTATTGTCATGCTGTACCACAAGGTTGAACTGCTAGGTCGGCAGTTCAAACCCACCAGGTGCTCATGGGAAACCCCTATACAGGGTCTCTGTGAGTCGGAACCTTAACAACACCAACAATAAGCATCGACCTCTATAGGGTAGGTGTGAGAAAGTGGGAGGTAGGAGATCCCTGGATTAGACAGTAAATTGCTGGTTGACTTTGGAACATGTCGTTTTCTGTTTCTTGCTTATGTTTCCTTTAAGTAAGGGTGTAAGAGTTCAGTGATGTCTGAGTATAGGGTCACTGTGAGTCATCATCAACTCTGTGGCAGTAAGTTTATGGAACTCATTACCACCTAACATTTGTTGTTTTTGTTAAGTGCTCTTGAGTCGGTTCCAGCTCATAGCGACCCTGTGTAGGGTTTCTGAGGAGCAGCTGGTGGGTTTGAACCGCTGACCCTGTGGTTAGCAATCTAGTGCAGATCCTAGAGTGCCACGCCAGGAGTTCTACCTAACATTTAGCACCTGTCTACCCCAAAGGGACACAATTGATTAAAGATAGAACCTGAAAGGCTGATTTGTCTTACAAAACAAGACACAACAGCGAAACAAAATTTGCCAGGAAAGAGAGTAGAATTATCTTTTACCGTCTTGGCATCCTTTGACTTTCTGCCTTTCAACATTTGTTTGAAAAACCCAAATAAGATGGTCAGTATATTCGGCATATGAACATTGTGAACATCGTGGAGCCAGGCTCTAGAAGGCCCAAGTACAAAGGTGTGGAGATTTTTATAAAGGTGGAGTTTCAGACTGACTGCTTTCTCTGCTCTGTGTGGGGTTTGCACCTAGCTGTATCTGCTCCTGGGGCCCCTTAGGGACCACAAGCTCCTACTTGAGGGCACACTAGGGATGGGAGGGTAGGCGATGGCCATGGAAACCAGACAGGTTTATCTAGTCCACAGGGAATGGCACCAGTGACCTTGGCCTAATTAACTGTGCTTTACCCAGCAAGCTACCAGACCGGTGTCTCCGAAAGAAAAATAACCGGATTTAGCACCTGCTCCTCCTCTGTGGATACTCCCAGTTCACTCCCCCCTGCCCCCATTTCTGTCTCCCACCTACCTACAAACAACATGGGTACTTGTCAACAGCAGCTCCTTAGCTATTTCTTGCTTTTAATTTTTGAAAGCTTAAAAGTAATTTATTTTATTTACCTATTAATGTATATGTTGGGTGAGGAAAAGAATTTCTCTTGTGATCGTAAAATACAGAGAGATTTTATAAAACACTGCATGATTTACACATCTAAACATTGTTTTCATTGTTCAGATAATCTCAGCTCTCCCTTAGTAATTGCCTCCTGAGACTTGAGCATATGCCCAACTCTCTCCTTTGTGTGCTAGTAGTATCTCTGGGCATTACTACTAAAAGCTCTTTTGTATTTAATTATTTGTTTACAGATGTGTTTCCTTCCTTCTTGAACACATTGTCTGGTACACTCTTGTTCAATTTTTCATGTATAATAAATGAATGGCCACATCAGTAATGTAAATCCTCAACTCAAATGTACCTCTTTAGAGAGAATTTCTAAGCACCATTTCTAAAGCTGTCCACATCCTCATCTTTGGTCCTTAGTGTCTAATGCATCAAATCAGTTCTTGAAATGGTCTGTAAATTAAGATGGGATTTACTCAAGGTCAAGGAGCCCTGGTGGGCTGCCAACCACAAGGTCGGCCGATCCTGGGGAGAAAGATGAGGTTTTCTGCTCCCATAAAGACTTACAGCTTTGGAAACCCTACGCAGGGTGGCTGTGAGTTGGAAGTGCCTAGTCAGCATACAACAACAACATACTCAAGGCCATATTTTGGCACTTGTGGATTTAATTTTCTTCTGCTTCAGCCTGAACTTGCTTATGAACAACTGATGGTCTGTTTCATGTATTATCAGTAAGGACAAATCTTTACAGAATGACATCATGCCTGGTAAAATGAAGGGTTAGCAAAAAACAGGAAGATCCCCAAAGACCTGGATTGGCACAGTGGCAGCAGCAATGGGCTTAAGCTTCACAATAGTTGTAAGGATGGTACAGGACTGGACAGTACTTCTCTCTGTTGTGTCCAGGGTTACTATGAATTGGAAATGACTGAACAGCACCTAACATAATAGCAGGATTATGTTATTACTAAGGGAGAGCTGAGATTATTTGAACAATGAAAGCAATGTTTACATGTGTAAGTCATGGAGTGTTTTATAATCCCCTATAGTGACCCTAAAGGACACAGTAGAACCCATAGGGTTTTCAAGGCCGACACGTTTACAGAAGCAGACTGCCGAATCTTTCTCCTGTGAAGCAACTGGTGGGTTCTAACCGCAGACCTTTGGTTAGCAGCCAAGCACTTAACTACTGTGCTACCAGGGCTTATTCACCCTCATCATATTACTCTTTCATTTCTTTGTAATTTTTAGCATATAGGATGATGTTTTTGTATTTGCTTATGGGTTTAAGTATATGATTTCTCTCCCCACTGTTATAAAGTAAGCTTCAGGAGCATGGAGACCTTATATGCCCTGCTCTTCTGGCATCTATACATATTTGTTGAATGAATAAGTGAATCTTCAATCTGGGAATGAATTTGTAGATGTAGCAAAACTCATTTAGAACAAGTTTTAGAGCACAAGTAATTAAGTTGAATAATGTCTTTGGGGAGACACAGTACAAAGTAAAGTAAGGAAGAAATAGTTGTACGGTTTTTCACAAGAGACTGGTAAACTGGTTTCAGGCAATCTCCAGCAAAAATATTTTAGTCGTGTCATCATTATTTAATTCTGTGGTGCTTTGAGGTAGTTACTGTGTAAAATAATATTCATTTGATGATGTTGGTTTTCACTTAAGATTGTAGTAAAATTTGCATTGACTTGTTGAGTTTTACACAAAATGCACTCACGTTGGGTATACAATTCAGTGAGTTTTATGAATTGGTTATGCCCAATCAACGTATAGAACATTCTCTGTTCCCTAGAACATTCCCTGACACCTTCTTCCAGATAATTCCCATCCCAATAAGTAACCACTGTTTTGATTTAAGTCATCATAGATTAGTTTTGCCTGCTGTTCAACTTTATGTGAGTATCACGTGAGTAACTTCAATTCCAATCTAACTGCACAGAGTTGATCCTTATTAGTGCTCTTTCGGTGCTTCCATGATAGCCAGAAACCTGACTGAATTCTTATTCTTGTTACTTATTTGATCAATTTCCCAGTATTCAACCAAGACTCCCATTATCAGTACCACTCCTTGCCTCATGTGGGCGCTCTTCTCAACCTGCTTTGGTTGTTGTGTACCAAGCTTGGCTTCATCTATCCATCGCCCCCAAGAATGGACACCTACCTTCCTCACTCCAGTTGGCTCTGACACCCCTTGGTTCTCCCCAGCCCCATTTGGATGCCCTCCATTTTCTCTTTTGGGCTCTAAAACACCATACCTGTCTGGCCTCTGGTATAAATTCCCTTCCCTGTGTCCACATCTCTCCCATTATAAATTCCTGCATTGTTCTGACCCAACTAATGGTTTCAGGGATGAGTTACTTAGGAAGGGAAGAGGAAGGGCCAAGATGTAGCTCTCAATTCTACATTTGATTCCCTAATTACACTAAAGAAGGGCATAGCAGGCAAATTTGACCTTCATTGCTAATTGTGTGGTAAGGATCAGCATGAATCAGTCAGTGCCTTCCTGGAAATGGATCCAGTCCCCACCTTGTTGTAACTAGCAACTCCAAGTGGCACTCTTTCATTCCTAGCTGCTTGGGGCCAAGTCAAGGGGCATCTGCCTCAAGCCAAGAAATCTGTGATTCCCACTACTTTAAACCTAGGTCAGAGCACACGCGTAAAATGGCGCACACAGGCTTTCACACTGCCAAGTAGACAGATGTCAGCCCCTGCTGGATTTTACTCATCCATGGGTTCATTCATTCCCTGCAATACTCACAGAAGTCATGAATAGTGTATATACTTTAGCAGCTGATTTATTACAGTCACAATAGATACAAAAAGATGCATAAGTGGAGGTCTTAGAAGATTCCTGGAGTCCTTCCTTTGTCCCCAGAGACCCACCACCCTCCCAGGAGCAGGCACCCAGGTACTTGTGTGTTCAGGGCCTTTTATTGTCTTCATTGCATAGTTGGGGTCTCTGCATAGTCATGATTGATTGAATAATTAAATATGCATGACTGATTGAGTCATGGTCCCTGGTTTTCCTGAAGTTGGCTGTCCAGGTGTAGTCTGTTGTTGTTGTTAAGTGCTGTCAAGTCCATCCTGACTCATAGCGCTCCTGTATAGGATTTCTGAGGAGCAGCTGGTGAACTTGAGACATTAACTTTGTGGTCCAAACTTACCTTGCATCCAGTGCATCGACCCACAGCACCATACCAGGACTCTTGGTTTTGCCACCATTTACACTCGCACAGGTTTTCAAGTGTTGCCTATCAATTTCAGATACTTAAGACACGAGAGTTCTTTGTCTCACATTAGTGTTTCCCTCTTTTCATTCTTGCATCATTCTGTCCACTCACTTGCTTTGGCACACAGTTTAATTGTCTTTGACAATATGTCTTTTACTTTGTCTTAACTACTAGTGGTACTTTAATAAATATCTCAAGTGGGAGTTGCCTTAAAGAACAGAAGTTTATTTTATCACAGTTCTGATAAAATAAACTAATATTCTTTAAGGCAACAAGATAAAACCAGGGTTTTGGTCTTGTTGATTCCTTCCTAGTTGGTAACCTTGGGGTTCCTTGGTTCCTTGTTGATCCTCAAATAACATCTATCTACCTTAGTGTACTTGAAACATTTACTGATGAAGATCCAAGAACACAGCCTTCGGTATGGATTGCATCTCAATGTCAAGAAAACAAAAATCCTCACCACTGGACCAATAAACAGCATTATTTTCAACGAAGAAAAGATTGAAGTTGTCAAGGACTTCATTCTTCTTGGATCAACTATCAACATTCACGGAAGCAGCAGTCAAGAGATAAGATGACGTATTGCATTGGGCAGATCTGCTGCACAGGAACTTTTAAATAAAGTGTTGAAGAGCAAGGATGTCAGCTTGAGGACTAAGGTGTGCCTGACCCAAGCCATGGTATTTCCAATAACCTCATATGGATGCGAAAGCTGGACAGCGAATAAGGAAGATCGTAGAAGAATTGATGCCTTTGAATTGTGGTGTTGAAGGAGAATACTAAAAGTGCTATGGACTGCCAAAAGAAGCAATAGATCTGTTTTGAAAGAGGTGCAGCCAGAGTGCTCCTTGGAGGTCAACATGGATAAACTTAGTCTCTCATACTTTGGACATATTGTCCAGAGGGAACAGTCACTGGAGAAGAATATCATGCTGGATGTCAAGATGGAGAGTCAGAGAAAGAAAGGAAGACCCCCAACAAGATGGATCAGCCAGGTGGCATCATTGATGGCATCAAGTGTGGCAGCGGTAGTGAGGTTGGCCCAGGATCGGACATTGTTTTGTTCTGCTGTGCATGGGGTCACTATGAGTCGTTTCCGACTTGATGGCACTGACAACAACAACAACCTTATTGTATAAGGAGCTCTGGTAGCGTAGTGGTTACGAATCGGGCTGCGAACCTTAAGGTCAGCTGTCTGAAACTACCAGGTGTTCCACGGGAGAAAGATGAGGCTTTCTGCTCCCATAAAGATTTATAGCCTCAGAAACCCTGTACAGGCTCGCTATGAGTTGGCACATAACAACAACAACAACCTTAGTGTATGCTTGTTTGCTCTGTCTGTAGGCTGTTCTTTCTATAACTCAAAAGTGTTTTGGTTCAGGATCTGGTTGATTACATTATATTAGCTTACATGCCAAGGTATTAAAAAAGCCACTGATGGCGAATCAGTCCCAACTCATGGCGACTATAGTACCAAGTCGAATTGTCCTATAGGGTTTCCAGTACTAACTCTTTATGGAAGCAGACTGCCACGTCTTTGGAGTGGTTGGTGGGTTTAAACTAAAGACTTTCTGGTTAGTAGCAGAGTGCTTAACCACTGTGCCACCAAGTCTCCTTAGCATACTACACTTAACTTGCTTTAAATACTTGAGAATTATCAGTAATGTTTGTTCTTGACTCTATTATAACCCAAATTTATGTGAAAAGATTGTGTGTTAAAAATCCTAATTAAATGTGAGATCACTGATGTTTTAAAAATCTTAAAAATGTACTCATACAAAATACTACTCTTACTATCCCTTGCTGTCATGAGAAAATTGAATTTATGGAGCACTGACCATATGTGATTTTAAAAATGAAAAGGGAGAGACTGTGTGTCTGCAATTGCCTGGTGCCAAGAACAGCTCACTTTTTCAAATTCAGGATGGTTATTTTGTTCCTGTAGATGTAGCTTAGTGGTTACGAATCGGACTGCTAATCTCATGGTCAGTAGTTCGAAACTACTAGCTGTTCCGTGGGAGAAAGATGAGGCTTTCTGCTCCCGTAAAGATTTACAGCCTCGGAAACCCTGTACAGGGTCGCTATGAGTCGCAATCAACTCCAGGGCACATAACAACAACAACAAGATAGAGATCATGCACAATCCAAAATTCTAGAGAAGATTTGTTGTTAAGTGCCGTCAAGTCGGTTCTGACTCACAGCGACTCAGTAGAGGGTTTCTGAGGAACAGCTGGTAGGTTTGAACTGCTGACATTGTGGTTCTCAGTCTAGTGCTCTGCTGATAACTACAGTCCAGTGCTACTCCTACAGTACCACTAAGGTGGTAAAAATGCCTTTCAGAAATGACAGGGTAAGGAAGCATAATTCCGTGATGAAGAGCTGTGTCAAATACCATTTACAAAATGCAGATAAATTCTCCTTTGAAAGCTGAGGAAAGTCCCTATTGTGACGTCTTGACTTTTTAGAGTGTAGAAAAATGAAGACTGCCTGTAAGAACCTGAAGAAAGGATTGTTTCTCAGATACTTTCCACCCCAGGAGTTTCTCCTGATCCTTGATGAAAGTTGAAACCAATTTCATATTTTAGCAGAACCAAGAAATTGTGCTCAGATGGATAAAGACTCTTGATACTTGGATAGAAAAGCTTAACTTGGTGGTCTTTTTATACCTGGATCTTTTGCACTTTGGCTTCTGACATTGGGGGTAGTGAAGTACCCTGTTCAAATACATTGTTCTCAACCATGTGGCTTGATGCAAGGCTATAACAATTGACAGTTTGAAATTTGCTAAAGTATTTTTGAATTCCTGACCAAAGAATGTGAATTTAATTAACTTGTAACATATACAGATTAGATTGCATACTTGTTTTCTGGATGATAATAATTTATAAAAGATTATATGAGAATTCTAGAATCCTACTGGCAGATGCCTAAAGTTTTAAGTATGGTTTGTATCTGTTAACTGTATTTATATGGTACAAATGGTTTGCATGCCACTCACTGACAACCACTTGTTTGTCAGTTTGTTGAACTGTGGTGCTTGCATGGTGCTGTGATTCTGGAAGCTATCCACTGGTATCTTAAAGACCAGCAGCATCACCCAGGGTGGACAGGTTTCCACTGAGCTTTCAGACTGAGACAGACTATGAAGGAGAGACCAACTACTCATGAATATTTAGTCACTGAACATTTTATGAATAGCAGTGGAACACTGTCAGCACCAGAATAATGAATATTGAAACATGATGAAAAGCACCAGAATATTGTCAGATATAGTGCCGGAAAAGGCACCCCCTCGTGCTGAAAAACACTCAAAATACGACTGGAGAAGAGTCGCCTCCTCAAAGTAGAGTTGACCTGATGACACAAATGGAGTACAGCTTTCGGGACCTTTATTTGTCAATAGAGCACTGTAAATATACATTAATAATCAGAGCATGAAATGTACAAAGTATGAATGTTGGAAAATTGTAAATTGTCAAAAAAATAAATAAAGCACATAAACATCGATAGCCTAGGCACTAGTGAGCTGAAATGGACAGGTATTGGCCATTTTGAATCTTGCAATCACACGGTTTACTGTGCTGGAACGGCAAATTGAGGAGGTATGGCAGCGCATTCATCATAAAAATCTATTTTATTACAGTCCTGTCTGTGATGGGATAATATCCATAAACCTATAAGGAAAACCAATTGCCTTCTTGCCTGCATGGTTTCTGTTGAGAGATCTGAGCTTAATCTGACTTGTTTGCCTTTGTATGTTACACATCTTTTTTCTCTAGCTGCTTTCAGGAGTCTGTCCTTATCTTTGATTTGGTGAGCTTAATTATTCTATGTCTTGGTGATTGTCTTTTAGGGTCTATCCTTCCTGGGGTTCATTGAGCTTCTTGGATGCTTATCTTTTCGCTTTTCAGGATATTAGGGAAATTTTCTTCCAGAAGCTCTTCAATTATCTCCTCTGTGGACTTGTGTGATTCTTCCTGTTCCAGAATGCCGATAATTCTTAAGTTATTCCTCTTCATGTGGTCCAGCATGAATCTTAGGCCTTCTTCAGAATTTTCCATCCTTTTTTGTGTTTGCTCTTCTATCTTAGTAGTGTTGAGAGAGTTATCTTCTTAGTCTTAGAAGGGGGTTTGCTCTGAGGGGACCCGACCACTTGCCTTGATGTCTCCTGGGCGAGCAACTTGCTTGTTCTTGTAGTAATCGGTCTTTTTTTTCAAGAAGTATCTTCTGTTCTTCTAGCTGCTCCAGGTTGGTCTGCCTGCCCTTTGAAGTGGAAATTTCCCACCCCAGAGGATTCTGGGTGCAGTTCCGTATTCCACCTATAGTCTTATGTAATGCAGAGGCTCCTTCACAGGAAGCCTCCTTCACTGGGCACACTGTAGTCCCATTTTAGGTATTCCAATCAGTTATAGGCAAAAGATGGACTTACAAGCTGTCTGTGGTGATATTTCTGGCTATTTCTTTCTCTCTCCCCCTCCAGTGTCTATTTTATAATGGTATGCAAGGGAAACCAAGATTCAAAAGACAGCCAAGCATCTTAACATTATTTCCCCCTTTTCCCCATTCCAACCATGTCTTAATCCCTGTATCCCAGAGCCCTGTTGTTCCAAGGTTGTGTATACATCATTCTTTACCTCTGTCCCACTTTAGCCCATGCAAACCTGCCTAATTGTTCTCGCATCCACTTTGTTCTTCCATTCCCCTCCCACTTCTTGTGTATTGCCCCCCTCCACAGCACCCAGGCTATCCTGTGTCTATTCCCTGCCCTGTGCTCCCCATTCCCCTCCCTCCGCTCACCCTAACCCTGACATCCCAGCAACCAGCAAAGAATCCCCCTGGTGCCAGTTTTTTGCAGTTATGAATAAAGCCATTCTAAACAATTTTGGACAAGTTTTATGTGGACATGCGTTTTCAACTCATTTGAGTAAAGGCCTAATGGTAAGCCTCTGCTTAGCTTTGTAGGAAACTTCCAGATTGTGTGTTAAGTATTTCTATCATCAGCGGAGCCCTAGTGCTGCTGTGGTTAAGCACTGTGCTGGTAAGCAGAAGGTCAACAATTTGAATTCACCAACCTCTCTTCTGGAGAAAGTTGTGGTAGTCTTTTCTTGTAAAGCCTTACACCCTGGGAAACTCTACAGGCCAGTTGTACTGTATCTTGTATCGTTGCTATGAGCTGAGACTGATTCTGCAGGAACTGGTTTTGGTTTGGACCAGCAATGCAATGAGAATTCTGGTTACTCTGCTTTCTCACCAACATTTGGTGTTTTCAATGTTCATCCATTTTATCCATGAGTTGAAATTGACTCAGTGGTAACTCCCGCCTCCCTTCCCCACCTACCGTGTGTGTGTGTGTATGTGTGTGTGTGTGTGTTTAAATAGGTGTAGAGTAGCGCATCTCATTGTTATTTTAATTTGCAAATCCCTAATAGGAGCTCTGGTAGCGTAGTGGTTACGAATCGGGCTGCGAACCTTAGGGTCAGCGGTTCGAAACTACCAGCCGCTCCGCGGGAGAAAGATGAGGCTTTCTACTCCCGTAAAGATTTACACCCTCGGAAACCCTGTACAGGGTCGCTATGGGTCGGACCCGACTCGATGGCACTTAACAACAACAACAATAGTAGCTTAGTGGTTATGAATCTGGCTGTGAACATTAAGGTCAGCAGTTTGAAACTACCAGCTGTTCCACAGTAGAAAGATGAGGCTTTCTGCTCCTGTAAAGATTTACAGCCTCGGAAATCCTGTACAGAGTCTCTATGAGTCGGAACCGACTCCACGGCACATAACAACAACAACAATGACATAATAAGGAGCTCTGGTAGCGAATCGGGTTGCTAACCTCAATGTGAGCAGTTCGAAAGTAGCAGCTGTTCCACGAGAGAAACATGAGGCTTTCTGCTCCTGTAAAGATTTACAGCCTTGGAAACCCTGTACAGGGTTGCTATGAGTCAGAACTGACTCCGTGGTACTTAACAACAACAACAAATGACATATTATGATATTAAACATCTTTTCATATGCTTGTTGCTGTCTGCAAATCTTTTGATGAATTATCTGTTAGGTCTTTTGCCATTTGTGCAATTGGGCTGCTCTCAGAGTTCTTTGAATAGTTTGGATACAATGTTTCTTTTATTTGTTTTTTAGATACAACTATTTTCTCCAATTAAAAATGTCGCGTTTTTGTTCAGTGCCATCAAATCGGTGACAACTCAGCAACCCTAGATAGCAGTAGCTTGTAACTCAGAAGGGAGAAAGAGAATCACATGTAAATTTTTTTTAAATGTCTGTCTTAATGGCTTGTAAATGTATATTGGATGAAAGTCCATATTCATTCATGCAAAAGAATTTATTCAATGATTATAAGATATTGCTGTATTTAGAAGGTTGCAATGCATTCTGTCTAGGTTTTTATTCTATCATTTCTCCAGATGAGTAGTGATTATGTCTGGTTCTAGGTGAGTTTTAAATCTTATAACTATTAAGAGAATAAAGCTCTCAAATAAAATCCAAGTTTTTATTGTGTAATGAAGTAAAATGTTTATATTCTAATATATTATTTGCTAATTGTCTCTTGGCTTCCATCTTAGTATTGTTAAAGGAAAATGAGGATGTATGGTGCTAATGTTTGAGTTAACCTGAATTACATAAAGGATTTTATTTTCTCTTGCACCTTGACAGGTTGGTACAGAGGATATACTCTCCAAAACAAAACTAAAAAGGTAAGATTTTTTCCTTCAAAATTTCATTAATGTGAAATGTCTACTAGTTTTGTGTTGTGCCATCCGATCCCATTATCTGCTTTCTACGATCTCTAGACTTAGTTTGTTTTCTCTTTGGTGGTTATTTCTTTGATTTTAAAAACAAATGCCTTGACCTCAGTGTTCATATAAAACAGTGCAAATGTATTCACCCTATTTCCCACCAGCCAGTTCAGGGATCAAGGCCTAGAAGTGAATGTGGCACTAGGCAGGGCCGCTGACACCTTCCTCCTCCTTGTGCATTAAGCTCAGCCAGGTGGTGCATGGCTATAATTGGGTTTCTATTTGAGTGTCCCTTTATTCTTCAGTTCCAGTACTAAAATCTCAGAAGTAAAAGATCTTCCATTTCACTTGATTCTTTCCTTCATTGTAAAATGGATAGTAATCTTGAGACACACAATCACAATCATATACCATGATAATATTCTAATGGGTTAGAACCAGCATATTCCAAAACATTAAACTGAAAGTATAGTAGAGGAAATGGAACTCTATGGTAAGTGGTGCTTCATCACACCTTTGTTTGAGGTAGGTGTTTTTGTGGCTATCTACTACCGAGTTGCCATGAAAATGCTTGTCTTACTATTGACTGTGGTCAAAGGATTTGAAAACTACTAAACTAGCTAGAAGGTTCTTTTCCCCAGTGCCAAAGCTACTAATCATCAAGCTAAAGAAAATCTATAAAATATCTTAATACCTTGCTCAGCTTCTTTTCGGCCATCTCAGCTACTTTCCTTTGACACTGCTAAGGGCAGCAGAGCATGTCAGCACTTTCTTTTGAAAAAGCTAAGATGGTCGGGCCTTATTATTTCACAATTAGTTCGCATGCCAAATAGAAAATCAAGAAGTGTAAGAGAAACCCTTTAGAATTTATTAAGAGATGAGGTTTAAAAAGGAAAAAAAAAAAGGTTGCGGTTTTATTCTTCAAAAAAACATTCTTGCACACATGTAGGCTGATGTTGGATACACACCACTTGAAGAATGCAAGGTCCAGAAAAACACTTCTGGTAGCGTAGTGGTTACGAATCGAGCTGTGAACCTCAAGGTCAGCAGTTTGAAACTACCAGCTGTTCCGCGGGAGAAAGATGAGGCTTTTTGCTCCCGTAAAGATTTCCAGCCTCAGAAACCCTGTGCATGGTCGCTATGAGTCAGGACCGACTCCACGGTACATCACCACCACCACCACCACCACAGGAGTCCGGGTATGGATTAATGCGCCAGACTGACTGCAAAGTCGTTTGAACTACAAAGTCAGCACCGTTTGAACTGCAAAGTCAGCAGGTTCAAGCTTACCAGCTGCTCCTCCAAAACCCTGTATAGGGTCTCTGTGGGTCAGAACCAACTTGACAGCACTTAACAACAGGAGTCTAAGTCAAGTTGAGTCATGGTGATCCCGTGGTGTTGGAGTAGAAATGGTTCCACAGGGTTTTCAATGACTGATTTTGAGGAAGTGGATCATCAGACCTTTCTTTCCGTTGACCTCTGGGCAGATGTCAGCCTCCAACCTTTCCATTAGCAGTCCAGGAGGGTGGTAACAGCTTGCAGACCAGAGGACTCCTTCTAGGGGTAAAAACCAAGCAGACTAGTTTAATGTTTAGCCATTTCTGACTTGCAATCCCATGGGTGTGAGAGGGATTGTTTGTACAGATGAAAACCAAATCAAATCACTTACCACAGGGAGTTGAATTTGACCCCTTGTGTGTCAGAGTAGAGCTGTGCACCGTAAGGTTTTCAGTAGCTGATTTTTTTAAAGAAGTAGATCCCTGTGCCTTTCTTCAGAAGTGCCTCTAGGTGGACTTGAACCTCTCACTTTCAGTTAGCAGCCAAGCACGTAACCAGTTGTGCCACCCAAGAACCCTATATAAGGTTGTTGTTGTTGTTGTTGTTGTTAAGTATCGTTGAGTTGATTCCAACCCATAGCAATGCTATATAGGGTTTCTGAAGAGCAGCTTGTGAGCCTGAACTGCCGACCTTGCATTCCAAACAGCTTTGCGGTCTGGTGCATTAACCCAGACATTAAAAGCCAGGACTTTTTGGTCAAGCTTTCTATTTTGTTGCACCTGAACTCACACTTAATATTTGTGTATCTATGTGTGTGCCACCGAGTCCTGGTGTAGCATTGTGGGTTAATGTGCCAGACTGCAAATCCATTTGAACTGCAAGGTCGACAGTTCAAGCTCACCAGCTGCTCCTCGGAAACTGCATGCAGGGTCGCTATGGGTCGGAACCGACTCGATGGCACTTAACAACAACAACATGTGTGTGCCACATATACTTTGTTTACATTTACAAGTTAATAAGTACCACATGAAGGCATATTTGCTTTTACTGCAAATATCAACTTCCCTAGTATAAATCCGTTTGTTCCGTCCTCAAATCCTGATGCTGAACTTTGCTATCCACCGGAAGATTCATCATCTTGGTCTTCATATACAGCTTAATTATTTTTGTTGTTTCTAGTGTAGTAGGTTAGGAGTTGGGCTGCTAACCGCAAGGTCAGCAGTTCAAAACTACCAGTGTCTCTATGGGAGAAAGATGAGGTTTTCTCCTTCCTTAAATATTTGTAGCCTTAGAAACTCTATCAGGGAGTGAGTCTATGAGTCAAAACTTACTCCCTGGCACACCACCATGTACATAAATTCCACCAGGCCTTCAAATAAGGGCCTGGCTAAGGAGGAGAAGATTGAAAGTGCCATGGGCTGCCAAAAGAACCAATAGATCCATTTTGGAAGAAGTGCAGCCCATGGGCTCCTTAGAGGCCAAGATGGCCAAACTTCGTCTCTTATACTTTGGTCATATTGTCAGGAGGGAACAGTCACTGGAGAAGGATATCATGTTTGGTAAGGTGGAGGGTCAGAGAAAAAGAGGAAGACCCCTAGTAAGATGGATTGGCCAAGTGGCAGCATTGATGGACTCAAGCATGGCAACAGTAGTGAGGTTGGCCCAGGATTGGGCAGTATTTCGTTCTGCTGTGCATAAAGTCGCTATGGGTCGGTACCGACTCGATGGCACCTAACAACAACAGCAAGGCCGCATGTGTTCTTGCGTGACTAATAACATAAGGAAACAAAAGTGAAGATCTTTAGTTTTCTCCTGGAGCACTTGGAATATGTCTATTCTTGCTTCTTGGTTTGGGCTTGGCCTTATCAGTGTTTACTTTACTCATAGGTATTTGTATATTTTAACAGGATGATTATCATCTCAAAGTATGATTAGAATGAGCCACACTGATGTTCTCAATTTGTTAAAGAGCAAAGGAATACTTAAGTCATTTAATTCCCAGTCCCTAACAACAACAAAAAATAATAATAATAATTTTTAAAAATGAACAAAGTACTACTCTTAGACAAAAGAACTTAAGGAACAAATGAAACTTGATTTTTATATCATAACTGTCAATAACTTTGAAACAGGTATCCAGATCATAGATTTTTTCCTTTTCTAGCATGGAAAACCTTCGTTTCTAAGGCATCTTGTTATTGTTAAGTGCCATTGAGTCAGTTCCGACCCATAGCGACCGTGTACAGGGTTTCCGAGGCTGTAAATCTTTATGGGAGCAGAACACCTCATCTTTCTTGCGGAGCAGCTAGTAGTTTTGAACTGCTGACCTTACGGTTCGCAGAATCACTACGCTACCAGAGCTCCTTGGGATTTTCTACTATATCAAAATTCACTAGGGAGTAACTTTTTGGTCTTCTTTGAGAAATGAGTGGATGGAGTGCCCTGCTAGTATCTAAATGACAAGGTGTTTATGGTTTTTAACTTATTTATGGACTTGCCTGCCTGCCTTATGTCCCTCACTCCTTCCGTCCTTCCCTCCTTTTTTAAGGGTTAAACCCCACTCTTTAAAAGAATTCTTTCAGCTTCTCTTAGTTCTTGACAATTAAAGAAAAACTTTGAAATTCACCTAAATGATGGCACAAACAAAGGCCATTTATCCATTGATTTTTAAGTTGAAATTTCTTTGTTGTGAAGAAAGCCAGGGAAAATAGAGGGAATTCTAAATCAGTTGTCATAAATAACAGATCCAGCCCATTTGAAATGTTCCTTTAATGCAGCAGTTTTGTTTGCTGGTCTTCAGGGAAAAGAGCCATGGAAAAGGTCTGTTATTTTAATGGAAATTGTGGGTGTCCATTATTAGCTGACCCAGCCATTTAGAGTGGTGTTAAAATGAACTAGTGGTTTTGCAATTGGAGAAGCCAAGAGCTTTTCAGAAATTGATTATCAATCTTGGCAGTGTGGAGTGTGAATAAGGACAATATCTAGAGCAGGGGTGGGGAATCTTTTTTCTGCTGAAATTCATAACATCCTTCGTGGGCTATGCAAAATTATCAACTAAAAAATTAGCCTGCTATATTTGCTCATACATAACTAACTCACCCCAATGTGATTCCTGGAACTGCATTTGCCTCGGCATGTCCAGACCAAATGATTTTGCGGGCATTATATGGTCTTCAGGCCAGACCTCATTCTCCATCCTGATCTAGAGAACCATTCTTTTTATGTTTTTATTCACATGAGTGAGTTTCATTGAGAAGGTGACTTGAGACAGACTGTCAGTCAGAAAGGTATTATCCAGATTGGCCCTGGTTTTATGTGTATCGTAATAATGGCCTAGGAAAAGTTCGGTAAGGCTCACGTTTATCAGGACAGTCAAATGACTTCATTGATCATATGCCAACAAGGAAAGATGATGACTACAGAGAGGTGAAGGAGCAAAATAATCTGTTAACCTGAAGATCTGTTATTTCTTTGGACTAATTGCCTAAGGTCAATGCTTTAACCTCTAAATCTGGCTCCTTATAACCACAACTTTAAACAGTTTAACTCTACTCAATACCCCTCTTTTTTCCTTAGTTCTGGACATAGTAAGTCTGATTCTCTGCAGAGATGATAGTAAACACAGCACCATCCTCAGCTTAGTGGACAGAGGAAATCCAGTTACTTAGTTATCCTAAGGACAGGTGTGAAACTTTCAAAAATCTTTCCTCATCAGAAATCAGACCCCAAGGAACTCTAGGGAAATTGGATTTTTGCTTGTGTTGAACTATTCAGTCTATTTTCCAAAATCATTCTGAAGCCTGACTCATTATCAATGAGGTCAGTGCCACCGTGTCTCTGTGCACAAGTTGGAATTATTCTTAATGGGTACATGATAGTGTGCTCTTACTCCTACATCCATTCCCATCACTTTCTCAAAGCCAGGAGGAGAATCAGGCACCATTTTTGTTGTCGTTGTTCTTCCTGCCTGCCGGGAATGATGGCTATTTTGCTTTTGACGCCAGCAGTTTTAGGATCCACTCTGTCATCACTAGTGCTGAGAACAGTGTAATCACATTCACCTGCAATTTCTTGTTTTAGTGACACCAGACCAATCCTTGTTGAAACTCAGTTTTCCCATCTCCACGTGGGTTAAGGTTCACTGACTATATTTGATCATAGCCCTCTGGACAGTGGGGTACTCTACTCCCACCTTTGAGGTCAGCTGCTCCTCCTAGGCAATGTCCACAGGGTTCAGAGTATCTTTTATAGGTGCAGAGCTGGGAGTAGTTGAGTCAGTGGTGCCACTTAAGGGGCTTTTCCTCTGATCTTACTGGTCTGGCATATATGATGCCATAAGACCAATGTTTTTTCCAGAGGACATTTTCTCTTATTTTTGTTATTATAGCAGAAGGAAACACTGCCTTGTCCTGCACCATACTCATAAACTTTGGTGTGTGTGAGCCCTTGGTTGCAGCCACCGTATCAGTCCATCTCTTGGAGCATTTCTCTATTTGTTGATGAGCCTATCTCTTTGTCTCTTACACTTCGAACATATTGTCAGGAGGGACCAGTCACTGGAGAAGGATATCATGTTTGGTAAGGTGAAGGGTCAGAGAAAAAGAGGAAGACCCCCAGCAAGATGGATTTGCAGAGTGGTAGTAGCATCAGTGGGCTCAAGCATGGCAACAATCATGAGGTTGACCCAGGACCAGGCAGCGTTTCGTTCTGCTGTGCATAGGGTCGCTGTGAGTCAGTACCAGCTGGATGGCACCTAACAACAACAACAACAAATCCCTCAAGAAAACAAAGTTTCTGAGTGTTGAAGAAAACTCAACATTTGTCACTTGCTTCCTATAATTATATATCTACTCTTCAGTTTCTATCAACTGGGCCTTAATTTTCCCCATGGGCAATATCATAATGCTGATATAGAGCTGCCTCTTAGAAATATAGAATGGAGAGCATTTTGAGACGGAAATGCTAAAATTACCCAGGTAACTAACATGAATTGATTTAGGTTGCATTTGGTTTAAGTGAAAGTGCCAAGAGGAATTACTTTAACTATAACTTTAACTATAATTTAATGCATCTCATTAACCCTTTAAGGAAAACATTTATGGTATGTAGGACCTGGAGAGTTTCAGGAACTCACGATTGAACTTCTTACCATTATTGTAACTCTTACTTGACCTAGTCATGTTTATAAAGCTTTTATCTTATGATCTCTGAATCCTGGCCTTAGTCCCTTTTACAGGTTTTGGCCCTGCGTTTGCTTAGGTAATCCGTCAGTGTAATTGGTTTCTTGCAAACCTGACTGCAAAAGTTAGCTATTAAAATGGTTTCTTTTTGTCCTCCCTTTCTTTTTAGCTCATTTCATGTTCTTTACTTTGGGCTGCGATTTTATGACTGTGTAACCAATGTTCTTTTTTCTGTAGGGCATTTTCCCTGAAACCTATATCCATTTGAAAGAGGCTACCGTGGAAGATGGAGGGTAAGTCTTAACCAAAGAAGACTCCTAAAAGTCATGACGATGTAAAATTATCGTTATAGAATGTATTTTGTAACTTCAGGTCTTATCAGTTCCACTTCTCTGCTGAGTGAGAAATCAATAAAAACTTTTTCCTGATGTAATTTCTTTCTCTGTCTTCTCTTTCCTCCCTGACATCCTTCCCCAGAATAGCAAAAACAGAGGTGATGAATGTTCCTTGCTCACTGGCGTGTGTGTGTGTTCATGCACATGAACAGCTGGGTCTCTGGCTGATAAGGTTTAAGAAGCCCTTCATTTGGGATCTTTGAGAGATGAGTAGGCACATCCTCTTCTTATCAGCCCTGAATTGATAAGTCAGTTAACTTTAGTGCACTTCAGCGTTTCCATTGAAAAGTGGATACAAATCTGGCTTTTATTTTGCTTATATATGAATGGACTCTGCAAAGAAAATCCATGAAATTTTGGATATTCTTATTAGGGAGCTCTGGTAGCGTAGTGGTTACGAATCGGGCTGCGAACCTTAAGGTCAGTGGTTCGAAACTACCAGCCGCTCCGCGGGAGAAAGATGAGGCTTTCTACTCCCGTAAGGATTTACACCCTCGGAAACCCTGTACAGGGTCGCTATGGGTCGGAACCGACTCGACGGCACTTAACAACAACAACAACATTCCTTGGTCATGCTACCAATTGTCCTGGGAAGTACTGCCTTTGTGACAGTTTTAAAAAAGTGAATATACCACATGAAGTCCAGGAGAGACACCTCTTAATTGGTGAGCCTACTGGCAAGAAAGTTGAGGCAGTAGTAAGGGGAGTCCAGAGAAGGACTAGAATCCCAGGGTAGCTAGAGAATGGAATGGGGCTGAAGGAAAAAGGACAGCTGAGCCCTCAAGACTCACACAGAGCTGGAAAGAACAATCTGTCTTAAGTTCAGCACTCACATTGCATAGACAAACGGTGGAGGAGACCTGTTCAGATTCACCTAATTCTAGTAGCAGAACAAGGACTAGGATCCAGGTCTTTTGCTCTCCTAGACAAGTCCTCTTTCTAATAGTTTGTCCCGTGTAGCTTCCACTGTGAGTACCCACAATGATGGCCAAGCAGGTTGCAAGGCATGTGCCCACTGATTATGTTTGCTAGGTAAGATTCAGGATACCCAGGTACATTTGAAATTTATGTAACAAAAAGTAAATTTTGTACTGCATACCCTCTACATTGTGTGAGAGATGCTTATACTGAAAAACTATTTGTGATATATCTTGAGGTTCATATGTACTGGGCATTCTGTACCTTTATGTGTTGAATCTGATAATCCTGCCAGCCGCTAATCTCCATTTGTCTGCTCGTTCTCACTATCTCATTCTTCCGTTTTGTTGATTATAAAATGATCAGAACTAATTTGTGGGAATAAAGTAAAACCTACATTTTTAATTAGTCTGATGTAAATTGGGAGTCCCTGGAGGTTGCAAATGACTAGTACTTAACTACTAAATGGAAGTTGGCAGATTTGAACCCACCCAGAGGCATATAGAACAAAGGTCTGATGGTGGTGGCTGTGTGCCGTGGAGTCGGTTCTGACTCATAGCGACCCTGTACAGGGTTTCCAAGGCTGTAAATCTTTACGGTAGCAGCAAAGGCGTGATATCTGCTTCTAAAAGGTCATACCCTTGAAAACCAAGTGGAGCAGTTCTACTCTGCACACATAGAGAAGTGAGATTTTGGTTTCCTGTGCTGTGCTGCAGTAGAAGAAAAGGAAAGCCAGCCCCATTCTAAGACCTCAGTGTGAGATCACAAGCCCCAATGGGCTCTTTTGACCTCCATGCATTGTCCTAATAAAATGTTAGTTTGGCAGAACCCACTAAGATATTAGAGTTTTACTTCCATCCCTGAGAATTACTGAAGCCAACCTGGTGGGTAACTTAGGTTCTCATAGAGATCCCAAATGGGCAGGTATAGGCTGGGATGGCCCATTTTATTGCAGACACTGTTCATCTTGCTGTGGTATTTTAAGCTGCTTTGTTTTACACAAAACCATCTCCCAATGGACACATTTTGCTTTGCTTCATGCACACCCAGTCCCATTCCTAACTTTGAGTTTGGGGAGTATGACCCTCACACACACAGACACAGACACATACACACACACACATGAAAAGCAATGATCAGTGCAGGGTAAACCGAGTCTCTGTTTGGTTCTCTTTAGGCAGAATGAGACGGTGATTCCAGGTGAGCTGCCTCTGGTGCAGGAACTCACCTCCACTCTGCGAGAATGGGCTGTCATCTGGCACAAGCTCTACGTGGTGAGTTACCCCAGGACTGGGAGCTGGCAGCATTATTCCTCCTCCCTCAGACTCTGTTCACCTCTGCAGAGTGTCTGTCACTTACTATCCCTCTACACAGAGTGAGATGCATCCTACTTCCTCAGAGTACGGCCACTGATGATACGGAACAGTGAAGGAAGAAGACGACATACTTAAAAGTTTTTCTCAGCTGGCAAACAGTGCAATATATGTTTTAAAACATGTCTTGAAGTTTCTTCTTTTCAGGTCCAACTCCCAGTACTTCTGTCTCACATTGGTTTGACTTCAGAATGCTAATAAGAAATGCCAGTTCAGGGGGACGTTACACTAGATTCAGCACGCTCTCTTGCTGGTGAACCATAGTCAGAGGTTCTGTGTAGGTTTGTGTAAAAATGGTGTGTGGGCAGTCTCTGACCCGCTTTGACTTCACAAGGGGGAAGGAGAATCAAGGGCCATTGCTGACCCTCCAACCTTTACTAATTGACACCAGCCATCCCTCCCATAGGACTCTCTGCTTGTCATCTGAGTTCGATAATTTATTGCTGTGGCCACAAAGAGCTCACGACTTGTGGTCTATTATGGAAATTACCAGGTTACATTTCAGGATCTGAAATCTTAAGTATATAGTTTGTAATCCATAGAGCCCTTTCTCTGGTTCTCAGTCCGTTGGCCAGACCACTGTCCTGCTTGGGCAGTGGTGCAAAGATCTTGTAGGACAGCAGCTACATGTCCATAGGGTTCTCCCTTCTGCTGCAAGCCTCAAGCCAAAGGCATTCAGCACTGCGGTACCCCACTTCACACGTGAGCCTCTGCCGGAAGGCAGCCGTATCCCTCTGTGGGCCTGGAAGTACACATGTGCTATCTCATGTGCTGGCTCGTGGTTCTGCTGCTGCGGCTCCTTTGCTGCTTCTCTGTGGTCACAGCTTTATTTCTTTGGATGTAGGAGGTTCAACATGCAGGAATATCAGGGCCCAAATGACTCGTTCCATTCTGGCTCTTCTTTCTCGATGGTAGTAAGGTCCTCTCTCCTGCTTCTGAAATGACTCATTTTATACACAGCAGGGTGGCAAGATTGACTAGCCCTGTATTAGAGTTCTTAAGTTTTTATGTTCACACCTGATTCATGTAATACTATCAGGGCCACCCCCCACTTTCTCTTACCCAGACACATCAGAAAAAGAGGAAATACACCCAATCTGTATGGTCCCATGCAGTTGTTTTGTGGGAGATACAAAGACTATGACTAGAAGAGCCTTATTAATTAACTTGTTGTTGTTGTTGTAAAGTTCCAACTCATAGTGATCCTGCACAATGTTTCCGAGGCTGCAGTTCTTTATGGGAACAGAAAGCCTCATCTTTCTCCCACGGAATGGCTGCCGACCTTGAGGTTAGCAGCCCTATTCATAACCACTACGCTACCAGAGCTCCTTGCAGTTTGCAGCCAGGACAAGGGAAGTCTAGTATCTAATATTATGAGACTGAGAGCCTAGGAAACTATCCTAACAGGAGAATGCTCAGTCTGTTGTCAGCAAGCCTACACTTACTCCACGTTAGGAAGCTCTTCTCTAGACATTGGAATGCACAAAACCTCTTCTAAAGTTCTGTCTTTCCTGGACACCTCATAGATAAGTATCATGAGATCTCTCTGTATCTGTGTCTCCCATGCTTCCAGAACTGACCAAATATACCTGGGATACACTCTCTTTAGGTATGTGAATGGGTTCAGTTATGTCCTAAACAAGACTTGTAAGCCTGGGAGCCATGTTTTTCTTTCATGTGACTGTTTATTTAGGTTTTTGTTCATTCAGTCATGTATTGATTTTTTTATTTTGATTCTCAAAGGCCTGTCTTATTAAGCTATTGGGAACACCTTACTCTGAGTGCTAAAAGTAATGATCAAATGCTCATTTAGTATAACTTCTAAAAGCTAATGGTCTGATATTTTATTTCTGTTCAAAGATATTGTTTCCCATGACGAATCACTGCAGTAGAAATCACTAACCCCTTTAGGGAAAATGTACATGCATTTCCTCTGCCTTTCAAGGCCTAGTTTAAGTCATTTTCTCCTTCATAATACAGCTTCTATGCACACCAATCTATAATGTTTCCTACTAGACTAGAGCAGCACTTAACAACTGTCAAATGCATCATCTGACCCTTGGGGCATTCTTCCTTGTAATGAAGTTGATCTTTTGATCTCTTTATGTTTCATTGAGGACAGAGCTAACTTGTAAGTTCTTAAATCATCAGCTCCTGGACGACAGATATGCTCTTGTAAGTTTGGCAGCATAAATGGATCCTCTTGCACTGACACAGAAGGCGGACTTCGATTCTGGCTAATTGGTTAGTTAGTGGAGGATGTAACAAGCTTGATGGCTGAGGAATATCATACGTATGAGTTTGTTTCTTTGCATTTTCTATCTGGAAATTGATGAGTGGTGAAAAATGTGTTAAGATGCTAAGTTCTAGGAATAAGAAGTAAGACTGTAGAAAATGTAATATATAAGTGGAGATATGAAGGAAGTAGATTTTTTCCTTGCTAATACACAGCTGTTGTCCTCCAGTCATTATCTGTGTCCTCCATGTAGCCACGGTCTTCAAATGAATGGAAATGAGAAATAAGTGAGCAGACCTGAAGATACATGATTCATGCATTTGGATTTCCCAAATCCCTTTGTAGCTAATAGTGATATGCTTACATTGCATTCACTAGATTTCCTAGTGGAGTTTCACCATTTTAATAGCAGAATTGGGTTTAACATGAAGTGGGGAAAAAACCATCCCCTGATAGTTCAAGATGATAATAAGTTCTCTTATTTAATAAACACTTTGTTTTCTTGGGATATTTCTAATTATCTTATACCTGCCATTTTAATGATGAAAAGATAAATAATCTTCTGCTTCAGTATCAAACTTTAAATGTTTCCCTTAAAACAAGTAAAAGAAAACAAATTTGTAATTTTTTGAAATCCTCCAACCCCCTCCCACAAATACGGTTTTATTTATGTTTTTGTTTTCGGATTCTATGTAAATGTTCCATTAATTTATTTTAAAGATACAGATTCCACTGATGTACATTTATACTTATGGCTTATTTTTGTTGTTATATGAGCTTCCCATAGTTTAGATTTAGGTTCTGGATGCACAGATCGTTCCAGAAAGATAAAAGGGGAAACATGATGCCATGCAGAGTACAAACGCAGAACAGTTTCTAATAAGCTTTGTCTAAATTGTCTTTCCCCTGTTGGAACCCTTAAGTGGGTGTATTTCCACTGGCTCATCAGGAAAGAAGGAAACATGACCAAGGAGTTAAGAGTATGGACTTGAGTCAGACAGGCTGGCTAGTTGTTCAATTCTGACTTGACTTGTTTCCTTACTTGGTATGTATTTTTATATTCAGAAAAAATAACAAACCCAATAATAGTTATTGAAAACAAACCAAGAAAGAAAGAACATGGATTTAGAACATAGGGATTCTGGTTCAGGATACGCCCCTAACTGCTTCTAAGGCCTGAGATAAGTCTCTAACCTCCAAAGTTCTATTATTCTCACCTGAAATAGAAATTATATATACTATACGCCCTGTAAGTTGTTGCAAGAATTAAATAGGATAATCTATATAAAGCTCCCTAAAGAGTGTCTGGCACGTTGTTGTCAATAAATGACAGCTTCTGATTATCCCCATTTTATGACATTGCTCCACGGAAGAGCTAGTTAATAATGAACTAGACGAATGAGATCACACTATGCAACTTTGCCCTGCTGTTGTTTAAGAGTGAGTTTGACCATCTACCTGTAATGATCTTTCTACTTATCCTCCAGCTTGGGCCAGGGGTTACTTAGTTATAGTCTATGGATTTCTAAGTATTCTATCTTTATTTTCTGTTGCCTCTGAGGATCTTAGGGTTTTCACCTGACTTGGAAAGTAGATCCAGTGAGGTGATGTTTGGCCTCTGTCTTTCTAGCAGCATTATCTCCCTGCTTCCGCAGGAGTTCCTTCTGCAAGGAGGGACCCTTGACCATTGATGTAGATGTGACTAGATCAATAATTCATTTTGTCTTTTTAATAATAATCCAGGGATATATTTTGAATACACAAAAATATGCGTAGTTTATTGTTAAGAGCTGTCGAGTCCGTCCCAACCCATAGTGACCCGTATAGGGTTTCCGAGGAGTAGCTGGTGAGTTTGAACTGCCAACCTTGCAGTTCAAACTGACTTTGCAGTCCAGCTCATTAACCCACAGCGCTACACCAGGACTCCAAAATATATATCACACATCATAATATAATATTTTCTCAATAAAAAATTCAAGTCTTGGAAACTGACAACATATATTTGTGGGTGCTGTGAGCCAGAAGTTTAGAAAGAGAGACCAACCTGGATAATGAAACATTTGGTTGTCATACTAAGGAAAACCATGTTGCCGTCAACTTTATTCTGATTCATAGACCCCTATAGTAACACACTGTATAACATCTGTGGTTGTTATTAGTTAACAATCGTAGCAACCTTATGTTCAACAAAACAAAACGTTGCCCATTCCTGCATCATCTTCATGGTCATCGATAGATTTGAGTCCACTGTTAGGGACATTGTGTCAACTCATCGTATTGAAGGTTTCCCTCATTTTCATCATCTCTTTACTTTACCAACCATGATGTCTTTTTAAACAATTGTTTAAATTCTTCCTGACATGTCCAAAATTAGCGCGTCGAAGCCGTGTCATCCTTTTCAGTGCATGTGTCTCAGTACTATTCTCAACTTTCCAGCTGGAGTACTTCCGTGAGTTTTGGTCACTTGGGCTGTTTTGATGCCTATAATTTTTGGAAGACTAGAAGTAATCCAGTTTTCTTACGGAGACTGGAGAAGAGCCTTGTGATAGAAAGTGGTTAATACATATTGTTGAATAAAATGAATTCACTTAACTAAGAATGTAATTTATGGAAAGGACTGATCTCTTCTCAGTTGACATTTCCAAGCAAAATAAAACCCTTTGTTTGCTCAGTTATTGTTGTTGATACCAACTCATAGCGACCTTATGCACAGTAGAAGGAAAACACTGCCCGGTCCTGCGCCAGCTTCATAATTGTTGTTCTGCTTGAGCCCATTACTTTGCCACTGTGCCAGTTCATCTCCTTGGGGGTGATCTCCCTGTTTTTCACTGACCCTCCACTTTACCAACCATGATTACCTTCTCCAGGGACTTGTCCCTCCTGATAATATGTCCAGAATATGAAAGGTGAAGTTTTGCCATCCTGGCTTCCAGAGAGCATTCTGGCTATATTTCTTCCAGCACAGATTTGTTTGTTCTTCTGGCAGTCCATGGTACTGTTAATACCCTCCTCCATCACCATCACTTATCTGCATCAATTCCTCTATGGTCTTTGTTATTCACTGTCCAACTTTCATATGTATATGATGCTGTTGAAAATACCATGGCTTGGGTCAGGCACCTCTTAGTCCTCAAACCAACATCTTTGCTCTTCAACACTTTAAAGAGGTCTTGTGCAGCAGATTTGGCTAATGCAACACACCATTTGATTTCTTGACTGCTGCTTCCGTAAGTGTTGATAGTTGTTCGAGCAAAACGAAGTCTTCAACACCTTCAATCTTTTCAACATTCATCTTGATGTTACATATTGGTCCAGTGGAGAGGACCAATTTTGGATAGGTTTCAGCTTAACTCCCAGAATAAGACAGATTAGAAGGAAGGAGATATGGACCACTTACGAATATTTAGTCACTGAAAACCTTAGGAATAGCAATGGAAACACTGTCAGATAGTATGCATGGCTATGTTGTTGTTGTTGTTGTTGTTAAGTGCCATTGAGTCGGTTCCTACCCGTAGCAACCCTGAACAGGGTTTCTGAGGCTGTAAATCTTTACGGGAGCAGAAAGCCTCATCTTCTCCCGCAGAGCAGCTGGTAGTTTTGAACTGCTGACCTTGCAACTCGCAGCCCAATTCGTCACCACTATGCTAACAGAGCTCCTTATGCATGTCTATAGTTCTCCAAAAATGGGGGGCAGAAAAATTGCCTATGTGAGGTGGGGTAGAGGTCTTGCAGATAACAGTGAATTGTCCTTTCTTCCCGACATGCATATTCAGTCTGCTTCTTCCGAATTGATGATTATTATTGGGTACTGGAGCATCTGGTCTGAAGTGTAATTAAGCCAGTCTCAATTTGAAATGAGTATCCAATCACTTACTACCAAGAACAGAGAATTCCTGTAGAAAACGTCTACATGCTGTCAGAGTATTTGGTTTGTGAGTTGTAATTCCTGTTGTATTTGAGACTGAGAGACAAGACGTATGGTGGCAGTTACTGTCACAGAGCAGGGGTGGTGCCGTGGGTGTTCTTCTAGGTTTGTTTCCAGAATTTCTTCTACTTCGGGAGGCAAAAAATGTCTTTTACACGTGTCTTTTCTTTGCTAGTCACGCCAAGACTTTTTCTCACAGGCAAGGGAGGTACTAAGAGTGGCAGAAGGAGCCGCACAGCAACCTGGTCTCCTGCCTTCCTGGAGCTCACAGGGATACAGAGACCAAAACGCTGCCCATCCCACATGCGCAGAGAACAACTGTACTCCTTAGGGTGTCTACATCTGTGAGCTTTAAGGAGCAGATCATCTTGGCCTGTTTCCTGGCACCTCTGGATAGGTTAGGATTTGAACACTTAGTTGTTTGCCCCACCCAGGGACTCATGGAATTTTGTTGTTGTTGTTAAGTACCACTGAGTCAGTTCTGACTCATAGCTACCCAGTATAGGGCTTCTGAGGAGCAGCTGGTGGGTTTGAACCGCTGACCTTATGGTTTGAAGTCCTGTGCTGATCCTACAGCACCACACCAGGAGTCCCTCATGGAACCTTGTTATTGTTGTTAAGTGCCGTTGAGTTGGTCCCGACTCACAGCAACCCTGATGAGCAGCTGGTGAGTTTGAGCCACCGACCTTGTGGTTCAAACAGACTGCAGTCCTGTGCATTAACCACACTAGGACTCTTCATGGAACTTTAGGGGTTACAAATACTCAAAAAAAAGACGTAAGATGAATTGCAAAGAGCTACGTACAGACAAAATTTAATAAAGAAACAGTTGATTGAGTGTCTGAGTACATTGGTAGGAAGATGATCAGAGCCAGGTATATTGAGTCACAAAGATGTCTGAAAGAAGTAATTGAGTTTAATGCCTCAGTCATAGACTCAAAGGTGCTTATCACAGGGAATGGATCTTGTTGCCAGTCCCTTAATTTTACAAATGGGCTTATCCCACGGGAACGAAATTGCCCAAAGACCCATAGCATGTTCATGATAGAATTAGAAACGGAAGTCAGGTGCCCATGCTTTCAATCAATCACATTGTCCTTTACGTCGTAAAATCCTCATGGAAGAAGAAGGAATGAGGCACAGAGTAAATATTCTTTTGCAGATGGAGAAGTGACCATAGACTCTTTGGGAAAGTCAGTAGCACAGACTGTGCTGTTGTACAGTGGCTCCCGGAATATCTATCGTATTTAACGTATGGTCTCTGTCAGTATTGAAAGCAAAGCTGTTTGGGTGGGTGGGTGGGTGGGGGGTATATGTCACTGTTTTTATCTCTGGGGAAAAAAAGAAAAGATAGACATTTGGAACAAGAATGTAAAATGTGAGATCTTCAAGATCTCCAAATGGGAAGGAGGGAGAAATTCTAAGCCATTGCTGAAATATCTTTGCTGTCTGGTTGATAACAAATGTTTAGATTGTTTTATTTTACATAGCTACTCCTTAGATTGAAACCAGGTGGTTACTGTAAGTGTGAGCTATCAGTGAAATTTGTTTTTGTGTCTCTACAATGTCTCATGATTGTACTGACTCTTGGGAGAAAGACAAGCAAAATTAGCAAATATAGTCCGTGCCCTATGAAATTTTGTGATACTGGCGAGTAGTGCCAAAAACACAAAAAAAGGCTGAGCTTAGTGACGCTTAGAGACAGCAGAGAAGGCATTCTGCAAGAGACCAGCGTGGGTTGCCTAGGATTCACAAAAGAGAGAGGGCAGGAAGGACGAAAGGTATCTTAAGGAAAGACAGAAATGCAGAGGAGACTGTTTGCTCTTGACCTTATGCTTGATTTTCTCCTCACCTGTCCTTGTATAGAGACACTGGTGGCGCAGTGGTTGAATGCTCAACTGCTAAACCAAAAGATTGGACAGTTTAAACCACCAGCCAGCCACTCAGTGGGAGAAAGATATAACAGTCTGCTTCCGTAAAGATAACAGCTTTGGAAACCCTAAGGGACAGTTCTGTTCAATCCTGTAGAGCAGGGGTGGGAGCATCCAGCCCACTGGCATATAAGGCCCACAAAATCATTTGTCTAGCTCTGCCAAGACAACCACAGTTCCAGCCATCACATCAAGTCGATTCTGACTCAGCGTTGCTGTAAAGGGTTTCTGAAGAGCAACTGGTAGGTTTGAACCGCCAACCTTGTGGCTCAAACTGACCTTGCTGTTCAGCTCATTATCCTGCAGTGCCATACCAGGACTACCCACCATCACGTTGTTGTTGTGAAGTGCCCTTGAGTTGGTTCCAACCCATAGTGACCCTGTATAGGGTTTCCAAGGACAGTTGGTGAGCTTGAACCGCCGACCTTGCAGTTCAAACGGCTTTGCAGTCTGGTGCATTAACCCACAACTCCATACCAGGACTCTGCCGTCACGTTGTTGTTGTGAAATTCCGTTAAGTCGGTTCCAACCCATAGTGACCCTGTATAGGGTTTCCAAGGAGCAGCTGGTGAGCTTGAACTGCCGACCTTGCAGTTCAAATGGCTTTGCAGTCTGACGCATTAACCCACAACACCACACCAGGACTCCCCATCATCACATTAGGGGTGAGTTAATTTAAATGTTTGACCAAATATAGGAGGCTGATTTTTAAGTTGATAATTTTGTATAGCCAGTGAATGATGTCATAAATTTTGGCAAAGAAAGGTTCCCCACCCCTACAAAAGGGTCTCTGTGAATTGGAATTGATTTGATGGCAGTGGACTGTTTTTGGTTTGTCCTCAGATACCTTCCTAGGAATCCATGAAGTGTCAAGGGCCAGCTATTACACAGAACATCCTGCTTAGAACAATCTGAGGAATGTTTCAACAAAATCTATTTCCTCAAAGTAAATGGGAAAATTGCTTCCTTTGGGGTGTTCCAGCTTGTCTATTCAGAATTCATTTGGCACAGTGAATCAGAGAAGAATGGCTGTCTTCATCCTTATTTGGGGGGAGAACTTGGCAAACAAAGCTGATATGGACAGGCAATAATTAAATTGCCTCGGACAGTATCTAATATAATTAAGACCAAGAAGTTGTGAACATGTGCTCCAAACAAAGCATTGCCTTGAACCTTTGTATGCTTTGTTTGCCATATTTCAAGAACTAATGTCCTAATTAGAAAATATTTCTTATAATTTAGGTACGTGTAAACAAATGGGATATAAAAAAGGAAAAAAATAAAAGGATGCTTTTCTACCTAGCAGTTTTGAAAGGCAAAATTTTATCGATTTTATTTTTCACTCCTTTTTCCAATTTTGAAAACAATGAAATTAATACAATTTGTGTAAGATTGAATGAGGGTGGGGAGTGGGATAGCTGTGTTTTTACCTTGGCTTAATTTTAAAAACTTAAAAACTTTCTGTGCTTTCCTAAAGACAAGGTTGGCAGTTCAAACCCACCAATCATTCCTTGGAAACCCTATACAGGGTTTCTGTGAGTCAGAACTGACTCGGTGGCACTTACCAACCACCAAGAACCAAAGATTGGTGGATGGGAAGGAGACATTTCAGAAAACACTGGAAGCGTAAAAAGTAGGTAGTTTTAAATTTTTAAACATTTTGCTCTCTGTGTTACTAAGCATTGGAGGGGCAACCAGTTTCCATTCAATTACTCACCTAAAGTTTGGTGGTTTGAACCCACTCAGCAAGACCCTGGCAGTCTGCTCCCATTAAGATTACACCAATGGAACAGTTATACTTTATAGCACCTGACATCACCAGGAGTCAGGAAAGACTCACTAGTGATTTTTTGTTGTTATTGTTTGGTGTGTGCATGTTTGGAATCACAAAAAAATTATCTCTTTACTTTGAACTTACGGAGTTTTTATCATGCTCAGTTAATCCCATTACTATTGTTTTCCACAAATAACACAAACCTTATATGTTTGTTTTTCATTAACAATCTCATGGACACAGTCTCCTAGCCCCTTAGCTGAAAACATCTAAGGTACTTCCTGAACAAAGCAAATACAGAGGAAAAAGTCCTCAGCCTACAAGTGCGGAAAGTGAGAGACAACTACTGTATTTTTTTTTTAGAAAATGGCACGTGCCTTCTATATTTGTTTGCCAACCTCTTCCCCTCACAATGTATTTTTGTAAACTCCCTATGTTAATTTTTCTTCAACAACATTTGAAGAAAAATTGGCATAGTGGCACTTATGAAAATACCACCTGTGGGGAGGGAGGTATTGGCAGACAAATATAGAAGGCATGTGTCGTTTTCTTAAAAATACATAGTGTGTCTCTCACTTTCCACACTGGGAGGCTAAGGACCTTTTCCTCTGTATTTGCTTTTGTTCAGGAAGTATCTTAGATGTTTTCACCTAAGGGTCTAGGAGTCTGTGTCCCTGAGATAGTTACAGAAAAGCAATCACCAAAGAGCATGCTATACAGCAATCAACAACTTCTTTGTTATTTTTTGGAGTGGGAGGTATTGTTTTTATAGAAAGAATAATATTATAATCTTAGAAATATAGTATGACTTTTCATCAATAAATAAAAGAGAAATTATTGCATAGTATGTACCTTAATGTCGGTTCTCTAGAGGATCAAAACCAGTGAAGTCATATGTAGAGAGCTGTTTACTTCAAGGAAATGGCTCACACAGTTGTTGGGGCTGCCAAATACCCAAATCTGTGGGGCGTGTGAAAAGCTGAAGACCTCTCCTGGCTCATGTAGTAAAAGGGACTGATGAATCCAAAATCAGGTTAGGTGGCAGGCTGAAGACTTTTGTTAGGCTTATGTCTCAAAAACCAGAGGTCAGGTGATGAGAAGAGTGCAGGGAGGAGAGAGTGTGCAAGCTTGGCTGGACACCTGTTTATATACCGAAGACAGGTCACACACCCTTTCAGATGACTGGCCAATCACATTAGTGCACATCTTAGAGATACTTACATTACAGGCATCCCGTGGATTGCAAATAAGTTCCCTTCCTAAACTTGTCTTTAAGTCGAATTTGTATGTAAATCGTAACAGCTCATAACAGTTCATATCTAACACCAGTCAAGTATTTGTCTTAGTACATAATCTATGTCATTGTTGTTGTTAACTGCAGTCCAGTTGGTTCTGACCCATAGCGACCCTATATAGGGTTTTCGAGGAGCGGCTAGTGACCCTGAACTGCCAACCTTGAGGTTCAAAGTGTATTAACCCACAGTGCCACACCAGGACTCCATACAGTATATGGTGATGGTGATGTGCTTGGAGTCGGTTCTGACTCATAGCGACCCTGCACAGGGTTTCCAAGGCTGTAAATCTTTACGGGAGCAGAAAGCCTCCTCTTTCTCCCATGGAACAGCTGGTAGTTTCGAACTGCTGACCTTGAGGTTCACAGCCCAATTCGTAACCACGATACTACCAGAGCTTAGTATATAGAGTACCTTTATATGCATAAAAAAACATGAAAGAGAAACGTTTTCAGATACAGTAAAAACCATATTTTAAATGATATTACAGTAATAATAGTAATGTTTTTATTTGTGTCGCAGAATAGTACTTGTTTGTTACTATGATCCATTGTATAATCGGCTTTGTTGGGTTAGGTTTGTAACCACCGGTTGTATGTAAGTGATATGTCTGTAACAGAACTGCCTGTGTATGACATTATGCAAAAGGAGCCAGTCCAGTGTCTGCCTAAACACTGAGACTCATAGACTAGCCAGGTTGACACATATGTCATAGTATACTATGAGGAGACATCAAAAAGTTCTTGGAAAAATGGAATGAAAAGATAAGGAAAATTTTCTACAACCTTTTTGAACTCCCTTCGCAAGTCCCCCTCATATATATGTTGGTCTTGTTCATAGTGACGTTATACACAACATAATGAAACACTACTTGGTGCTGTGCCATCCTCACAATTGTTGTTCTATTGGAGACCATTTTTGCTGCCACTGTGCCAGTTCATGTCACTGAGGGTCTTCTTCTTTTTTGCTGACCCTCCACTTTTCCAAGCATGGTATTCTTCTTCAGGGATTGATACTTTCCTAATAACATGTCCAAAGTATGAGAGATGGAATCTCGCCATCTGACTGTACTTCTTCCAAGATAGATTTGTTTGTAATTCTGGCAGTGCATGGTGCTTTAAACATTCTTCCCTAACACCAACACCGTGTGGGTTGTATATATGGGGTGAGTGTAATTATAGAGATTTTAATTTAAAGTGTGCATCCCAAAGTGATAATGAACCAGTTTTACTCGCCACTCAATATGATATTCCCTATCATGTTGCCCTATTTGTTTCCTAATGCACTTTTTATCATCTGATGTTTTCTTGTGTGTGTCTATCATTTGCTTTTCTATGCTGCCTTTTTACTTCTAGAATGTTAGATCCTTGAGGACAGAACTTTATTCCCAGTACATAGTAGATATTTAATGACTTTATTAAGAACCAAGGTCATAAGGACATAGCCACAGAGAGATAGAGCTGAGAGTGAAGCATCCAGCAGATATGAAGTGAGGGGAGAGGCACAATGACACCCACACTTGCAGACAGTAGCCTCAATGACTTGATAATGAGAACTCTACTAGAGGAAGATGAAAAAAAAAAACAATTTTTGGTAAAGGAAACGTGTAAATTGCGACAATTTGATGAACTTGACCTATACTTATGGATGTAGTAGCACAAAATACCAACAGAGAGGGAAGGAGTCTTCACCTCTGTATACAGGGTAGTTAGGGATGGGCAACTTAGACATTTGCTGCCTAAAATGAGGGGCAATAAAGGCACAAAGTGACTGGCTTACAAGTTTCAAGAGGGAGTATAGTTTAAGCGTGTGGGGGGAGAGATAGAGTCCCCACTGAATAGTTCTCATCTTGTCTATACGGGTCTGGTAAAAAGAGATGGGGATAAGATTCTTATGATTCAGTAGTGAGTAATAGTTATGTGTAATGGCGACTGTCATAGCTGTAAAGGTGTAGAAGTTGTGAAACAAAAACGGGGGAGTAGTTAATCTTACAGTCCAAAAACGAGGACCCTAGGACCATCAAGAGAGAAGAGCACAAGTGGAACGCAGGACGCTATCCAGAGAAGCAGCGACACCAGAGATGGAGGCAGAGATGAGGACATGGAGAGAGGAAGCAGCTGAGGACTCTGGACTTATGGAAAGAGAGGGACTGAGTGTTGGTGGCTAGGAGGCAGGATTGCAGAATGTGCCCTTTGGTTGTTTAAATTATAATTATTACATATTCTGGAGATTTTTTGTCAAAACTCACCTCCCCCCCCAAAAAAAAAAAAAAAAAAAAAAAACAGAGGGAATGGAAGCAAATACTGTTGAACAGTGATGCATGGAGGGGATTGCAATCATTGCAATGAAATGATTATGTAAAGCCAGTGTTCTCCCATGTATTACTCAGTTCAAAATTAAACAAAATTAAACAAAAAAACCAAGGTTATCTGGTTCCTAAAGAATTGCAGCATTAATGACTATAGGTGGTTGTAAGTTAATTTTGTTCAGTTATAGAATGTTACTATCGGAGTCTATAATAATGGTTTAATATCTGAATGATCTGACCATTTTCTGGGGAAACAGATTATTAAAATATTTTACATTTTCTTTCCATTGTCACTCATCTCTGAAATTTTGATTATTACTTTCTTTCATAATTCACTTAGAACATTTTAAGAAGCTCCTATTCCATATGTTATTGTTAAATGCCATTGAGTCAGTTCTGACCAGTAGGGTTTTCCGAGGAGCAGATGGTGAGGTTGAACCACTGACCTTGCAGAGCCCCCAACAAGATGGATTGACACAGTGGCTGAAGCAGTGGGCTCAAATATAGCAATTGTGTGGAAGGTGCAGGACCCTGTTGTACATAGGGTCACTGTGTGTTAGAACCTACTTATCAACACCCATCACCACCTAGTATTGTTACTATTGTTAAGTGCCTTTGGGGAGGTTCTGACTAATAGCCACCCTCTAAATGAGTCCTGGTGTGGTACTGTGGGCTAATGCGTCAGTCCGCAAAGTTGTTTGAACTGCAAGGTCAGTGGTTCAAGCTCACCAGCTGCTCCTTGGAAATCCTACAAAGGGTCCCTATGAGTGGGAATCGACTTGACAGCACTTAACAACAACAACAAAGGAGTCCTGGTGTGGCGCTGTGGGTTAATGCACCAGACTGCAAAGCCATTTGAACTGCAAGGTCGGCTGTTCAAGTTCACCAGCTGCTCCTCGGAAACCCTATACAGGGTTGCTATGGGTCGGAATCAAGTCGACGGCACTTCACAACAACAACAACTTTGTCACGTGGAATCACTGTGAGTCAGAATTTGCTCAGTGACACCTAACAACAAGAACAGCTGTCAGATAATTGCTGATGTGTTGCTAAATTTTCAATAGGAGAAGGAAGGAGTGAGTGGGAAAGCTGTCTCTGTTAATACAAAAAAAGAGAATCCTTTAACAGGCCCAATTTACTGAATGACAAAGATGACTTGATTAAGTAAAACGCCTTATAATCAGTCAAAAGTTGTTCCCGTTCTCCATAACGCCCCTTTTTGTCCTCTTAGAACAACAAGGTCAAGCTCTTCTGCCAGCTGCAGCAGATGACTTACAGCCTGATTGAGTGGCGGTCCCAGATCCTGTCGGGAACGCTCCCCAAGGATGAGCTGGCAGAGCTCAAGAAGAAGGTCACAGCTAAAATTGATCATGGAAACAGGTAAGTCAGGGATGACTAGTTACTGAAAAGCTGGAAAATACTGTCACATTCTTGCAAAGGACATTGCTGATGACAGTTTTTGAGCTTGGGGTTATCGGAGAGTCATATTTACTGCTCTCTTTTTGTCCTAGAAAGCATTTTATTTTGTTTGAAAATAATCTAATAGTATCCCCCATCTGCCAGACTCTATGCTGGGTCTGTTTTCTCAGCGAAATTGCGGTTTAATAAAGAAGAAGACGGACTTGGGTTCCAGTGATTTCCCCACCAAACAAACTGACAGTAACCATCTCTGAAGCTGCCATTCTTAGATATCTGGGACTTGAGCTGTTTTGATGATAACAATGGATTTTAAATCTGTTTCAGACTCATTCTGTCTCTTTCTACTTTCCTTTAATGGGAGCCTTCTCCTCTCCCCTTAACCTGTCCTATTGTTTACATTTAAAATTTTTGTTTTTTCAGTTGTTGAGAACATGTAAAGCACAACTATTCAATTAAATAGCTTCTACATGTGCGAGTCAGTGGTATTGATTAGATTCTTGGATATGTGCATCCGTTTCCACTCCTTTTGCAAACTGTTCCCCCCGTTAACATAAAATCACTACCCGCTAATGTTCTTGTCTAATCTTTTTAGTTGCTGTTGTTACTTTGATTCCATGTAGATCATCAAGGAACACAGTGATTAACGCAGACATGTTTAGTAGTTAAACTACATTATTGTTTGGTTTTAAGAAGACTTCAGGGGATACTTTTGGTTTTGAATTTTCCTTCTTTTGATCAGGATTCTTCTATAGACTATTTGATCATAATGCTTAGTAATGGTAGCCAGACACCACCTAATTCTTCTTCTTGTCTCATGATAAAGTAGACAATTGTGCATGGAAGCAATTAGTCAAACCTTCCATATCCTCCTCCTGTTCCTGACCCTCTATTTTCCTGTGTTGTGGAGCCATTTTTAATAGTGTGTGAAACCATATTTTCTTAGAAATAGTGTACAGTGTCTATACTATTTTGATTATGTCTGCAATACCTTCTAAAGAGTTCATCACTCATTAACTGTCGCTCATGCAGATATACGTTGTTGTTAAGTGCTGTTGAGTCAGTTCCGACCCATAGCGATCATGTATAGGGTTTTGAGGAGTAACTGGTGGGTTTGAACTGACAGCCTTGCAGTTCAAACTGACCTTGTGATCTAGTGCATTATCCTGCAGTGCTACACCAGGACTCCATGCAGATATTTAGGTTCCAGATATTACAGCCTTTTGGAAACTTAGAAATTCGGACAACTCATTAAATTTATGGGGGCCCAAAATTTTTGCCTTCTGACTAACCCTTTTTAAAAGACCAGGGAGGGTCCTCAGATAGCTTTTGTAGATAAATGTCATTTGACATTTAATTTTATTTTCCAGTTTTTTTCATTTTGTGTATATGTGTGCTGTTGTTCCTTTGCCCCTCTTCTCAAGCGTCAGGTTTCTTATATA
>NW_006408582.1:10999753-11000523 GCF_000296735.1 Chrysochloris asiatica | reverse complement strand
TGGCTTGCATCAGGCACACTTTAGTCCTCAAACTAACATCTTTTGCTTTTAAACACTTGAAAGAGGTCTTGTGCAGCAGATTTGCCTAATCCAATACATCGACTGATTTCTTGACTACTCTTCCAAAAGTGTTAATAGTAGATCCAAGCAAAATGAAGTCTTTGGCAACTTTAGTCTCTTCTCCATTATGATGTTATTTATTGGTCCAGGTGGTGAGCAGTTTTATGTATTTATGTATGTAATTTTATTTTGTTAGCAAAATATACAACAGTTCAACAGTTTCTGTATGTATCATATAGTGGTATTAATTACTCTTTGACTTGTATAACTATTCTCACCCTCATTTTCTGAGTTGTTTCTGCCCCCTGAATATAAACACATTCCCTCCTAAGATTACTATCTAATCTTTCGAGTTTCTCTTGTCAGTTTGATCCCATATAGATAGTTCTTCAAAGAGCATGATGCTCATCCATTCTACCTAGCTTCGATGGCTTGATGATTAGAACTCGACTAGAGAAAGATAATATAAAATTTTTTGTGATAAAGGAAACAAGTGTAGATTGCTACAATATGATGAACTGGATTTGTACTTATGAATGTAGTAGCTTAAAATACCAATTGAGAGCAAAGGAGTCTTCACATCAAGTATCAATCCTATCCTCTCTGTATACACAGTTGATAGGGACAGGCAACTTAGACACTGGCTACCTAAAATATGGGGGGAAGTTGCTATAAAGGCACAAAGTGACTGACTTACAAGTTTTCAAGAG
>NW_006408582.1:10988887-10999168 GCF_000296735.1 Chrysochloris asiatica | reverse complement strand
CTGTTGAATGATGCACAGAGGAGATTGTAATCATTGCAATGAAACAATGAGTGTAAGACCAATGTTTTCCCATGTAAACTATCACTCAGTTCACAATTAAAAAAAAAAAAAAAAATGAGGCTCAAGGCAGACATTTTTTGCTAGTTAAGTGAAACTATTGTCTGAGTTTAAGAAGACGTCTGGTGATAGTTTTGGTTTAAGGTTAAAAGATTATCACAGGGCAATAAGTAATGTCAAGGATTCATCCAGCTTTCATGACTTAAACAATTCTGGAGTCCATGAGAATGTGAAAGGAATGCTCTTCTGCGTTTTGTCTCTTTTGATCAGTATTCGTCTATGGAACCTTTAATCAAAATGATCAATAATGGTAACCAGGCACCGTCCAGTTCTTCTGGTCTTAATGGCAAAAGTTGTTCATAGAGTCAAATAGCCACATATCCCGCATCTTCTCCCTATTCCTAACTCTCCTTCTCCCACTCAATAAACTGTTCTTAATTTGACTTTGAAGGAGCTCTGGTAGCATAGTGGTTACGAGTCAGGATGCTAACCTCAAGGTCAGCAGTTTAAAACTACCAGCTGTTCCATGGGAGAAAGATGAGGCTTTTTGCTCCCATAAAGATTTACAGCCTCGGAAACCATATGCAGGGTCGCTATGAGTTGGAACCGGCTCCACGGTACAGCAACAACAATTTGAGTTTAGCTAGCACCCAACCTTTCTAAATATGAATCTTCTGTGTTCTTTGATATCAGGGTTTATGTTAGTTACTTAGATCTGCTTTAATGGCAGTGACTCTAGTGGTGACTTTAAAGAACAGAAATGTTATTTTCTCATAGTTCCTGAGGTTAGAAGTCTGAATTCAGGGCATGTCTTGATAGTAGGTCCTGCCTGGGCTTTTCTAGCTTCGAGACGCTGCCCGCAATCCATGCTATTCGTGGGCTTGCAGATGTATCTGTCTCTCCCCTCTATGTGTCTCTGGGTTTATTCTGTAACCACTGCTTCCAAACAGGGTCATATTTATAAGTACAGAAGTTTGCTTTTGTCCACTTTAGTTTAACAAAAGACCTGTTTTCACTAACTGAAAGAAATCTGGGTACTTTTTGGTATAAGAAAAAAGGGTGAAAACTTAAAATTAGTGCTCACTGTTTGTTTTGCAGCCAGCCTTTGAAGAGGCGGTGCACACTCTGAGCCGTGAGAATGGTGTGCCAAGCTCCTTCCCCCGGGAACTACACTCTGTAGCTCAGCATCAAGCTGACAAATCTCTGAACTGTGTCTGTGAACACTATCTGTTAGTTTTATTTTAGGTTTTATGTGCTATTTGAAATGATTTGGTAGGTTATTTTTTGGGTATCGGAATGATCAACAGTGTTTCCCATAGAAATTAATGGTAATTGTGTCTTTGTTTTACATACACCATTTTGGTTTACAAAAGGTTAAATAAGAACATTCTACTTTTTTTTTTAAGTTTTTATTGTGAATTGAGTGAAAGTTTACAGGGCAGATCGTCAGTTTTACATTCAACAAATCATTCACCTTGTTTCATTACAATGGTTATAATCCCCTCCATGTACTACCAGTTAACAGTATTTCTCTATATTCACTTTAGCTCTTTTAAAAAAAAAAAAAAACTCTCAGGCATATATAATAATTTATACCACCAAAGGACACATTCTGCAAGCTGCTTCTTGGCCGCCAGCTCTCAGTCCCTTTCTTCTTCCCATGAATCTAGAGTCCTCAGCTGCTCCCTCTCTCCATGTCCTCATCTCTGCCTCCATCTCTGGTGTCGCTGCTTCTCTGGATAAGGTCTCACATTCTGTTTGTGCTCTGTATGGTCCTAGGGTCCTTTGTTTTTGAACCATAAGATTAACTACTCACCCGTTTTTGTTACAAAACTTCTCCCTTTACAATTGTGACAGTTGCAATAGTTATGATAACAAGTACTCACTATTGAATCTTAAGAATTTTATCTCCATGTCTTTTAACCAGACCCATCTAGATAAGATGAAAACTCTTCACTGGGGGGGAATATTCTACTTTTGAATAGCAGGGGAAACCTCTGTAGGTTAGGATTTTAACACACATTTCTGGGTAACACAATTCAATCCATGACAAGACTCCTCAGTAAAAAGAGTGCCCCTCGTGGGAAGAGACTGGTGACTACTGCTTTTGCTTTCTTTCTAGAATGCTTGGGTTAGACCTGGTGGTGCGAGACGACAATGGGAACATCTTAAATCCAGATGAAACCAGTACTCTGGCCCTGTTTAAGGCCCATGAAATGGCCTCAAAAAGGATTGAGGAAAAAATCCAAGAAGAAAAGGTATGTTTCCTCAAAGATGGCAATTCTTGTCTACTGAGGCTCCAATTTTTTTGCATTTGTTTTGAATGAGATAATATTTCTAAATAATATTTGTTCTTCATCAACTTATAGTTCTTCTATGAAACCTTTGGTCAAAATGATCAGTAGTGACCGGATTGTTGATATGAAACAGATATATAAACTAACATTCCTGTGCTCAAAGTGAAGCATAACAGAAAGAATGAGGTAGCAATGCCGGCTCTGCTAAGGAAAGATGGTAAAGATGTATGTTAAGTGATAAAAAGAGCAAGACACACAACAGTGTATGAAGTGTTCCTGTGTTTTAAAAAAGAAATATGATTACATCTAGGCTTGCATATTCATACACAAAGTCTGTCTCTGCTGATTCATGAAGGTGTCTATATATTTTCTTTAGTTGTTGTTGTTTTATTTCTTTAGTACAGGTGTGATAATATGCAATTTGTATTTATAATTGTAATGGCAAACCTTGCCTGAGGGTAAAACCTATCCAATGGAATCTCTTATTTCCAATTGTTGTTGTTGTTAAGTGCCGTGGAGTCGATTGTGACCCATAGCAACCCAACTGTTTCCAAAGAGTGACTGGTGAGCTTGAACCACCCACCTTGTGATTCAAACGACTTTGCAGTCTGGCGCATTAACCCACAGCGCCACACCAAGACTCCAATTAGAGGGATAATAAATCATAATTTTTGTGGTTTTGAATTTCATCCAGATTTGGGTTTCATTGTAAGAGAGGAAAACTTCCTAACGCTACTAAAACTCTGAGTTATTACCTTCAGACAACATTTGTTGAATTACTTGCGTTCAAGACTCTTAACTACAGTCTTGAACATCTAAGTAGTAGTAATTTTATTTTGTTTCTTGTTTGTCTGCTAACATACATTTTCTTCTCAGTATGTGCTTCTCTTCGTGGGTGGTAATTGTATTTATTCCCATTTTCAGGCTCCTTTCTTTGCTAGATTTTACCATTTGTTGAACCCAAGATGCTTTTCTCTCTCCTCCTCCTCCTCTGTATTCAGTCGATTTTGCAGAACCTGGACTTGCGGGGCCGGTCGATCTTCAGTACAGTCCACACGTATGGCCTCTATGTGAACTTCAAGAACTTTGTCTGCAACATTGGGGAAGACGCAGAGCTGTTCATGGCCCTTTATGACCCAGATCGGTCCACTTTTATCAGGTAGTGAGCGCCCTGATCGTCTGCTGTTGACCTTGCAAAACCACCCACCATCACTTACCTCCTGCTTAGGAAGTTTGTTGCTAGGTTTGAGAATGGAAGCTGGAGAAGAGGAGAAGAATTTCTGGACAGTGGAAAGTAAAATCTGTTGGGATATTAGGCCCTTTTGTGTTCCTGTTGAAACAGTGCAGCAACAGTATGTGTACTGATTGAGATTTAGAAATCACATAAAACTCATCAGAACATGGAGACAGAAGCAAAGTATGAAAGATTATACCAGTTGCTGTCTAGTTGATTCTGACTCATTTGGACTGATGTTTTCAGTGATTGATTTTTCAGAAGTAGATCACCAGGCCTTTCTTCTAAGGTGCCTATGGGTGGCCTTGAACTTCCACCCTTTTGATTAGCGAACTAGACAAACTAAATAAACAGTTTGCACCACCCAGGGATGCCATTTAAAAGAACAGCAGCAACAACAAAAAAGATCCATTGCTATCAAACTGATTCGGATTCACGAATATCTCATGTGTGTTATAGAGTAGACTTGTATTCCATAGAATTATCCTGGCTTTGGTCTTTATGGAAAGGGATCACTGGACCTTTCTTTTGCAACACTGTCTGTGGGTTCGTACCATCAACTGTTAGTTTAGTCAAGCAGTGCAAAGCGCTCATGCCACCCAAGGACTCCTTGGGGAGTAATAATGACCTTTGTGCAACATTGGAGTAGTGCAACTGCCAAACAGCTAAGAAAACAGATTTTCAGTTTTTCAGAAGTGATTGTAAATTATTTCTAAAATAGACATTTTATTTGCGTGTGATTCGTATGATTACATACATTTCAGGAAATAGACTTGAATGACTATTGTAAATTAATTTTTAAAAATATTTTTAAATGGTTTTATTGAGATATAATTATACCCTCAAAAAAGTTTTCACATATGGATGTACTTATGAAGCCATCACCATCTTGAAGCCAATAAACATATTTGTTATTCAAAGTTTCTTTGTGCCCTTTTGTAATATTTTGGGGGTCTTGTGAGAAGTACCACAGTGCACATTGGATTGATGTACAGGTTTCTGTTTCTGGTCCCGCTTTCACTTCTTCTGGTTATATACCTAGGATTGGGGTTGCTGTTTTCAACTTTTTGAGGAACCACCAAATGGTTTCTAAAATTAGATTCCTGACTCTTTTTTAAAACAGAATGTGAGATGTAAACATGAGTCCAGATGGTAGAATCTGATAAGATCTCCGCTGCATCTTGAGCAGTGTTTTCGTGGATCCGTATTGAGTATGTCTCATGGAGTTGGGCTTCAGCAGGTACCTGCTCCAAGCCAGGAGTCCAGTTAGTGGGAGTTCCTGTTTTCAGTTAACCCTCCCACCTTCCTGTTGAATTGAAATGAGTCTTTCAGGGTATTGCTTTGCAGTCTATACTGAAGGCAGTGTGTGTCCTCCGCTCACCCCTCATTAAGAATATTTGTTTTTCTTCACCAGTGAGAATTATTTGATTCGTTGGGGCAGTAATGGAATGCCCAAGGAAATCGAGAAGCTAAATAATCTTCAAGCCATCTTTACAGTAAGTCCTGCCTTAATAGGTTTGTATTTTCTTTTGTTAGTATTAGCGGACTCACATTAGAAATATATGGAAAACATGAAATATTAAAAGATGGAAGTAAAAGCCATCATAAGTCCCTACCAGGAGTTACTCACTCATTTATTCACCAACTAATTACTGAGTTCCTATTTAGGTGCCAGGCACAGATCTAGGTACTGTGGTCAAATCCTGGTATGACACATTACATTAGTAAACTCCTAGTGTGCCACTGTAGGGTAAGCACTGGATTGCTAACCACAAGATCAGTGGTTCAAAGCTACCAGCTGCTTCTCAGAAACCCTATACAGGGTCACTGTGAGTCAGAACTGACTTGACAGCATGTAATGATAGCACAGCAGTGGTCACATCAGACAAAAAAATCCCATTTTCTTGGAGCTCATGTTCCAGTTTAAGAAAGACAGATAAACAAATAAATGAGTACGTGATACAGAATATTAGAAGTGGTTTGGAGGGGTTAGGAGCATCCAGGCTGAGGGAGAGTTACATTTTTAAATAAATTGGTTACAGTTAGACCTTTATGAGAAGGAATTGTTTGAGCAAGAGGTTGAAGTTGAGAGAATGAGCTAAGCAGATAACTGGGGAAAGAGCATTCCTGACAGAGGTTACAGCCGGGGCAAAGGTATGGTCTAGATAGTTTTCTTTGGATGCATATACTGTAGTACACTTTTCCATCTCTTCCTCTCCTTCTCCAAAGTAGGAAGAGTGATGAAATATATGAATTAAGAGCAAGGAAATGTTGGGAGTTATAATTATGGCATGATAGCATGCCATTCTCTAGGGTTAGGAACTTTTTAAGGGTTCTCTTACTTTGTTAGAATCCTGATACAGTGTTGTAGGATATGTGCTTGACCACAAGGTGGGTTTGAACCACTCCTCAGAAACCCTATGCAGGGTTGCCATGAGTTGGAACCAACTCAACGGCACTTAATAACTAACCTTTTGGTTCAAACAGACATTGCCGTTGAGTGCTGCATATCCTACATGGCCACACCAGGACTCCTTGTTAGGACATTGTTTTTGTTTTTGTATTGTTGTTAAGTACCTTTGAGTCAGTTCTGACCCATAGCAATCCTGTATAGAGTTTCTGAGGAGTGGCTGTTGAGCTTGAACTGCCGACCTTGTGGTTCAGATGGACTTTGCTGTCCAGCACATTAACCCACAGTGCCACACCAGAACTCCATTAATGGTGTTTAAGATTCCCGAGTGCTTCTGCCCCTGCTCTAAGAAGCCAGGAGTGGGCATGTTCCACCAGCTGCCAGCTGACCTAAAGGTGATGTTCTCTTTTTTTCTCCCTGAGCCCACACCCATTTTTTATCTCATCCCTCCTGTCACTTTGAGGGTACAGAAAAGACAGTCTGACATAAAGCACCAAATGAAGTGTGATAGGAAGGAGCAGTGGTCCCAGAACAAGCTTACTTTTGCTTTCTTTTTTAAAATATGATCCTCAAATATTATTCTTTTTCAAGATCACTTTTCCTTATAATTTTTACTATCAATTTGCTATTTCCTAAGATGGATTGGCCAAATGGCAGCATCAATGGACTCAAGCGTGGCAACAGTAGTGAAGTTGGCCCAGGATCAAGCAGTGTTTCATGCTGTTGTGCATAGGTCACTATGGGTTGGTACCAATTCAATGGCACCTAACAACAACATGAACAACTCTGTTGAGATTTTGAAAGAGCTTGTGCTGAATTGTAGATCAACCTTTGGGAATTTGATATTTTAAAGAATATTAAGTCATTTAATCCATGGACATGATATTTCTCCATTGATTTAGATTTTAAAAAAAATTTTTCTCAGCAGTATTTACTAGACTTCCATAGTCACCTTGGATGTCATGAAAAATTTAAAGTATTTAATACTGTTGTGAATAAAATTATCTTATTTCCCAGTTGTTTCCTATGAATATAAAAATATATTATTCTTAGAAGAAATCAATAACGAAAGACATAAGAACAGCCCTAAATATTGGAAGATAACAGCACATTGTTAAACAGTTATGTTGATTGAAACAGGCTTATTTTTACTTATTTCTTCTTTAATCCATCCACAAGATAGTCATGGTTGGATTATTGGTCTGTGCTTGATCCATTCCTATCTTCTGGAAATCTTCTTGTCACCCAACTCAGAATATTTCCTTAGTTTGAAGATACAGATTTTTTCTAAAATCAAAAGGCATTTATCAGTGTGTATATTAAAAAAAATTAGAAAGTGATTATGGTTGAATTTTTGGTCCATCTTCTAATATTGTTATAGAATTGTTGTTTAGTGCCTTCGAGTCAGTTCTGACTCCTAGTGAAGCTGTGTAGGGTTTCTGAGGAACAGTTGGTGGGTTTGAACTGCTGTCCTTGTGGTTCCCAATCCAGTGATCCTATAGTGCCACACCAGGAGTCTATTTTTGAATAGCTGCAAGTAATACTTTTGTCTTCAAAATTTTGGACCCCAGGTGTGGTGTGTAGGTTCAGCGCTGAACTGTGAGCCACAAGGTCAGCTGTTCAAACCCACCAGCTGCTCCTCGGAAACCCTAAAAGTGGTCTCTATGAGTCAGAACTGACTCTATGGCACTTAACAGCAACAACAACCTCCCAAATTAGGATCATCTTGTAAATAGATGTCATGTCCAGCCTTTTTAAAATTTTTATTGTGAATTGAGTGATAGTTTACATGGGAGAATATCAGCTTTACATGGTTTCATTGCAATGATTATAATCTCCTCCGTGCATCATCATTCAACAGTATTTGCTTCCACTCCCTCTGTTTTCTTTTTTTTTTAGCAGGGGGGGAGGAGTAGGTGTACACAAAAACACTCAGAAATATATAATAATTTAAATAACCAAAGGGTACATTCTACAAGCCTGCCTCCTGGCCACCAGCACCCAATCCCTCTCTTTCCATGAGTCTAGAGTCCTCAGTGGCTCTATCTCTCCATGTCCTCATCTCTGCCTCTATCTCTGAAGTTGCTGCTTCTCTGGATAGGGTCCCACATTCCACATGTATTCTTCTCCCTTGATGGCCCTAGGGTCCTCTGTTTCTGATGTCTAGGTTTTTTAATTAAAAAACTATATGATGAACATTTCCTTTATCGTTAAACATTCTTCAATACTTTCTTTAAAAACAATTGCGTAGTATTAATAGTAACAATATGCCGCAGTGTATTCAGCCACTCTTCTGGGATCCTTATTTTTATATTGAGAAAAGTCTTATAAAACCTCGATTGTAAGTTTAGGGTAAATGTTATCATTTGTATATATTCTATAGGACTTTAGCTTATTGTTGCTAGGTTATAGTTGGTGAAAAAATAATTTTTGAGTCAGTAAAATAAGGTCTTAGGTAGCCGTTTCATAAAAAGAATTTGAGTTGTAATTAATTATTTCTGACACTAAAGTGAATGGGAGTGAATTTATAGGTTTACTCATCTATTCTTAAGAATACAAGCATCTGATGGAGCAGCTGGGGACTTTAGACACAGAAAGGGAGAGGGGCTGTGTGCTGACAACCGGGGGGCAGGCTTGTAGGGTATACCCTTTGGTTGGTTGACGATGCATGGAGGGGATTATAACCATGGCAATGAAACGATATACGATAGGATGAATGTAAAACGAATGTTCTCCCATGTAAACTATCACATAATTCATAATAAAACATTAAAAAAAATACAATCATCTATAGACAATCACTATGAAATAAGTAGACATTTCATCTACACAAGTCTCATTCAACATATACTGAGAAACTGTCAATAGCTACCTTTCATAAAACAGATGAATAATTACATAAAGCACTCCATGTTATACTTGCCCCATAGTTTATTCTGAAAATTCAAGGTCGTGGGTTTGTATGGATACCCAATAAATGTCAGTATCATCCAAATTTTAATTTTTTTTTAATGCTAAAATACATCCTGTTCTGGGATCGGACCTGGCAGGATATAAAGTAGCAACAATGAGTGTCCCAATTTTCAACCTGTGCTTAGATTTATAAACCGAGACTTTAAAATTGAAAATATGATGATCTCATTTCTAACTTTGATATAGGAACTGGGGGATAAAAAAAAGTGTTTGTTTGTTTTTTTCCCTTTAATGAGTGGAAGACAGTTTTCTCTCATACCATAATAGTTCTTGGGTGGGCATTGGGAAGAGGGGAAGCGAGTCATTACTGGTATTTCAGCATTAGGAAATACGCTCTGAATGGTGTTTTTTTTGTTTGTTTGTTTGTTTGTTTGTTTTTGTAGAGTGAAAGAAGAGGAATGAGGTTGACAGGTGGTTTAAGCCCAACTTCCTTCTTCACATTCTTTCTTTCCTTCTGTAGGACCTCAGCAGCAATGACCTCATGCGGCCACGTATCAGCCTGGTGTGCCAGATTGTCCGGGTGGGCCACATGGAACTGAAGGAAGGCAAAAAGCACACCTGTGGACTTCGAAGACCCTTTGGAGTAGCAGGTACCAGGAGGCAGGGAAATGGTGGGATTTGGGTCATGCTTCATTGTCAGTGTCAGCCACAAGGCATTTCCTGCCGTGGATAGTTGGTTACTTCTTATTGGGTTTTGTGTCTCCATCCAGAGACCCTGAGTGGTACAAATGATTAAACACTTGGCTACTAGCTGAAAGACTGGCAGCCTCTTAGACCCAGAAGGACCTTTGAAAAAAGGCCTGGCTGTGTAATTGTAGAACCATGGAATACAGTTCTACTCTGAAATACATGGGATTTGGGTTGCTATGAATCTGAATGTACTGGGTGGCAATGTTTCTTTCTTTTCTTCTTCGTTTTCATCTAAACCCCAAACTCCTTCCTTTCTCCCTTAGAGCCCAGCAGACTGTCTTGTACTCAGCAGGACCTCAGTAAAGTCTCCTTTGCGACTTAGTGCAGTTCTGCCGATGGCTGCGTATTGATTTTAGTGGAATAAAATGCAACCCTGAAAGTGTTTTGTTTTTCAGGGAAATTTTTGCTTCAAAGCAACATTATTTTTGTAAGGATTTTTGGAGAAGAATCCTTTGCTTAAATTACACTTTATAATGTTCAAATAGACCCCTGCATGTTCTTCTGCAATGTGCTAATTGAAGGAATAGATTTTTGCTCTTACATCAACATTTTGACTGCCAAGTAGTTTTTTGTTTTTTTAATGTTTTATTGTGAATTATATGATAATTTACATGGGAGAA
>NW_006408582.1:10951863-10987502 GCF_000296735.1 Chrysochloris asiatica | reverse complement strand
CGTTCACTGGGTACGCTGTGGCCCCATTTTAGGTATTCCAATCAGTCATAGGCAGAAGACGGACTTACAAGCCTTCTAGTGTAGTGTTTCTGACTATTCCTTTCTCTCCCTCTCCAGTGTCTACCTGCCAAGTAGTTTTAAAGCTTTCAATGACGTGTCAGAATTCATCTCGTGGACACGTCATGTGCCCTGGGTTACGTGGAGAATGACAATCTGTATGCTCCTTAGGCTGTTTACGTGGTCCAGTCCATGAGCTGCCCTGTACTCCAGACTGCTGTTCAAAACCTAGCAGGCTGGCATTATTTCTTTATAGATAATTAGAGTGAAATCTCAGAAAAGGCAATACAGCCATGGAGTAGGACTGTTCACCACCCATATTGTTGTTGTTAAGTACCATTGAGTCTGTTCCAACTCATAGACACTGTATAGGGTTTCTGGGGAACGGCTGCTGGTCTTGAACTGCTGATCTTGTGCTTAGCCTACAGCGCCACACCAAACTCGTATCATCCATATAGCAATTTATTTATTATCTCATAAAAGAAATCAAGGCATATCCAAGGCCAGTGTGCTTCAAGAGGGGCCAGAGAAACTCAAGTTTCAACTTTGAGGCCTTTTTTCTTCATTTTAAAGAGAACATGTGTGAGTATGTGTGTGCATATGCCTGTGTGTGCATGTGCACATAGTTTGACAGGTATTGAGTGTGGCAGGAATCATGGTGGTAGTGATGGTTGTGTGCACAGAGTCAATTCCAACTCATTGCGATCCTGTTCAGGGTTTCCAAGGCTGTAAATATTTATGAAATCAGAAAGCCTTATCTCTCTCCCCATGGAGCAACTGGTACATACAAACTGCTGACTTTGCGGTTAATAGCCTAGCTAATAATCCACTATATATCAGGGCCCCTGGGTAGGAATGGAGAGGAGATTCATTTATCTTGAGCTTTTCTGCAGAGCATCAGTAGAAGTTAAATCATGGCATTGACAAATGAACTGCTTATTTTTGGAGGTCAAATACGAATTTTGCAGTATTTATTTTTGTACAATTTAGGTTAATCTTCTGGATTGCAAAGTCAGCTTGAACAGTAAGGTTGATGGTTCAAGCTCGCCAGCTGCTCCTCAGAAACCCTGTGCAGGGTTGCTATGATTTGGACCCAGCTTAGTGGCAGTTAACAACAACTTTAAGGGCTAATGGCACTGTTGGATAAGCACTGGACTACTAACAACAGGTTGGCAGTTCAAACCTACTAGCCCCTCCTTGGAAACCCTATACAGGGTCACTATGAGTCAGAATCAACTCAATGACAATTAGCAACAACCATTAAGGGTAAGGTACTCCATGGTTGTGCTGTAGGATAAACACTGCACTGGTAACCAAAAGGTTGGCAGTTCAAACCCACCAGCACTTCTTGGAAACTTATACAGGGTTTCTATATGAGTCAGAACTGACTAGATGGCACTCAACAACAGCAACAACATTACTGGCTGAAAGCAAGTTGGATGTGATGCCTGTTTTTTACAGCTTCCTTTCACCAGCATCACTCTCTCCCATGCTGTTACTTTGAGTTCTTTTGAGAAGGCATTTCTCCCCTTTTCTTTAGAAAATTGCCTCAGATCTTAGTATTTCTTTTAATCTACATGCAGAAGAATGGATTGATAATATATTTTATGGCCAGATTTTAATTTTATTAAGGTAAATCGCTTCTTGCCGTGGGCCTTGCCTAATTTCAGCAGCTCGATAGTGGCCACTCGTTAGTTCTGTAGGCAGCTGGGCATGGTGGTTACGTGGATTGGCTCTGTTGTCACTGTTGGGTTCATATGGGAAAATGCTGAGCTTAGACAAGTTTCTGTGTCTCGGTTTCCTTATCTTTTAACATAGGGTTAGTAATCAATACAGTGGAAACTTGGGGAGCCAGAACTTGATGGGACTGCTTTCTAGGTCCTACAAGTTTTCTATATTTGACAGAGTATCGTCTTACTACTTTCCTGTTGATCGTTTTAGTGGAAAATGTTTGTGTTTTCCTTCCCTGACAGCATTCCAGAGTACACAGATTCTAGCTCTCTCAGGTTTTCCTGAATTTACAATGTTGTTATTGTTAAGTGCCATCAACTCATAGCGATTCTGTGTAGGGTTTCTGAGGAGTGGCTGGTGAGTATGAACCACTAATCTTGTGCTTTAAACCGACCTTGCGGTTTGAACCTAAGTACCTAAGTACTCCTCTTGTGTGAAGAATACAAGAAGTAGCACAGAATACAGGCACTCCGTGAACTTTGATTCTGTGCTCCTTGGCCCTGGCTTCCCTTCGTTTAATGGTAACCCCTTAATTACTACAAGATTACATTCCAATGACTCCGTCATTAGTTGGTTCTGACTTCAAGTTGGATACCTGTTTAAAAATTTCCATTATTGTTGCCTTTTATTACCAATACCTTTATAAATCTAATCTTCCCTTGCATTTGGGGGTTGTAGACATTACCTATGAACATCTGTGAGTGGCAGTCTGAGAATGATAACATTAGTAAATGACATGCTGCAACATTGTAAATGGCAAAAGCAATGGCTGCTCTTAAGTGCCGTCCCTTGGATTCCAGTAAGTCGTAAATTGGGGACATCTATATTTGGAAACCAGGTGAACATATATCAAATAAAAGAGGCAATTGCCCACTTCAAGTCTTGAGTTTCTCTCCCAGGTCTTTAATTTTATTGACAGTTCTGTAGCTTCAGATGATGGTTTACGAAAAAACACTAACAGTCTCTATTTCCTCGAAAACTAAGCAACTTATGAACAATCTTTCAGAATATTTAAAAGATTTAGTCTGCAGGTTTGATCGGAAAAAATCCAAGGCCCTTCCAGAGTACCTTTGCTGAGCTGAGCATACCGGGAATCATCATTGGCAAGAAATAACAGAAACTGCAGGCTTTGTAACTTTCTTCCTCCAGTGGTCTGTGTTTGCTGATACTGACCTTTTCCATAGTAACTTACTGAGGCATGAAGCAATTAATACCATTAATTAAGTTTATCTCTTTCCTAGTGATGGATATTACTGATATCATACATGGGAAGGTGGATGATGAAGAAAAGCAGCATTTTATTCCCTTTCAGCAGTAAGTACGTTGGCATTTATCCCAGGTGACTTGAGACCTTGCTTAGCAGTTTAAATGGTGTGTTAACATAGATCCAGGTGCTAGGAACCATTTTCTCAGGTTGGGAAGGGAGACTCTGATGCTGGAAGATAGTCAGATAGTAACTTAACAAAACACTTTATTCAGAGTCCTTTGTGTTGGACTCTAACTTAAGGGGATAAACTGAACTTTTCTAACTCTGTAAAAATTACCAAAGGAACATACAAGTAAAAGACAAATCTGCTTCTGCACTGGAAACCAAAGAATGGTGTCATCTAAGTGTTGAAAATATACGATGTATACCTGCACACTATGGATCAAAGGTGGAACAGGGATTGTATGCAGTGGAGATTACATAAGACAAGAAATCATGTAGGGTAGTACTGTGTTATCAAACTATAGTGTATGTACAGATCACCCCAGGATCTTGTTAAAATGCAGAATTTGATTTAATTGGTCTGGGGTCTTCATCTCACCAGTTTTCATGTAACGCTGCTGGTGCTGGTTTGGGAACCACACTTTGAGTAGCAAGGTTTTAGAGGTAGAAGAGTGAAAGATGGATGGGCCCACAAGTTTCCAATAGTGGAGGGAAAGGCAGTCTGGAATGACATCGAGATCCCAGTAACTTTGAAGAGCTGCATGTGATTGGACCCTAGAAGTTATGGTCTGCTTCCTCTGGGCACAGGGATTGGCAGGCTAGGTGAGTCTGGAGACGTTACCATAAATGACTTGTAACTCTTGTCAGCCAGAAAAGGCCATTGTCTCAGCTGACATGGAGAACATAACCAATCATTAAAATGAACCAAGAATTCCAGAAACAGGCCCAAGAACAGTTGAATTCATATGTGATTTTTAAAATTTAATTTTATAAATCAGTGAAGAAAGATAAATTATGAAAAACAAAAAAACACTAAGAAACTAGGTAATCATTTAGAAAATATAAGTTACAATCTAGCCTCACAATTTATACAGTAATAATGTAATTCTAAATACTAAAGATAAGATGTAAGAGCTAAAGTCTTAAATACTATAGGAAAAGAAAACTATTTAAATGTAGAATGGATAAAAGGCTTTTTTGAACCATGTACCAGATTTAATTAAAAGGAACTATTGATATGTTTAAGGATAAGCACTGAACTGCTAACCACAAGGTCGGTAGTTCAAACCTACCAGCTGAAAGACAGAAAATGGATATTTACGTGCGCGCGCGCACACACACACACACACACACACACACACACAGAGAAATGGCCTATGAATTCATGAGAATCAGTGACATGTAAATTAAAATAAGAATCGCTTTTTGGCTTGATCACACTTAAAAAAATAGATAAGATAGCAGTATTTGGATGTGTGGTAGGAAACTAGTCTTTGCATACATCACTTATAAGAATATAAATTACCACTGTATATTTAAAACTTAAATTTTTTTCAAAGAACATATTCCATAATTACATAGTTAGTCAGAATTATCTCTTTTGGTAGAATAACAGGTGGTTTTGCTCTTGTTTGTTTCTGTTTTCTCTTTTTATACAGTGTTATTATTGTTAAGTGCCGTTGAGTCAGTTCCAACTCATAGTGACCCTGTATAGGATTTCCAAGGAGCAACTGGTGGGTTTGAACTGCGGACCTAGTGGTTCACAGCCCAGTGTTGATCCTACAGCACCACACCAGAAATCCAAATAACAGTTGTTGTTGTTAAGGGCCATGTAGTCAGTATTGACTTACAGCAACCCTCCCTGTGTAGGGAGGGTTTCCGAGGAGTGGCTGGTGAATCTGAAAAGCCGACCTTGTGGTTCAAACTGATCTTGTGTTCCAGTGGATTATTCCACAGCACCTCACCAGGACTACATGTATACTTATATAATTTTATTTAAAATAGAAAAAAAATCTTAATATTTCAAATTTTAGTCTAGTACCTCTCAATCCCTTTCTAAATACAAAGGGACTTCACAAAGTTGGTGGATAACGGAATTTTTCCATGAGCTGTTTGAAGCTGTCTCGTATAGTAATCCATGTACTAATCATGCATAAGGAGTTCTGCTAAAGTAGTGGGTTGTGAGTTGAGCTGAAAATTTCAAAATCAGTAGTTTGAATCTGCCAGCTGCTCCATGAGAGAAAGGTGAGGCTTTCTGCTCCCATAAAGATTTACAACCTCAGAAACCCTATACAGCAGGAGTTGTTGTTATGTACCGTTGAGTCAGTTCCGACCCATAGCGACCCTGTATAGGGTTTCTGAGGAGCAGCTGGAGAGCTTGAACCACCGATGTTGCAGTTCAATCGGCTTTGCTGTCTGGCACATTAACCCATAGCGCCACACCAGGACTCCGTACAGCAGGGATGGGAACCTTTTTCCTGCCGAGGGTCATTTGGATATTTATAACATCATTCTCAGGCCATACAAAATTATCAATTTAAAAAGCAGACTGCTGTACTGTGATGGCTGGGACTGCAGCTGCATTGGCTGGACATTCCCCACCTCTGCTAAACAGAGTCAGTATGAGTCAGAATCCATTGTAGGGCACATATACACAGTCCTGCATAGGAGTCCTGATGTGTTGCTGTAGGATATGCACTGGACTAGCATCTGCATGGTCAGCAGTTCAAACCCTGGCCCTTCAAGAATATGATAGAGTAATTTAAATATTTAGTGGCTCATACTAATTTTGAGATAACATGTTCGTGAGAGTGACTCCTATCACATTCACAAATACGCATTTTTGTTTTCGCCTTTGAGACTGGCTTCTTTGAGACTGAACTCTAGTTCAGTACTTTTCTATGCAGTTTCTGAGTCCATTTTCCTCCAATGACCACGTTGAAATTGAGCACTGAGATTGCCTCCCCTCATAACAATGCATGCTTTGAGAATCCCTTGCCTAAGTTGATTACCACTCACTGCAGCCAACAACCACTGTCAAGTGTTCACGATGCAAATTGCAGCCTCTGACATTTAACTTCTAAGATTTGTCAAGTGCTTTCATAAGCTACCTCAAAAGCTTTAGGATATATTATACTAGTGTATTCTGGTGGTCCACCTAGAAAGACTCCCTTGGAAAATAAACCCAGAATATCCAAATTGGAGCAATCCCAAATTTCATCAGTAAATGACAGTATTTTTTCTGTCTGTTGTCAGAGTACAGATCTGAACCCTGCAGAGAAAGTTGGCATGTGTAGTGGGCAAGAGAACAAAACCCTATCAGTGAAGTCTGAAGCTATTGTGTATCCGCATCAGGCTGGTACAGAGTACTGATAGCATTTCTGCTGTCAATAGAATGGGTGGGAGTTATACTTGGTTCTTTAGTCAAGTGTATGGTCCTTCTTGTTGTTAAATACCATCAAGTCAGTTTCTATATAGGATTTCCAAGGAGCGGCTGGTAGGTTTGAATCACTGACCTTATAGTTAGCAGTCCAGTTGCTTATCCTACAGCACCACACCAGGACTCCGTATTGTCCTTAGTCTGATGTAATACTTAAAGTGAAGCTTGTTTACTGATGTATGATTTACTGCAATCCTAATGTACTTTGTCATAAATGAGAATCTAAGAGCAGGTGTTCCAAGCACAGCTACACACACATTTCTCTTATAGATAATGATGCTGGACAGGGCCTTACATAGCAAGTGATCCAAGCCCATCACCATACAAATGGGGAAAATGAGGCTGAGAGAGAAGACTCTCACAGAACTTGAGGCCAGGTCTGGCCCCCTTCCTCAGTCCTCTCAATTCCATTACAGCAGCTTCTCCTACCTCATAAAGAACACCAAATGTTGCCTGCATTTCACCAACCATTTTGTTTGTTTTTTTCTCTTTGCCCTGAGAAATTTCTGCGATGAATTTAGTATTTAAGATAGGCAGGCATTGAAGATAGGAAAGATAGAAAGAACCCTCTGGTTAGTGGTGTTTGTCATTACACTTCCAAATGTGCTATATTCTCCTCCTCTTCATGCCCCTTTACCGTTCGCTTTTCTAACTTTTTTCAGAATTGCAATGGAAACCTATATCCGACAGAGGCAGCTAATCATGTCTCCCTTGATCCCCTCCCATGTGACTGGAGAGAATGAGCCACTTACTTCAGTCTTGAATAAAGTGATAGCAGCCAAGGAAGTGAATCACAAAGGACAAGGTACACAGCCCTGTATACTAAGCTGGGAAGGGATTTGTGGAGGCGGGTGGCATGGGTGGAAAGGGCTATACTTCACTGGGTCCTTGGACTCCTGGCCTTTCGTTATCTTTCTCTGATACAAAACAGACTCTGCTGGAGACATTTCATAGCGAAGAGCATTGAGGGTTCACTTAGCAGTGAACTGGACCTCAGTTATGTGTTTTGTCAATTCTGTGGAACAGATGTCTTTCCCAGGAGTCTCTCTCTACTTTTACCCAGGTTTCCTTTCCAATGCTGACTCCAAGTTAATGCACACACACAAAGGAGTCTAGGGAATAATTATCCAGGCTTCTCTGACTACGTGTATTTCATTCCACTTCCTAAATAGAGAGGAGAGCAAAGTGATAGAAGTGAATATTCATATCAAATAATAGACTGTCTCACAGACTTATTTTTAGCTGTTTTTAGTACAACCACACAGCGTTCTGTTGACACGATTTTTAGTACAAGTTCTGGTTATTGAAGTGATATTTTAAATTCAGGTAATAAGGAAAGATAATTTAAAATTCAGTTACCAATATGGTGACCATTTTTGGGGTATTTTGAGGATTGGGTCACTTTTTCCCACTACTCTGTAACCGTATTTCAGTGTAGAGGTGATTAAGGAGCACATTATTTTTAGTATATTTAGTTTCCCAGGCAGTGACAATCATCTTGAGTGGGAAGGATATATGAGAATCATTAAAGAGTCTGAAAATAAATATTGGAAGGTATTTCTCTTCCTTTGTAACTCATAACCTAAGGAGATAAGTTTAGTTAGATTGGAAAATACATACACTAAATAGATTGCTGTGCATGTATAGTTTTTATTTTTTAATACGATTGAAATATACGCCATCTTCTCACTTTCTGTCCTATTAGGCTGTCTAATTTTTGTACTTTTTTTATTTGTAAAATCTATATTATCTTCTACTTTGTGTTTTGTTTCTTTCTGTCCTCCTTACGAACATCTTCATATTTGCTTGTTTTTTCTAATGGGTATGAATTCTTTATTGTGATAATAACATTTTTCTTTCATAAATTCTTATAATTATTTCTTCACTTTGTAACATAATATGCATGTTTAATGTATATCAGAGCTTTCAGTTTGCATATAGCTAATTTTTCACTTTCGTAATTTCATCATTTGATTCTCTGCTTAGAAAATTGGTCCTTTCTCTGATTTAATAGCTAACCACATTTTGTATTTTACTTTCCTGTCTCTTTTTCTATTAATTTTTTATTAGGAATTTAATTTACTGAAGTATGTCAGATGAGACGTTAAATTGATCATGTTTTAAGTAACAATTATCCCAGCATATTTATGAAATTATTGCTTCTTTTTTCATTATTTATTATCTCCTTCACCATATATTAAATTAGTGTAATTTATAGTATTTAGAACTTAATCACAATTGTTTTCCATTGATTTACGTATCTCTTCTACCACTAGCATCACATACGTTATTACAGTTTTATAATATAGCTTATCAGTAGTTTTTTTCTCCTAAAATTTTTTGGCTGTTGGTATCTTTTCAAATTGATGTGTCATTAACATAGGGAGAATTTAAATCTTTATAATAAGGTATTTAGTTGTCATTATACAGAGAATATATTTTTCTCAACATTTATGTATTTTTCTCTCTTTTTTTTTTTTTAAATACAGAGAACTAAAAATTTATCTTTTATTTCTTTGAAGGACTGTGGGTGTCCTTGAAGCTATTGCCAGGTGACCTGAAGCAGGTTCAGAAGAATTTTTCACACTTAGTTGACAGATCAACATCTGTAGCCCGAAAAATGGGTTTTCCTGAGATAATACTGCCAGGTAAACACCTTGGTTGACTCACCTATTCTGCTTCCTCTAGTCCTTCCAGCCTTGGTTTAACAGGACAGTTGAAGACACATGTTTTCTTCTTAAGTTTCTTTTCATGTTTGCGTTTAACTAGGGTAAGACAGTAGGAGATACAAACGTGTTTGCAGTACTCTGAAAAGCTCCTCCCCAGACAAGTTGTTGATAAGTCAATCTTGACTCATAGCGACCCTGTACAGGGTTTCCTGTATAGGTTGGTGGGTTTGAACCATCAGCCTCGCCGTTAACAGTCCAGTGCTTATCCTATAGCATACAGATCCAAGATACTGCTTTTAAATATAACTCAGAATTGTCTCCTCAGACTCTCTTTCTTTGTATTCTTCTGCACAGATCCCTTCCAAATTTTCCTTAGCCCTTTTGTTAAGAAAGCTAATGATATCACAGGATTCTCTGCCCCCCAATAGGAACTTAATCGGCACATGCCTTTTCCCATGATTCCATCTCTAGCTGCTGTATGAGCTCCTTTCAAGGCTTGGTTCAAACACAGGTGGACTTTTTGCTCCATTGTTTAAGTTCTGACTGTGTTCCTGGCTCTCTGCATTGTAGTAACAGGACTATAAATATTCTGTGATTTCTTCATTTAATCTTGGTGTTCTGCATACTGTTCTCTCGAATTCTCCAACTTCACCCATTTATTGTCTTAGTCTCTATATTAACAAAAGGAGTCCTGGTTTGGCGTTGTGTGTTAGCATCCTGGACTGACTACAGTGTCAGTTTGGACTGCAAAGTCTGTGGATCAAGCTCAGCAGCTGGTTCTCAAAAACCCTTTACAGGGTTGCTATGGATCAGAACCGACTTGACAGCACTTAATAACAACATGTTGGTGAAAGGAAATCATTCCCTCAAGGGATTTTATAAATACTGGTAAAAAATGTGGCAACAACTAACCCTCCCATGGCACTCTTTCCTTCGTATGTGGGTTCGACAGTTCTTCGCAGTGGCCACACAGCACTGAGACACCATACTTATAGTTATGGACTTTATTGTTGTTGTTGTTGTTGTTATGTGCCGTGGAGTCGGTTCCAACTCATAGTGACCCTGCACAGGGTTTCCAAGGCTGTAAATCTTTACAGAAGCAGAAAGCCTCATCTTTCTCCCACAGAACAGTTGGTAGTTTCTAACTGCTTCCCTTGAGGTTCACAGCCCTAATCGTAACCACTACACTACCAGAGCTCCTTGTGGACTTCATTAGAGAAGTCAAAAATGGTCCAAGTCAGGACAGTGCTCATTAGCTGTGTCCACAGGCCAGTGTTAGGAAACTCTTTTAGGGCTGCTGATAAATGCCCACAGGACACACCACTCTATTGTAAGCCTTAGCCTGAAAGCACTTTGCTCTAGCTCCATAAGTCAACCAACCATAGCCCCTCCCATTAAGTGCCTAGAGGCACCCCACTCTGTAACAAGCCTCCTTCCCCAAATCATTCAGTTTTACTTGCTCTATGAAGTGAGAAACACACCACTCTGTCTCATCCTCTGGCTCTTAGTTCTGGTGCTTTTGCCCTTCTGTCGTTCCTCCAGCGTCACAGTGATCTGTCCCTGTGTCAAGGAAGTTTGATCCCTGAATTTACATATGAGCAACTGATGATCTATTCCATAGTTTTGAGAAAAATGAAATAGATCAGCTTATGCTTGAGCAAGGTTAATTCATCTTTTGAGTCTGACTGGACAAAGAATCTGAAGATTTTTTCTGATCCTTAGGGATTGGTTCATAGAAGGCGAAGTCTAGAAGTATAACAGACTTTAAAGTCATTAGAAGAATGGTTTCCAAATGTTAGTATTTTGATTTGCTTATCTCTTAGGAAATTTGTAACACAGATTCTCATTCCTCTAGTGATTCTAATTTTCTTTTTTTTAAGTTCCTGGCTTCCTACGTGATGCTGGTAATCAGCCAAGTTTGAGAACTACATACCTTGACCATATACTCTTCTTGCCTTTATTGCTCCTTTGTATTACTATTTAAATATGTTCTGGTCACCTCTTATATCTTTTTGCTGCCCCATTTTTATTTTTTTATTTTTAATCTCTAGTTAAGGCACCACCCTCTCTTTCTGCAGACTCTGTTAGTATATCTACTTGCCATCTCTGTTTTTGCACCTGTCAGTCACCCTTCCATGGAACAAGGGATGTCATTACTAATGTTGGATGCATCTTGGCAAAGAAAGATGTTTACCTGTGTTTTCTATTCAAAGGCATTCAATTGTGTGGCTCATAATAAACTATGAATAACATTGTGAAGCACGGAAATTCCAGCACACTTAATTATGCTCTGTGGAGCCTACACATAAACCAAGAGGCAATTGCTAGAGCAGAACAGGGTAATAGTGCATGGTTTAAAATCAGGAAAGGTACTTGTCAAGGTTGTATGCTTTTATCATAGTTATTCAATCTCTGTGCTGAACAGATATCAGAGAAGCTGGGCTATATGAAAGGAGCCCTAGTGATGCTGTATGGTAAGCACTAGACTGTTAACCTCAAGATTTGCAGTGTAAACCCACCAACAACTCTGCAGGAGAAAGATGAGGCTTTCTGTTCCCATAAAGACTTCTAGCCTCGGAAACACTACAGGGTCGCTATGAGTTGGAATCTACTTGATAGCAGTGAGTGGGGGGAACTATGAAGAGGAACTTGGCCTCAGGATTAGATGAAGGCTGATTGTTGTTGTTGTTAGGTTCCATCGAGTCAGCACCGACTCATAGCGACCTGATGCACAGCAGAACGAAACACTTCCCGATCCTGGGCCAACCTCACTACTGTTGCCACACTTGAGTCCATTGATGCTGCCACTTGGCCAATCCATCTCGTTGGGGGTCTTCCTCGTTTTCTCTGACCCTCCACCTTACTAAACATGATAACCTTTTCCAGTGACTGGTCCCTCCTGACAATATGTCTTAAGTGTGAGAGATGAAGTTTGGCCATCCTGACCTCCAAGGAACACTCTGGTTGCACTTCTTCCAACACGGATCTGTTGGTTCTTTTAGCAATGTGCAATATGCAGATGACACAACCACGCCTGCTCAAAGTGAAGAGTATTTGAAGCACTTACTGATGAAGATCAAAGGCTAGCCTTCCCTATGGATTACAATTCACTGTAAAGAAAGCAAAAGCCTCACAGTAAAGAACATAATGATAAATGGAGAAAGAGTTGAAGTTATTAAGGATTTCATTTCACTTGGATCCATAATCAATGCTCATGAAAGCAGCAGTCAGGAAATTAAAGGACGTATCTTCGATAATTTCTGCTGCAGAAGATCTCTTTAAAGTGTTACAGAGCAAAGTGTGACTTTGAGGACTGACTAAGTTGTACCTGATACAAGCAATGGTATTTTCAGTTCTTTTATAGTCATGTGAAAGCTGGACAGTGAATAAGGAAAACTGGAGAAAAATTGTTGCATTTGAATTACGGTCTTGGTGAAGAATATTGAGTATGTAGTATATTGTCTAAAGATTGAACAGATCTGTCTTGGAAGAAGTACAGCCAGAATGTAACAATGGTCTCAAACCCAGCAAAGATTTTGAGGATGGAGCTGGATTAGGCAGTGTTTCATTGTGTTGGATATATGGGAACTGACTTGAAGGCAACATTCCATTCTATCTGCCTACCCCATTGTTCTCTAGAGCAAAGACAGACCTATGAGTCAATCCAGGAGTAAATGGATATTTTTTTTTTAGTAGAGTGATCTCTCACCTCTAAGCAACATTAGAAACTGTTGACTACGCCCTTCTTGAAATATTTCCCTCCCTTATCACCACACCCTCCTGTACTTCTCTGGGCCACTCCTAGATCTCAGTTGTTGTCTTGTCTTTTTCTTCCTTGCCTTTAAATGTTACTATTTCATTAAGAATGCTCTTTTCCTTCTCATCTATATTTTCTCCTTAAATGGACTTACCTACTTATTTGGCTTATGTCTGGCAGTTGCCGCCAAATCCCTAAGTCTAGCCCAGACACCCCGCCTCTGAATTCCAGGGCCACATATCCAACTGTTTCTTATCTCTGGATTTAGTAGATACTATTCCACCCTCTTTGTCTGGATCCTTCTTTTTGTTTCTCTCTTTATTTACCATCTCTACTTGTAACTCAGAATCCCATGCATCTAGACCAGGTCCTCCTCTAGTGTTTTATCTAAGACAATAAACAGCACTAACATCTTCCCAGCTGCACAGAGATGCATGACAAGCTTACATGACACCTCCCTTATACCTCAACAAAATTAGTGCATAAAATCTGTCAATATTCCCTTTGAAAGACCTCTCAAATCCATTTTCTTCCTTCCATTTCCATTTCCAGTTTATGAGTCCTGGCTACTGTCTCCTCTTCCTTAGACAAAGTCATAATTCTTTCTGCTGTTTCTTACCTCATACTCTCTTTCCAGACTCAAGCACAAAAGATCTTTAACTGAAACACACCACATTGTGTCCCATTCCTCCACCTGTTTAAAACATTACATTGACTGCCTTCACCTGCCAACTTCAGGATGATTTGGCTTTGTTTCTATATCTGTAACCTCATCTCACAGTCCTTCTCACTGTGAGGATGCTAGTTATATTTTCTTCAACATCTAGGCCTGTGAACATGTTGCTCCTGTTGCCTGTTACTTTCATTGCTCCAATATAAGCTCAAAGGAAGGCTTTTCATATCTTCCAGCAAATGTTGTTGAGCTCTGCTTTTGTTTAGTCTGACTTTATTCCTTCATTTGTAATGTGAATTGAATTGGCTACTGTTTCTCTTCCCCACTAGACACTGAGCTGTCTGAGAGCAAGACTGGTACATGGTTCACACCATCTTGCAAATACATAGTGTAGAACTAAGGACAGACTAGTTGCCCAGTCAGTTATGTTAAAAGAATACGTGACTGTTAGCCCATTATCTGATTGTACCAAAATTCATTCATCCAAATCCTTACGATTAGAAATCTAGGCTACTGACAAGTTTTCGCTGTTATAAACAATGCCATATGAATAGCCCTATTAGTAAATCATTAGCCACATTTTTAATTCTTTGGGACAGATTTTGCCAGTGGACTTCAGGAATCAGTTACAGTTCTTAACACAGTGATCAAAAATTATATTAGGATTTCTAACTGTCATATATAAGTAGGCACTCCCCCTCTTTTTTTTTCACCACAACTGTAGCTGTTACTTAATTTTTTCAAAATTAGATAAAATGAATATTACTATCTAAATTTATGGCCCTATGTATTTTGTAGATCAGTAAGGGTTAAATTTTTACACGGGAGGAAATTCAGTCCTAATAGAGCTTCTGGAGTCATTTGTACAACACTGAGTCTTCCCAATGAGGAACTTGATCTGCTTTTTGGTTTTTTTCTAGTTTCCTTTTATACACCTGAATAAAATTTAAATTTTTCTTTCATTATGAGTACTAGACGTTAATTAATGAATTAATTTAAAAGAGTTTTGACTGGCTAACAACAACAAAAAGAAAAGTATTAATTATTCTGATGTAAAAACAGACTGATTTGAACATAAAGTACTCTCTGTGGACTTTCAGAAACAGCATCAGTCTCATCAGATTGTTAAGAGGATTACATTCATGCATAGAAGATTTTGAACAGTGCCTGCCACACAGTAAGAATGCAGTAAACATTGCCATTGTTATTGTTGTTGGGTGTCACCAAGTCATTTCCGACCCATAGCGTGACACTATGCACAGCGGAATGAAACACTGCCTGGTCCTGTGCCATCCCCACAATTCTTGTTACACTTGAGCCCATTGTTGTTGCCACTGTGCCAATGCATCTAGTAGGGGGTCTTCTTTTATACCTCTCCCTCCACTTCACCATGCACGATATTGTTCTCCACAGACTGGTGCAGGCAACATTGATGTTATTTTTAATTACGTGCTGTCGAGTTGGTTTTGACTCCTGGTGACCCTTTATCGGTTTTCCAAGGAGCAGCTGGTGGGTTTGAACTTCCAAGCTTGCGGTTAGCAACCCAGTGCTTGTCCTAGAGCATCATACCAGGAATCACATTAACTTTCATTATTAACAAGTGAGCTAATATATCACACTCCCCAGGACATTATTTATAAATCGATCTTTACTGGTGGTGAGGTGGTGGTTACATGCTGTGGAGTGGGTTCCGACTCATAGCGACCCTGAATAAGGTTTCTGAGGCTGTTACCTTTGCAGGAGCAGAAAACCTCATCCTTCTCCCGTAGAGCAGCTCTGGTAGATTCAAACTGCTGACCTTGCAGTTAGCAGCCCTACTTGCAACCCACTACACTACTTGTTGTTGTTAAGTGCTGTTGAGTCGATCCTGACCCATAGCAACCCTGTATAGGGTTTCCAAGGAGCAGCTGGTGAACTGCTGACTTTGCATTTCAAACGACTTTGCAGTCTGATGCATTAGTCCACAGCGGCACACCAGCACTCTCCTAGGGACAACATATTGTGTACTTAGTGTTTTACTTGTTATTGTTATTGAATCGGTTCCGACCCCTAGTGGCCCTGTGTAGGATTTCCAAGGAGTGGTTGGTAGGTTTGAACCACAACAGTTATTAGTAGGTAGTATAAAACATTGAAGAGTTCAACGAATATTGAAAAGAATTAAAAAAACAAACTACTTCAATGAAATCTTGGTGAGTATGGAAAGGCAGAGACCTGGTGTGATGCTATAGACTGCTAACCACAAGGTTTGTTGTTCAAACCCATTGGCCACTCCTTGGAAACCCTATATGAGGGCCACTATGAGTTGGAACTGAAGGAGCTCTGGTAGCATAGTGGTTACGAATCAGGCTGCAAACTGCAAGGTCAGCAGTTCGAAACTACCAGCTGCTCTGCGGGAGAAAGATGAGGCTTTCTGCTTCCATAAAGATTTACAGCTTTGGAAACCCTGTACAGGGTCGCTATGAGTCAGAACTGACTCCACGGCACATAACAACAACAACAACATGAGTCAGAACTGACTCAAGGGCAGGGCACTTAACACCAACAACAAAGACTTACAAAAGACTTTTGCTGTATGTTCATTATAAAGTCAGACTATTTCATATTTTACTTAACTTAAAAAAAAAAAAAGTCTTACTGTATCTTGCAACTTAAAAATGACATCTCTCAGCCACACTTAGAATGGGGTGTTATTTTGTAGGAGATGTTCGCAATGATATTTACGTCACCCTGATTCATGGAGAGTTTGACAAAGGGAAAAAGAAGACGCCGAAGAATGTAGAGGTGACCTTGTCTGTGTGTGATGAGGATGGCAAGCTCTTAGAGGTATGTGGCATTGCCCACAAATGCTACTGCCCCCAGGCACTCCTTTACAATAGCAATGTACTTTTCGATCTGATTGATAGTAATTTTTCTCTAAGTTATGGTATGGTTAGTTGTTCATAAGGAAGATATATGAAATCTGTTAAATTGTGTTTATCACTTACTATTTTTGCTAATTACCTCATTTAGATTTTTATTTTCACATTTACTCCATGTTAAGAAATACATCTTAAGTCACTAACTGGTGTGGCACTGTAGGATCAGCACTGGACTGTGAACCACAAGGTCGACAGTTCAAAGCCACCAACTGTTCTTTGGAAACCCTATACAGGGTCACTATGAGTTGGAATCAACTCAGTGGCCCTTAACAATGACAACAGCAAAGAAATATCTTAAATCACTAATGATTTTATATATAAGGTTATGTTGCAGAGGGTTTTTATAATTTTCAAGTTACAAAGGGGCTTCAGAAAGTGTGTGTAAATTCCATCATTGTTTCATTCCATTTGACCACAAACATTTTGAAGTCCCTTCATACTTAGCTACTTTCCAGCTTGATAAGATCCTCCCAAGCTTGAATGCAAAGACATGAGTGCAGGGGAGGTAGTTGAAAGCATACTTCCTTCTCCTGTTTAAGCAGAGCCATAGGAAACGTGCCCACTGTAGAATTCTTACACTGGAAGAGATCTTGGTTAGAGATCAACAACCATCATAATAACCAGGAGACTGCAGCCCAAAATGGTTAACACAGGAGTCTGTGGAAGAGCTGGAAATGGCTCTCGGTTTCCTGACCTCCAGTTCAGCTGCAGTGTCCTGTTCATAGAGAGAAGAAACAAGTGCAGTGTTTTGATACCAAAGAGAAAGATAGATAGGAAATGGTTACAGGAAGCCTCTGTTGCTTCAGCTGAAATCTGACTCCTCTTGTATGAGCCTAAGTGAGCTTCTTTGGAATCCAAGAATCATGGCCTCCATAAAGTAAACCGCATGAGTGCCTCCCGTGCACAAGTACTTAAGCTCAAATCCCACCACTTCCCTCAAGGATTTTGTAAACTCGGAAGGAAACACATATCCAAACAATTTTCCAAGTCAAGTTGTATTCAGTAACAGTGCTGTGGGCTACAGCATGGGCATGATTGATTTGTGCTTTGAACTAGAACTCCAAGCTCTATGAGCTCATTCCAAGTACACTTCTGCTTGGCTACATCATAGTTTTTCTAACTCTCTTGAAAGTGCCCAACCAAGACTTGATTCTCCTGAATTAAGTGGGCACTACTAGGAAAAGATTCAGCCCTAAGTTTTAGTGAACAAGTTACAGCTATACACCAAGTCCTCAAAGCAGAGTGTACTAGGAAGAAGTCATTTTCTTCAAATTGTGGTATAAAGTGATAGAAATCAATCTTGCTCTGCTCTTTACCTCTGCATTTAATCAGTGTATATATGCAGTGTTTGGCACAAACGCAACTGATGTGTGGGGCAGTCTTGCTCTTCTTGATAATATTATTTCCTCCTGATTTTTTTCTCCTCCAAAGAAAGCAGTTCATCCTGGTGCTGGCTATGAAGGCATTTCAGAGTACAAGTCAGTAGTCTACTACCAAGTCAAGCAGCCCTGTTGGTACGAGACTGTCAAGGTGAGACCTCACTGTTGGTAACCCTGCTACATGGTGAACCTCGTTGAGATCCTGATCTTCCTTTGAGTCACAAGTATTCCTACTTTATTCTAATCTTTTAGATAAGATTGTGGCAGGCAATAAGAAATGCATTCATAGTGATGATTCTGTGTAAGATAACTTATCTTGAATAAGCTCAGAGTTCTCAACATTTTCATTAATGAATGTGTAGGCATTTGAATCAAGAAACTAGTGGCTTACTAATGGAACTAGGCTGTCCTGATAATCTAAAACCAAATGGAAATATTGACACTGTTGTGTTCTGCAAATCGTTTCCTGGAATTTTTTTTTGCTTGGCCTCTGACCTACTTTTTAATTTACACATTGCTTTTAATTTAAATTGCAAATTTAAATTAAACTGCAAATTCAGGGAGTGCAGTGGTTCATTCTTGACAATAAGCTACAAGGTTGACGGTTTGAGCTGACCAGCCAGTCCATGGGAGAAAGATGAGACTCTGTGTTCCCACAAACATTTAAAGCCTCGGAAACACTCCACACAGGGTCATACTATGACTGAACTGACTTAGTGGTACTTACCAACAACAACAATTGCGAATTCAAAGCACTTTTCAGAACCACAGCCTCACTTGGTCTACATAGTTGTAGTTGTTATTGTTAAGTGCTGTCTAGTCAGTTCTGACCCATAAAGACCCTGTATAGGGTTTCTGAAGAGTGGCTGGTGAGCTTGAGCTGCCAATGTTGTGGTTCAAACCGACCTTGCGGTCTAGTGCATTAACCCACAGTGCTACACCAGGCCTCCCGAGATAATAATATAGTTTTGTAATGTCCTTTTTCTGGTTAGGCAACTAAGATTCAAAGGGGTTAAGTGACTTCCCAATAATCTACAGCTATTTAGCGCCAGAGACTAAACTGGAGCTCATTTCTGAACCCAGACTCATGAGCTTTTTTCTTTGATTTTTATCAAAATCATAAAAGCTCTTCAAAGAACTCTCATAAAAGTGGCATTGATACCTCAATTCAAAACCCAAACCAAGCCAGTTGTGTTAATTCAGAGGTAACCATTTTCTACAATTTTGAGTACTTTGTATGTTTCAAATGATGCTATTTATAGAATTTTATATTTTGTTTTTTAAAACTACCTACTACAAGGCTGAACAGAATCATATCTTCATATACTTGCTTAATATTCTAGTGTATATTATTGTGCCAGAGTTTATTTAACATTCGTCATGACTTTTTCGCTCTTTTAATGCCTCATAGCCCTGTTTTTCCCTGCTCCCTTTATGCATGTAAGTAGCAAAAAGCTTCCTTACCCCCAGTATTTTATCTTTTCCCTCTATTCTAAAACCATTTACCATCAACTCTGACTCATGGCAACCCCATGTATGCCACAGAAGAACTTTATTCCATAGGGTTTTCAGTGACGGATATTGTAAAAGTAGATCACTTTCTCCCAAGGCGCTTCTGGGTAATTCGATCCAATAACCTTTTGCTTAGCAGCTAAGCACATTAACCATTTGTTACACCCCACAGATTCTTTATGGATTCCTGATGTGGCACTGTGGGTTAATGCGCTGCACTGCAATGTCAGTTTGAACTACAAGGTCGATGGTTCAAGCTCACCAGTCGCTCCTCAGAAGCCTTATACAGAGCTGCTATCAGTTGGACTTAAAAACAAGGATACCTTGTAGAACCTAACTGCTGCTGTATCAGTATACAACTCCTTGTTGTCTGGAAGGTCCCATATTAACCACAAAGTAGCCATCTTTTCCCTCTGGAATATTTTCTGGTTCATACATGAGAAAATAGTAGAAGCTTGTAACATCCCCTTATTGAGAAACTGCAAATAAACTGTTAAAAAGATAATATTCTGGTATTATTTTGGTTTGAAAATAGCAAAATGTCCTTTGAATGAAATATTATGCCAAATTTTACTCTTTAGGAAATTAGTGCTATATTCTAAAATTGAACCTAATGCTCTTGAATGAGCTATGAATATGAAGTTTTACATGTATATGTGTATACTATTAAATTCCTTCTTCTTATTCAGGTATCCATTGCTATAGAAGAGGTCACACGCTGTCATATAAGATTCACATTCCGACACAGGTCATCACAGGAATGTAAGTATTAGGAGACCTGTGACATATTTCCATAGATAGATATTTGCTCTTGCCTGTAGAACTTTTGTGGATCTAGAGAAAATTCTGTAATAAAGCTGCCACATCACTAGTTTCCAATTTAATGGGCAGCTTTATTTTAGAATTCACTGGTGCTAAGGAAATCAGCTTCCAAGATCCGCATTGCCACTCCATATCATAGTTTCTCCAGAAAGCATTCTGCACAGTCTCAAAGTTCTGAAAATGCTAATAGGTGCTCTAAGGAAAGGGCTGGTTCCACAGTCAAGTAAGTGTGAGTAGAACTGCTTGTTACATGTCCCACTTAGAGATTCCCAGTGCATGTTGCCGTGTTGCTGGGAAGTCCTAGATCATGAAAACAGTTTCAACTTTTGTTTAACCTCCTGTTCCTTCAAATTATTGAACAGACCCATGCTTTTCAATGAAAGAGCTATTTCATGTCTTAGAACACATTTCATGAAATACTGCTCTGAAGCATGAACAGAGAAGAAAATACATTCTTTTCAGATTGATCACAAAATTTCTGAAGATATATTTGTTCTCCTTCAGCACTGTATAAATTTGAATCCATCATTCTAAAACACATATTCGTTGAACACCAGCTACGTTCTAGGTCGTGGGCTAAAACTTGGGCATAAGACAGCAAATAGGATACACTATTACCCTGAAGAGCCTCATGATCTAGTGAGGAAGATGAACAGAGAACATGCAATTAAGTTCAGAGTGTTACTGTGATAAGTGCTACCGGCGTGAGCTAGCAGGTATCAGGGAGTATATAGCAGGGGTGTCAAACCATCTGGGTTTTTCTTTGTTTTATTTTTTGGATGTACACCAAAGTACTCAGGAATATATAATCATTCAAACAACCAAAGGGTATACCCTGCATGCCAGCCCCCTGGCTGCCAGCACATAGCCCCTTTCCCTCCTTGAGTCTAGAGTCCCCAACTGCTCCGTCTCTGTCTCCATCTCTGGGGTCACTGCTTCTCTAGATAGGGTCCTCCACTCCGCTCTTCTCCCTTGATGGTCCCAGGGTCCACCACTCCTGGACTGCAAGATCGACCACTCACCTCCTTTTGTTGCAAAATAGCTACCTTTATATTTGCAATAATCGCAATCAGTACTGATAACAATGAATCACTATTGAACCACAAGAGTCTTATCCCCATCTCCTTTTATCAGCCCTGTCTATACAGGTTAGAAACCACTCAGTGGAGATTCTACCTTCCTCTGCACCCTCTGGAACTAGGCTTCCTCTTGAAAACTTGTAAGCCAGTTACTTCTTGCCTTTGTAGCCCCCCATTTTGGGTAGCCAATATCTAAGTTGCCCATCCCTGTCAAGGGAGTGGAAATCTTCCTTGTTGTAAAGACTCATCCCCTCTTTTAAGCTACTACATCCATAAGTGTAGGTCAAGTGCTTCAAATTGTAGCAGATTACACTCTTGTTCCTCTTCTTTTCTCCTCTAGTCAAGTTCTGATCATCCAGCCATTAAAGCCAGGTCAGTTGGGTACTATATGCAAGTATGGGCATTCTTGTGCATCTCCCCTCACTTCATATCAGCTGGACATTTCACTCTCCATTCAAGTCCTCTGTGACTATGTCCCTGTCCATGGGCTCAGGAGTCCCCAGGTCTCGCTATACTGCTGGCTACCCAGATCATGATCTAGGTTGACAGAAGTCTGTTGAACATGGTTGGACTTAGCTCACAGCTTCATTGCTGTTTTCCCCTCCACTTTCTCTTATCGGTACACCAACGTGGTCACCAGCAAGATTACATGCCTGCTCATGTATACTCTTTGAGTTTCAGTCTTGGAAGGAGATTTGCCCTGAGGGGACTTGAGTGTTTACCTTGATGGCTCTCTGGTGAACAACTTGCATGTTCTTTTAGTAGTCAATTAGACTGCCCTTATTGTTCTTTGTTTTTCCTGCTGGTCTTTCTTATAAGAAGTATCTTCTGTTCCTCTAGCTGCTCCAAGCTGGTCTGCTTGTCTTTTCAGTGGAAATTTCCCACCTCAGAAGATTCTGGTTGGGGATCAGGATTACACTTATTGTCTTATGCACTGCAAAGGCTCCGCAAGAAGCCTCTTTGACTGGGCAAGTTCTAGCCCCGTTTTAGGCATTCCAATCAGTTATAGGCTGAAGACGGCCTTACAAACTCTCTGTAGTGATGTTTCTGGCTATTCCTTTCTCTTCCCCTCAAGTGTCTATTTTATAGTAGTAGGAAAGGGAAACCAAGATTCATAAGACAGTCAAGCATCTTAACATTATTCCCACTCTTGTACCCATTCAAACCATTCCTCAATCCCTGTATCCCAGAGCCTTGTTGTTCCAAGGTTGAGCATACATCACTATTTATCTCTGTCCCACTTAGCCCATGCAAACTTGCCTAGAAGTTCTCCCATCTGCCTTGTTCTTCCATTCCCCATCCCCTTCTTGTGTATTGGCCCGCAACACCCAAACTATCATGTGTCTGTTCCCTACCCTGTACTCCACCTTCCCCTCCCTCCCTCACCCCATCCCCTAAACCCCAGTAACCAGCAAAATATTTTTATTTTTTTCCCTTTTAGTGTGGGTATTTTTTTCTTAAGCTTTTACAATAATGGTCCTATGCAGTATTTCTCCTTTTGTGACTGACTAATTTCACTCAACATAATGTCATCAAGGTTCATCCATGTTATGCGGTGGCTTGCAGCTTCCTTGTTATTCTTCAAGGTAGCATAATATACCATTGTGTGTATGTACCAAAGTTTGTTTATCCATTCTTCCATTGATAGGCACTTAGGCTGTCTCCATCTTTTTGCTATTATAAATAGTGCTGTTATGAATATTGGTGTGCATGTATCTATTTGTGATATGGCTCGTATTTCTTGTGGATAAATACCAAGTAGAGGAATTGCTGGATCATAAGGTATTCCTATTTCCAACTTTCTGAGGAAGCACCATACTGTTTTCCAGAGTGGTTGGACCATTTTGCAGTCCCACCATCAATGTAGGAGGGTCCGTCTCTCTGCATCATCATCAGCATTTATCGTCCTCTTCTTTTTTTTGAACTTCACTGTTATTGCTGGTCTGAGATTTCTCATTGTTGTTTTGATTTTAATCTCTCTAATGGTTGTTGTTGTTAGGTGCCATCAAGTCGATAGTGACTCATAGTGACCTTGTGCACAACAGAAAGAAACACTGCCTGGTCCTGGGCCAACCTCACTATTGTTGCCATGCTTGAGCTCATCGATGCTGCCACTTTGCCAATCCATCTCGTTGGGGTTCTTCCTCTTTTTCTCTGACCCTCCACTTTACCAAACATGATACCCTTCTCCAGCGACTGGTCCCTCCTGACAATATATTCAAAGTATGAGAGATGAAGTTTGGCCATCCTGGCCTCCAAGGAGCACTCTGGCTGCACTTCTTCCAATACAGATCTATTGGTTCTATTGGCAGCCCAATTATCTCCTCCAACACCATAACTCAAAAGCATCAATTCTTCTACGGTCTTCCTTATTCACTGTCCAGCTTTCACATGCATATGAGGTTATTGAAAATACCATGGCTTGGGTCAGGCACACCTTAGTCCTCAAGCTGATATCTTTGCTCTTCAACACTTTCAAAAGGTCTTGTGTAGCAGATTTACCTAATGCAGTACATTTTTTGATTTCTTGACTGCTGCTTCCATAAGTGTTGATAGTTGATCCAAGAAGAATGAAGTCCTTGACAACTTCAATGTTCAAGAAATGTGATCTTAAACATTTCTGCATGTTTGTTGGCTGCCCACTGTTCACTTCCTTGGTGAAGTGTCTGTTCATGTCCTGGACCCACTTTTTAATTGGATTATTTGTCTTTTTCTTGTAGAGGGTGTTGTAGTTTCCTGTATATTTTAGAGATTAGTCCCTTGTCTGATGTATCATTGCAAAAGATTTTTTCCCATTCGGTGGGCTCTCTTTTTAACTCTTTTGGTGAAATCTTTTGATGCAACTAAGTTTTTAATTTTTAGTATGTCCCAAACATCTATTTTGTCTTCTTTTGTTTTTGCAGTTTTCACAATGTTTGGTAGTCTGTATGTGCTCTGTATTAGACCCTTCAAATTTATCCCTATTTATTCATTGTTGGCCTTTATAATTCTGGTATTCACTAAAATCCATTATTTTTAATCCCATTTTTCTGCAACCTTTTGGAAGGTCCCTCCTGGCCCAAATTGCCATCGAGAGAGAATGGATAAACACATTGTGGTATGAAAGCGGTCGGTGGATTACACTCACCAGTGTGAGCATACACCTGAGCCACACAGCTGACCCCAGAGCTGTGTCTGTGATGAGATCAGGCCACAGGTTATCCAGGATTTTCAAGCAGAGGAGATGACATGATTAGATTTGATTTTGGAAAACTCATCTGGCTACAGTATGGAGAACAGTTTGAATGGGATAGACTACAGACACAGACAGACCAGTTCAGAAATTTTGTAAAAATATGGGCAAGAGGTATGAGTGACCAGAATATAGGTAGGAATAGAAGGGATGGAGAGAAAGGAGCAGGTTCCCAAGGTATTCAGAGAATGAAAATGACATGAGTGGGAAGTTGGTATTAAGACCCACAGTTCTGATATGGATGATTGGGTTTATTCACTAGGAAACATTGGAGAAGGAGTGTATTGGGGATAACAGAAGACTTCAGTGTGGGAATATTTCTTTTGAAACAGCATGTGTAGCATGTTGTTGCTTCCTGAGCTGTGTTTGTTATAGCTAGGTGAAAGTCAAACCCTAGTGTAAGATGTGAGATCAGCCATCACCTCCTGGGGTCTGTACTTCTCAGACATTTTGTTCTGTCTTTCCAGCCAGAGATAAATCAGAGAGGGCATTTGGGGTGGCCTTCGTGAAGCTGATGAACCCAGATGGCACCACTCTGCAGGACGGGCGACATGATCTGGTGATTTATAAGGTGGGGATGAAAGAATGGGGCTCAGAGAATGGCTGAAAGTTATTGAAATGGACTTTGAAGACCCTTTTTAGATGGATGTGTTACATATATTAGAGACTTCTATAGAGCTGTGCTTGTTTGCCCCATAATGTCTGGAAGCTTTGTGGTCTCCCCATTCTGGAAAGAGTGAGCTGCATATTCTTCAGTCTTCTAATGAGCATCTCACCCACTTTTGCAAAAGGTGTTCCCAGCAAGTGAATGGTAAAGGGGCTAACCTTTCCTCTTCTATTCTACATCATCCTGCTTACAGTGTAGATAGCTGCACTGGTGGGGGTTGGTTAGAGTGTGGTTTTCATATCATTTTGACTCAGATATCATTACTGTGCTCCAGGGGCATTATTTCCACCCCTAACATTTGTATCCCCATTTTTCCCTTCTAAATGCTGCTGAGCCATAGCTTCTACTGAGTTTTTAGAGTACAGCATAGCTACTGGAAGATCTTGTCTTTTCTGGCAATATCCAGGGGACTTTTTTCACAGCTGGCAGCTTTTTTGTGTGCGGAATCTGCCCAGTATATATTTGCCTTTACTTAGGCTCCTTAAGGTGCTCTTGTAAGCATAGCAGTTACGAGTCAGGCTGCTAATCTCAAGGTCAGCAGTTTGAAACTACAAGCTGTTCCGTGGGAGAAAACTGAGGCTTTCTGCTCCCAGGAAGATTTACAGCCTCAGAAACCCTATACAGGGTCACTATGAGTCAGAACCGACTCCATGGCACATCACCGCCACCACCACCACCAGGCTCCTTAGCATGTAAATTGTTTTGGAAGGCATCACATGTTATTTCTTTCTTCATCAACCCAGTGAAATATTCTTATTGTTTTTAATTCCGGCTCATGATGACTGTATATGGGGTTTCCTATGAGCATCTGTTGACTTGTCCTGAAGACCTTATAGTTCAAACTGACCGCAGTCCAGGGCTTATCCTACAGCAAACAAAATCCAATATTACTCTCTAGTATAGTTGCTTACTTATAGCAGGGATTTCTAGCTCATAACGTATTCCACTTTCATTCAATAAATTCACTATTTCTGGGCTCTGATTTCAACGTCTGTGGAAAGGTGTCACAGTGTCTCAGAGCTGTAAGGGATGTGAAGTGTAATTTAATGAAACCATGCTTCTTTAGTTTTTTGTTTATGCTTTTTTTTTTTTATAATACTGTGTTTATGATAAAACCTTTTTGTATTTGAATGTAAGAGATGTTGGTCATCATTTGATGTTCCTGACATGTTTTTACCCCCAGGGTGACAACAAGAAAATGGAAGATGCAAAATTCTACCTGACCCTGCCTGGCACCAAGGTAGAAATGGAAGAAAAAGAACTCCAGGCATCAAAAAACCTGACCAACTTTACTCCAACCAAGGATAGCACAAAAGATAGCTTTCAGATTGCCACCCTCATTTGCTCCACAAAACTAACTCAGAACGGTAGGTGTTATGACACAGTTCATAGCAGAATGAGCTGTCTGCTTGGCCCTCCTGGGTTTCTTTACTTGACCCATGGCCTAGACCATATGAAGCTATGTCTTCTGAGACTGGGTGCTGGGTTCTTTTTTTCTGATCTTCAGATGATTATCTAGTTGATATTGATAAAACAGCTAAAGCTCCTTCAGCAGTTTTGTTGTTTGTCTTTAAAATAGGATGAAAATCATTTCAGGTTTTTTTTAATTTTGTAAAACTTACCAAAATATTCATTAACAAAAGCTGTGAAACTCTTGAAGTCTTACATTTCCTTCCTTGTTAGCTACAAAGACCTCTAAGGATCTGTTCTATGTATTGTATATAACAAGAGATGCTGGTAATAAAGGGATAATGCTGACAAAGAAGGAGACCAAGCTTCTGCCCAAACAGGTATAACAAAGAACAGGGTACGTTTCCTTTAAGAATTTTGCCCCATTCATTCTCATCTTTCCTGTTTTTTCCCCAAGTATTCTGGAATTTTCCATAAAATCAGCTGACTAATCCAAATGGAGCTTCATTTTGATCTTCCAGTAATACTTTAATATCATTTGTAACTTTTTAGTATATAACATCGTATTTCAGAGCCACTAGCAGCTTCTCATTCTTTGAACCATTTAGTATATAAGGCATCTTACTGAATGTCCTGAGGCAAGAATTAGCTACCCAGGGGACTTGCTATAGAAATTCTATACCCCATATGCTGTGTAGAGGATTAGCTACTTTGGCATTTAGAAGATTTGAGCTAGGTACCTGGCAAGGGTTCTGTTTTAGGGAAATCCTAAGATAGTCAAAACAGTTTATGTAGAAAGTAAACTCAAGGATCAGGTGGTGATGGGTATTTAAAGGGGTCAGTATTGGGTTTGCTTTTATGAATCATGAATAGCTAAAGAATAAAGGTAGTATTTCCATTTGGACATGTAACTAGACTCAGCAGAGTAAAGTTCAAGGTTCATGCATATGGAAAAGTAAAAGCATAAAAATTAAACTAGAAAACATTCGAGCTTCATAGAATACATGACAAAATTCTGTCAGTAACATAACTCTTGTTTTGGGAAAGTAAGATACTATACTGCTGTAAGGAGTACATATGGTGCAATATTTATGGGAGGTGATTGAGAAGATATATCAAACATTTTCATGTATTCAGACCCTTTAACCCAGTAATTTGACTCCTAAAAATTGAACCTAAGTCTATGTAAACAGTGAGAACTATACACAAAAATTTTTATATGAGGGTTTTTCCTTGTATTCATAACAAAGTAATACTGAGAATACCCCAAATATCCAAGAGTGGGAGTCAGTTTAACTAAATTATAGGATGCAGTCACATGATGAAATATTTGCTGCTGCTAAATAGTATATTACAAAACATGCCGGAGTTTGTAGTGGAAATTTTAGCAGTGCGATCTGTTTTGTGTAAACACTTAAACACAATTTGGACTCAAAAGCCTGGATTTAAGTACCAGCTCTGCCACTTAAGAGTTGTTTGATCTTGGACAGGTCATTTGCTCCTTCTGTGTCTAGGTTTCTTCGTCTTCCAAATGGGAGCAATCGTAGTATATATTTCAAAGTGTGAAATAAACAAATGATAGTAAAAATAAATAAACAGAAACAATGCCTGGTCATAATAAAAACTATATGACTGTTGTTGTTGTTGTTATGTGCCGTGGAGTCGGAACCGACTCATAGCGACCCTGTACAGGGTTTCCGAGGGTGTAAATCTTTACGGGAGTAGAAAGCTTCATCTTTCTCCCGCGGAGCAGCTGGTAGTTTCGAACTGCTGACCTTGCGGTTTACAGCCCAATTCGTAACCACTACGCTACCAGAGACCCTTTAGCTGTCATTATTATTATTGTCATTATCACAGAAAAAGGCTGTCTGAAAGGAATAATTACAAGAACTTGAATAATTCTTATTTAAAACATACGGTTACGAATCTGGCTGTTAACCTCAAGGTCGGCAGTTAGAAACTACCAGCAGTTCCACAGGAGAAAGGTAAGGCTTTCTGCTCCAGTAAAGATTTACAGCTTTGGACGTGTTGTGCAGGGTCACTATGAGTCAGTACTGACTCCATGGTACTTTAACAACAACAAAATACATATTTTATATTTTATAAATGTTTTGTTGTAAAATAATAAAACGTTATTTTTAAAAAGTATTATGGAGAGCGTGACGATCGTTCCATAGGATAAGCACTAGACTGCAAACCGCAAGGTTGGCGGTTCGAGCCCACCAGCTGCTCCACAGGAGAAAGATAAGGCTTTCTTCTCCCACAAAGATTTGAAATTTTCGGAAAGCCTATACAGGATTGCTATGAGTCAGTACTGACTCAACAGCACTTAACAACTTAACAGAAAGAAGTAAGTACGATAGCAGACTATAAACCAAACCATACTCACTTTCACTGTGTCAGTTCCATCTCAGAGTGACCCTGTAGGACAGGGTAGCACACAGTGTCATTGGTTTTCCGTGGCTGTACGTCTTTACGGAAGCAGGCTTTTTTTTATCTTTCTCCCACAGAGCAGGTAGTGGATTTGAACCACTGGGCTTTTGGGTAGTAGCCAAGTGCCTTAGTTACTGTACAACTGTGTCTCCTATAGTAGACTGTTGTTGTTGGTAAGTGCTGTCAACTTGATTCTGTCTTATACAGACCCAGTAGAGGGCTTCTAAGGAGCAGCTGGTGAATTTGAACCACCAGCCTTGCAGTCGGTAGTCCAATGCTTATCCTGCTACAGTGCCACATATAGAAAGTATTAATGTACTTTTATGAACTATCAAGGGAGATTCCAGGAAGATAGCATTTATTAAACAGCTAGTTGATTATCCTCTCTAGATTCTAGTTCAAAGGAGAATAAAGAAAATATATAATAAAAGTTTGTAAAATCAACTTATAACCAGTATCAAAGAAATTTCTGTTAAATAATTGACAGATAGTACATACTCAATTTAAACCCTTAATTCATTGATAGTCAAGTCTTTTAAGGAGTCCTGGATAAGCACTGGACTCTACGGTTGGATTTAACTGCATGGTTGGTAGTTCAAACTCACCAGCCACCCCTCGGAAATTCTAAACAAGGTCACTATGAAAACATCCTCATACAACAAGAAGTCTTCTAAATGCCTTATATCTGTGTTGATATGGTAGCTACTGGCCACATGTAGTGAGTGAAATTTAAATGAATTAAAATGTAATAAAATGAAAAGTTGAGCCCCAGTCATGCAAGCCACATCTCAAGTGCTCAGTAATCACCTTTGGATAGTGTCAGATAAACAGCGCCCAGTACAGATAAACATTTCTATCTTGGCAGAAAGTTCCACCAAATAATTCTATGCTGTTTATTTTGTCATCCCTGTTCCTGATGTTTAGATTTTTAAAAACCCGGCATAAAAAAAATACAAAGAAGCAAAGTCTTAACAGTCTATCCCAATGAAGATTTAGAGAGGCAGCCCTCATCTCAATCAGTGAGAAAAAGAGAGAGAAGACAGAGACTTCACAGAGCCTCAGAGAAGCACAGCATTCCAAGGGAAACATAATGATTGTGGGTTGTTTGTGCATTGCTTCTAGTATCATAGCAATAATGTAGATGCCAATTGAACTTACTCTGAAAAATACAAAATGGAAAAGCATTAATAAACTATTAATTATAGAAGGGATTTTGCTGGTCAGAGAGGTTAGCTTATGTCCATTTATACTGAGACCGTGACCAAAGCTTGTCTTCTATAAGTCACGGGAGGACTCTTCAGACTCAAAAGGTAAGAAGCAACTGTAACTATTCACAAACAGACCTGGCTGTTTCTCATTCATGCACTTACTTTAAATGGAACAAATCCGTTTGTACGGAATTGTTTGTTGCTGGGCCTGTATGGAGAATGACAACAGATTTGTTGGTCCAAGAAAGGGAAAAGAAAGTTAATGTATCAAGTCCCTGTAGATATGTGAGACTTGCGGTAGGACATAGCAATACTCACCTCATTTTACCCTGCAACACTCAAGCACATCTTGTTGTTGTTAAGTACTGTCAAGTTGATTCTGACTCATAGTGACCCTGTATAGAGTTTCCAAGGGGCAGCTGTTAAGGTTTGAGCCAGTGACCTTGCAGTTAGCAGTCCAGTGCTTATCCAACAGCACCACCCAGGACTCTTAGGACATAGAGGTATCACTTTTTATCCCCCATTTATTGTTGTTACGTGCCATCTAGTAGAATCTCAATTTATAGTGACCTCATAAAATTTTCTTGGCTTTAATCTTTACCCTTTCAAAACAACAGGTCTTTCTCCTGTAGAGCCACAGTGTGGGTTCAAACCACCAACGTGTGAGTTAGCTGCTTAGGGCGTAGCTGTTTGCACCACTAACACTCTGTTTACTGATGAGGAAGTTTGGTTTTACAGTGCTAAAATGTCTCAGCATTGGTGATCTTGGGTTTTGAAAAGCTATGGCTTTTTCCTTCTTTACTTCTTTTTTATATGTAAACTTCGTGGTCTCTAATTCTGTCATTTTCCATAATCTGCTCTCAAGGTTGATCAGGTACCCCAAGTCTGAGGATTGTTTTTCTCTTGCTGATTTTTAGAGTTTACCAGACATATGTCCTTACAAATATATTCTGGAGTTTCACATATTTTTTTCACTTTGTATAAATGGAATCATGCTATATGAACTCTTTCTGTACTTGCCCTTTCTTACTCAGCATTGTTGTTGTTGTTATGTGCCGTGGAGTCAGTTCCGACTCATATCGACCCTGCACAGGGTTTCCGAGGCGATAAATCTTTACAGGAGCAGAAAGCCTCATCTTTCTCCCGCGGAACAGCTGGTAGTTTCAAACTGCTGACCTTAAAGTTCGCAGCCCGATTCATAACCACTATGCTACCAGAACTCCTTTACTCAGCATTAGGAAGGAAAAAAAAAAAGTGAAATGTCCCAATTCTTATCCACTGTTGATGGGAACAACTACTTTGTATAACATTTAGACAATATCTAGCATGGTTAAAGAAGGATCCCTGGTGATGCAGTGGTTAAAGCATGCCAGTATTAACTAAAAGATCAATGGTTCAAATCCACCGGGAGAAAAATGTGGCAATCTGCTTCCATAAATATTTGCAGCCCTGGAAAACCTATGAGGTTATATCCTGTTGTTCTGTTCTCATCAGAAGTGGGTTTTTTGGAATGTGGTTAAATATGGTCATTCCTGATGACTCAGGAATCCCACTCCTAGTTTTTATACATGAGCACTAGGAGACACACAAGAATTTCTTCTTTTAGCCCTAGGAAGTCATGATTCACAAAATGCTAAAATATACCCCTAATTCAAGCAGTGATGTGACAAGCAAATATTACATCTCTGGAGTGATGGATGGATGAGTGGATGGGTTGGTTCTTTTCAGAGGCTGATGGTGTTTGCTGAGTGAATATTCACCCTTTTCCTCAGGTAGCAATGCGTAGAGTGAAGTAATGAGTGGTACCATTGACTAACTGGGCTATGACAGAAACAAGGTGGGGAAGATGGACGTGGACCAGAGCCTGGCACGTGAATTAGATTAAGCTCACTATCAGCTTGGAGTCCTTGTGTGGCACTGTGGGATAAAGCCCTGGACTGCGAGGTCATTTTGAACCACAAGATTGGCGGTTCAGACTCACCAGCTGCTCCTTGGAAATGCTATACAGGGTTGCTGTGACTCGGAACCAACTCGATGGCACTTGTAAAGAACTACAACAGCTTGCTTTAAATAACCAACAGTTTGCAACAAAGCAAACACCTCCATGAAACAAATTGATTAATAAATATCAGCTTCCTTTAGGGGCTACTAGTTCTCTCTTCCAGCCATTAATTTATTCATTTAGTCTTTCATCAAACATTGATTGAGCATCTAATTAAGGTGCCTAACACTCTGATGGAGCATAAAACCAAATACAGTTTCTGCCCTCAAGTGGCTCAAGTCTATGAGAACAGCCAGGCAAGACAGCCAGTGTGCCTCTACTCACTATGTGCTCCAGTAGAGGTATGTGGAGTCCTGGTGTGGCACTGTGGGTTAATGTGCTGGACTGCAAAGTTGGTTTGAACCACAAGGTTGGCAATTCAAACTCACCAGCTGCTCTTAGGAAACCCTATGCAGGGTCACTATGGGTTGGAACCAACTTGAAGGCATGTAACAACAACAAAATAGAGGTATGTGTCAAAACCAAAAACAAATTATTAGGGTGAGGGGTACCGCCAGAGGAGAAGGATTTCTATGTTTCCCTTCCAGTAGCTCAACAATTATTAAAGCTATAAGTGACTTCAAGATGCAAGTTTTTTTTTAAGTCGAAAGAAAAAAACTGAAAAATTTTCTCCTGGACTTAGCCTAAGAACCAGAAGTCTTCCTAGAGGAAATAAAGTTTGAAATGATCTTGAAGTATAAATAGGAGCTTCCTCAATGCATGTTTTTTTGCAGACATTTCATACAAAAGGAAGACCATTTGCAAAGACCTGGGGATATTTTAGAATATGTCATAGTTTGGGAAGTAGAGAATTTTTGTGTTTGACTGCTGAGAAGTAAGAAAACTGGATGACGGGGCAGCATGGAGAGCGGTAGGAGAAGCCTTATTGTGTTCTGTGTGAGGTTATTAAACATTATTCTAGAGACAGAGGGGAATCACTCACTAGGCCTTTGGCTTTGAAGTTTTCCCAGGGAGTGAAAATATGCAAGTCAATAAAATAAACTTCTCCATGAAGCAAATTGACTATTCTAATAAACACTAGTAAACAGTATACACTGGGAAATGTATTTGCATACACACACACACAGACTTCAGGATAAGCACTGGCCTATTAACCACAAGGTTGACAGTTCCAATGCACAGCTGCTCTAGTGTCTCACTGTAATGAGCACTGTTGATTGTTGAACTCTTTCCCTCATAGTGTTCCAATACTAATCCCTGAGAGTACCAGAAAACTAAACTTCATTTTCCCAGCTTATGGATGACTTTTTTTTTTTAATGTTTTATTGTGAATTATGTGGTAGTTTACATGGAGAACATTAGCTTTATATTCATCTGATCATATATCTACCAATGCCATGGTTATCATCCCCTCCATGCATAATCCACCAACCAAAGGGTATACCCTGCCAGCCTGCCCCCCTGTCTTCAGCACACAGCCCCTCTCCCTCTCTGGGTCGAAAGTCCCCAGCTGCACCATCTCTCCATGTCATCGTCTCTGCCTCCATCTCTGGTGTCACTACTTCTCTGGGTGGGGTCCTGTTCTCCACTCTTCTCCCTTGATGGTCCCCCTCCATTCCTAGATTGCAAAGTCAATCACTCTCCTCCTTTCGCTACAAAACATCTACCTTTACATTTCCAACCCTCACAATCAGTCCTGATAACATTTGTATCACAAGAGACCTGTATCTCCTTTCATCAGCCCCGTCCAGACAGATTGGATACTACTCACTGGAGATTCTACCTTTGTCCATGCCCTCTGGATCTAGGCTCCCTCTTCAAAGCTTGTAAGCCAGTCACTTCTTGCCTTTGTAGCCCCCCATTTTGGGTAGCTAATGTCCAAGTTGCCCATCCCTGTCTACTCTGTGTATGGAGGGGTTGGAAGTGATCCTTGCTGTAAAGATTTGTTCCCTCTTTTGAGCTACTGCATCCATAGGTGTAGGTCAAGTTCATCAAATTGTATCAGAGTATTCTTTTTTTCCCTCTCCTTTCTTCTGGTTGAGCTCTGATCATCCAGTCATTGAAGCCAGGTCAAGTGGGTATTATCTGCAAGTGTGGGTATTCTTGTGCATATGCCCTCTCTTCTTATCAGCTGGATGCTTCACTCTCCACTGTAGTCCTCTGTGGCTATGTCACTGACTCTGGGCCCAAGAGTCCCCGGTTTTTCCACACTGCTGGCCAACCAGGTCTCCACCCAGGTTCACAGGAGTCTATTGAACGTTGTAGGGCTTAGCTCACAGCTTCATTGCTGTTTTTCCCTCACTTCCCCTTTTCGGTGACGAACGTGGTCACCAATCAGAGCTTGTATTCCCATTGAGTCTTAGTCTTGGAAGGAGGTTTGCCCTGACAGGACCCGACCACTTGCCTTGATGTCTCCTGGGCAAGCAACTTGCTTGTTCTTTTAGTACTCAGTCCTGCCTGTATTGTTTTGTTCGTTTTCCTGTTGGTCTTTCTTTCAAGAAGTATCTTCTGTTCTTGTAGCTGCTCCAGGCTGGTCTGCTTGCCCTTTCAAGTGGAAATATCCCACCTCAGAAGATTCTGGATGTGGTTCAGGATTCTACCTATGGTCTTATGTAATGCAGAGGCTCCACAGGAAGCCTCTTTCATTGGGCACAGTGTAGCCCCATTTTAGGTATTCCAATCAGTTATAGACAGAAGACAGATTTACAAGCTTTTTATGGTGATATTTCTGGCTATTCCTTTCTCTCCCCCTCAAGTGTGTATTTTATAATAGTATGCCAGGGAAACCAAGATTCAAAAGACAACCAAGCATCTTAACATTATTTCCCCCCTTTTCCCCATTCCAACCATGTCTCAATCCCTGTATCCCAAAGCCCTATTGTTTCAAGTTTGTGCATACATCATTATTTACCTCTGTCCCACTTAGCCTATGCAAACCTGCCTAATTGTTTTCCCATCTGCTTTGTTCTTCTATTCCCCTCCCTCTTCCTGTGTGTTACCCCTGCCTTCCTAGCACCGAAACTATCTTGTATCTATTCCGTACCTTGTGCTCCACTTTCCTCTCCCTCCCCTCATTCCCACCCTACCCCACATCCCACTAACCAGCAAAGAATCTCCCCCGACCCCCTGTTAGTAGGGGTGTTTTAATATAACCAGAGTGTGGATAATTTTTTACTCCTTCTTGTATGTGCATTCATACCCACAAGCCAGTTGCCATCAAGTTGATTTTGACTCATGGCAACCTATGTGTTGTTGTTACGTGCTGTCAAGTTGGTTCCAACTCATCCAATCAGTACAGGATTTTCAAGGAGCAGCTGGTGCGTTTAGTGTCAGAGTGGAATTGAATTGGTTTTCAATGACTGATTTTTCTAGAAGTGATTGTCAGGCCTTTATTTTGAGAAGCCTTTGAGTAGACTTGAACTCCCAACCTTTCAGTTAGCA
>NW_006408582.1:10935867-10951746 GCF_000296735.1 Chrysochloris asiatica | reverse complement strand
TAAAATGTTGTTGATAGCTACCAATGAATACTAAGTTATGCTCTATAAATAGTAATAGTTTGAGATACTAAACAAATTAGCAATTGTCCTGGCACCTGCTGTGTTTCCCTGAGATATTTCAGTAGTTCAACAGTTACTGAAGATGCAAGTGACTTGAAGATTGAAAGTTTTTTTTTTAAGTATAAAAAAAAACCTCAAGATTTTTATCCTGGATTTATCCTAAGAACCATAAATCTCTTCTACTTTCCTTGGGAATATCAAACAGCCAGGTTTGCTTGTCTGTTTATTTCTTCAAGGAACTCTCGGGAAGCAATATGGTAGAGTATTAAAAATATGGTTTTTAGGTTCATACAGTTCTGTGATTAAGTTCCATTCACTAGTAGTTTTGTAATTTGGGGCAAGTAATTTTATAATGCTATGATTTTCTCTTCTAAAAAACAAAAACCAGAAAAAGGTTAAATCTACAGTGTGCTTATAATGTTTCAATGAATTAGTGTGTGTATCTCTTACATAATGCTAAGGGACAGATTAAGCAACTCAGCAAATCAGAGGTGGGAGGCTTACATAAACACAGACGAACTTTGCTGTCTCTCCTCTCTCATCCCAAGGAGCCAGAGGGGAGACATAGGAAGAAGAAAGTGTTTTTTAGTTTAATGTGTGTAACAGTGTTGTCATTATGTAAGAAATGTAAGTTCTCATCAGATAATCATATTGTGTTCTTTTGCATTCATGGGGTTTTTGGTTTTTGTTTTCTTTCTCTTTGAAGAAAAGAAGTCCATGAGGTTTTCTCATACTTAGAAAACAGTAGATGAAAAGAAATCATAATGTACATTTTGAATGAGCTACCATTAAAGCAGTTAACTCTTGTAGAGAGTTCCGTGGCGGTGTCCTGAAATGATCTGGTTTGTACCTTCCAGCCAGTGTCTAAAGTATATGGCTTGTGCTTGTTCTTCCCAGTTGACCTATTAGGATTGTTAAATTGGCGTTCCAACTCCCAGAACATTAAACACAACCTAAAGAAGTTAATGGAGGTGGATGGAGGAGAAATTGTTAAGGTACTCTTAAATATTCATAGTTATAAATACGCCTGTTATATTAGTAATTTAATATTTTAAAGTGAAACTATTATTATCAATGTACGGTTGTCTATCTAGCATGTTAAGCAAGTGTGCTAATTTTTAAGAAAATGTTATTTTTTAAACTATTCTATTAAACCCCCATTTTCTCAGAATTTCTACAGAGTGGAGCAAAACTGAAAGAAGCAAATAACCTCTCTCTTTTTTGTCTTCAGTTTTTGCAAGATACACTAGATGCACTTTTTAACATAATGATGGAAATGTCAGACAATGAAACATATGACTTTCTCGTGTTTGATGCACTGGTAAGCACATAGCATATTGACTAGTGTTTATTCTTGCAACTGTGTAGTTTTCACTATTACACTGAAACCTGTGAGAGCCAGAACACAACAAGATGATCTTGTTTTTCCTGGTCTCACAAGTTTTCTGCCTTTGGCAAGGTGTAGTTTTATCACTTTTCTATTGTTCTCTATTAGTGGAAAATGCTTGAATGCTTCTTCTCTGACAGCCTTTTACCTTACAGAGCTTTTAGGTTTTTCAGGTTTTACTGTATAAATAATTTTGATGATGTTCTTCTGCATAAATATTTGTATATATCACCCTGATCATTTGTTTAGGCTAACTTCATGGATATAAAATTAGACAACAGTTGTCTTATTTATATTTAAGGTCTTTACCTCTTTATTTCCAATTAGACCTCGCTCTTTTATCTGCTTTCTATTTCTCATTAAGGGAAGCGAGGTACTTTTATTACAGTAGAAATTAGGACCCATGTATACTTCAGTTGTAATTCAATAGGTCACTGCAAAACTGTGTCACCAGCCATCCCTCCTACGACAGCCTCTTCTCATCTGGGTTCAGTAACCCATTTCAGTGTCCACGCAGAACTCGAAGACAATACTCACCAGTTACAGGATCAGAAAACGCTCAGGGCATGGTTGTTCCAGTCAGCTGCTGATAAATACCCACAAGACACACCACTCTATATTAAGCCCAAGCCTGAAGGCACTCAGCTCTAGCTCCATGGGTCAGCAAACCTAGCTCCGTCACTTATTTGCCTGAAGGCACCCTACTCTACAAGCAAGCTTCCTGGCAAAGGCACTCAGTTTTATTTGCTCATTGGGTTGGGAAGTCCACTGCTCTGCCTCTTAGTTCTGCTGCTGCACTCCTCTGCCACTGTCCTTGGGTCAAGGGGTTTAGTGCACAAGGATCTTAGAGTCTAAAGGACACTCTCCACTCCTGACTCTTTTCTGATGGTAATGAGATTGTCCTCCTGCTTCTGACGTGGTTCATTTTATACCCATACTGGATTTTCAAATTTTTACACTTAAAATTAATTTTGCTAACATGCACAGCTGGATCATGTCCTCTTGTCCATATTTTCTCCTACCTTCACTTACCCTGACCCAACAGTACAGAAATGTTGTTTGATAGGAGTTACAGACTATGGTTAGAAGAGATATTCGATAATTCACTACACCACAGTAACAAAAATTAACAGAGAAGGTTGTTGTATGTGTTTGTGTGTTTTTGCAAGGGATACTGAATCCACAAGTGAGAAATCAATTTAGCCTCATTATGTACAACATAGTAAGGGTAGACAATTTGTCCCACAAAGTGCAGAACAACTCATTCCAAGAACTGAAATTTAAAAAAAGAGTAGGTGAGATCAGAATCTAGGAAGGCCAGAACTGGCATGAAGGGATGGAAGCAGACACATCCAGGCCAACCCTGGCAAGCATCTGCTTTAGATTGTTGAGATTGAAGTGCGTGCAGAATTGTACTTGACTGGTATAGCTGAGAAAGAAGGTAAATTGCAAACATTAGATCATTCATCAACTTGGAGAAGCAGTTGAGTTCAAGAAGTGGTCAAGGCATTAAAGCGATGGATAAAACTTAGAGAAAATACCCAGGGTGGTGGTGCTAGTTTGTACCATGGAGTTAGATCTGACTGAGAGACCCTGTACAGAAAGCCGCATTTTCTCTTGTGGAGTGACTGGTAGATTCAAACTGCTGACCTTGTACTTTGAATATGTAGCCCAACATGTAGCCTACTATGCTGCCAGAGCTCCTGAAAATACCCGTATCTGACATAAACCAGAAAGAGAAACTAAGAATGTGGACTCTAACAGACGAGGCCTATAAACACGTTTATGAGGCATAGAGTAGCTAAAAGTGGGCATATCTGAAAGTCCTGCGTGCCCTCCTTACATTCTTCTACCATAAGACAGTTGTTGTTATGTGCTGAGGAGTCGGTTCCAACTCATAGCGACCCTGTACAGGGTTTTCGAGCTTGTAAATCTTTATGGGAGTAGAAACCCTCATCTTTCTCCATGGAACAGCTGGTAGTTTCGAACTGCTGACCTTGTGGTTTGCAGCCCGATTCGTAACCACTACGCTACCAGAGCTCCTTAAGACAGTAAAATATGGCTATTTTCAAATTACACATGTAGCAGTGACAGCGTTAGCTTTTAAGTGAAAAACTGGGGGCAAAACTCTGGTGAAGTTCAATTTCTTACAGCACTAATACTTTCAGAAGAAAAATGTGATGGGATATTTAAAGAGCTGCATCGTTAGGAATTCTTAACAATATCCCTTTTCATCTCCTTCTTCCTGTCTGACTCCCCTCCGCCCCCAAACCTGATTTAAATGTGCCCTGACCACCTTCTCTTTGAGACAGTAATCTCTCTGAAGCTAGGGATGCTGGCTTCTTTGTTTGTTTCTTTCTTCACCATACCTGACATGTACTCATCTCTCAATTCATGTTAAATAAACATAATTCCCGAGGTTTCACTTTGGCTGTGAAACAAGAAAGTGGACAGGCTGTGAAAACAATTAAGAAAGAAAAGGCATCAAGATCCCCAGGGCTGTACATTGCTGTTATTGACATGTTTTTCACCTTTGACAGGTCTTTATTATTTCACTGATAGGAGACATCAAGTTCCAGCATTTTAATCCTGTGCTTGAAACCTACATTTATAAGCACTTCAGTGCCACTTTGGCATATGTGTGAGTATGATTTGAGGTGTCTACATGGTGTGGGATTGTTGGATTTGTACTCTTAGGGCTGGGTTGTTGAGAAACGAGAAGAACCTAAGCTGAGTAAATGTGCCTCTGTGTAGAACTTTGTTCTAAGCTTTTGGGTGGCAGGAGGAAGACATCTAAGTGTTCTAACCCTGGAAATGGTGTCAAATTCAGACTCTTCCTTGTGGGAGGTTACAGCAGCAATAAGGTAGAAGCTAAGCTGTTTATTGGCCCGTAGCATAGAGGTGAGGAATCAAGCCAGTCAAGAGCAGCAGTGCAGACTCAAGGACAGATGACCCAACATAGGATCTTAGGAATAGGGTGTCAGTGGGTACCAAGGGGATCGAATAGAAAATTAACCCAGGGCAAGTCTGATAGGACAACAGGAGGAGCCATCAGCTTTGTGCCACAAGTACTTTGTAGAATCTCATACATATAAGTTATAAGAAAAAAATATCTTTCATATCTTAGGCATAAGAAAGAGTGGCCTCTACTTTTCCATAGTGTGGCCCTTCTTTGTGGCTCATAAGCCCCAAACTAAGGAAAGCAGGTAATGTTCACGCTGCACTTTATCCTGAAGTGCCAACTCTCAGTGGCATTGTAGTGTGTATCCCATTTCTTGGCAGAGCAGTGTGATAAATAGTATCAGGGTTGTAGCTGGGATTGGTCGGTGATCTTTTTTATAATGGCTTATGCCAGATCATGTCTGGTATCAGTGCAGCTGCTGATATAATTTATCATGTGCTTTTTCTGATCTGAAAAAGGAAGCTGTTTCTTACATTTAGATGAAGCCAATAAAATGCAAGTTACATAAAGGGAAGATCATGTAGCATGATTGGAATAATGCCCATTGGACTGGGGAAACCATGGATATACCAGTGATAGGATTCTTTCCAAGCGAGGAAATCCTGTCCTGTTTTGTATATTACACCAAGCCAAATACAACACTCCAGGTAGTAGTAATCTGGGTATATTCGCAAGACTTGATCAATTCCCCATGTTCCTTTGAAGTTTTCATAACATTGGAAAAACTCCTAACTTCCTAGAATAAAAGTTCTGAGTTAGCGCAAGATCAAGACCATCTCTAGTCTGAAGACTCTGGGAAGACACAAAGAGCAATATAAAGCTCAGGACAGTTTTATATAGTGGGATGCTCAGAACCATGGTTTTCTAATGAGTTAGATTGAGCTCTTCTTCTCATACTTAGTGAAGTTTTCATTTGGCTCTCTATGAAGAGCTTAAAGGCTTTGGCCAGAGTGGAGGATATATGACATCTTATAATGTGAATTGTTCTTGTTAAATGCCGTCAAGTCAGTTCTGACTCATAGTGAACCTGTATGTGGTTTCTATGGATTAACTGGTAGTTTTGAACTGTTAACCTTGTGATTCTCAGTCCAGTGCTGATCCTACAGCACCACACTGGGAATCTAGACAGGCACAAACCCTCCCTCACAGGCAGCATTGGAAGATGTCTACATAACCATTCAGGTTTTCTTGATCCTTTTTTTTTTTTTTTTTTTTTAGTAATCCCATAAAAGGCAGGAAAGTTCCAAACTTAGAATGCAGATGAGGAAAATAAATTGCAATGGAGTTAGGTTTCCTGTTCAGGGAAGATTCTGAAACAGATCATTAGAATTATGACTTCTACTTCCCAGTATGCTAAGTTTCCTTCCAATATAGTTCTACTCCAAACCTCAGAATACACTTTCCTACATTGATTTTTTTCTTTCTCATCCTTTTCAGGAAACTCTCCAAGGTACTGAACTTTTATGTGGCGAATGCAGAAGACTCTAGCAAAACAGAATTGCTTTTTGCTGCTCTGAAAGCCTTAAAATACTTGTTTAGATTCATCATTCAATCTAGAGTCCTCTACTTGAGGTAATGGTGACTATAATAAGATGTTTGTGCTGTCAGTTCTGTCTTCATGTAGCTCCTCTTAATCCACATATTTGTCCACAGCTCTGTGATGGTTGGGTCATGGAATTGCCAAATTTCAGAAAACCAGGACTGATGGTACTAGTGAACCACAAGGTTATTAAGGAAGAATCACACAAAGTCATCAGCACATTTCTAAGGCAGTAATGGCATCAGGACATCCTTGCATTATGAATGCAGGTGGCTAAAACATGTAACTTTTGGGGATCCAGGTTCCAGAGAGAAGATTGCATTTAATATATCAGTCTATGTAATACTTCTGTCAGTGTTGGGTGTACATCCTGCAGGATCATGAGCTGTTGTTGGTAATTATTTGGGGCGATGTATCCTGAAATGTGTGTTTCTTTGCTGGCATCCTGCTTAGCTACTTGGTGAAACCAGGCCATGGAAATAGGATAATTTCTAGTTTGGATTTGTGGTATAACAGCTCCATTAAAAATTGAAGAAATCAAGAATACCCCAAACCTCATTGATTTCCATACCAGTCAAAAATAGCTGAATTTCTAAAGTGTTCAAATTTATTTTTTAGAGAGAAAATGTTTGTAGATGTGAACATGTGTATATATTTTAATTTTTTGTATAGTAATAAAACACATGAACAGAATTAAAGGCAAACGGTGAAAACATTTGCAACACACATATACTACAGATTAAAGTTTGAGAACTCTGCTGATTAAAAGCTCATATGAATCAATAAAAGAATGGTGAAAATTCTTAAGCAGTAAAGGATGAAAGCATGATCTGCAAAACAAAACATTCATATGGTCAATTCCTTAAAGAAAAGCAGATTTATACTAACACTATGAAAAGAATGCAACATGCCCACACATTCCTTTTACTTACACATTTGCTAGGAGTCTTGGTGTGGCACTGTGGTTTAATGCTCTGGATGGCAAAGTCAGTTTGAACCAAAAAGTCAGCAGTTCAGCTTCACCAACTACTCCTTGGAAACTCTAAACAGGGTTGCTATGGGTCAGAACTGACTCAACGGCACTTAACAAATACATTTAATAAGGAGTACAATAAACATCTATATTCTTTGATGAGAATGGACCAAAATGAACCCTATCTTTGAATGCTGGTGGGAATACAAATTTTTCAGGACAGAAATACGGCATTATAGATTAAAAAAGCAAAGATGAAAAAGGGGTGGAAGAGTCACATTTTATCCCTATTGAGAAATTTAGTGAGGAGGGGTTGGGGGAGAATCCACCAGATATGAAAGAAAAGAATATTTCAGAATGTATGAGTCCTTTCAGCTCTTTCAGATATATATAGTGTGTTAATGAGGAAAGATGACCAAGCTGGATTCTTAAATGGTAAAAATAAGGCATAACACAAGTCAAGTGTGACTGCATCTAAAAAACCAATAGGCTTAAAATAGAGAATACTGGATAGGTGGCATGCAAAAATGGAAGAAAGATTTATTTATTATTTTTCTGCATTTTCAAGGTTTCTACAGTAGACATGTACACTTTTTTAAGCTTTCCAAAAGAGAATTAATAATTTTAAAAAATCATCTGGATCAATGAGTATTCCTCCTTCTTTAATAGAAACAGTCCTGTGTGGTACTGTAGGATAAGCACTGGGCTACTTAGTAAGAGGTTGGCAGTTCAAATCTACCAGCCACTCTAGGGTTAATATGAGTCAGAATTGACTCCACGGCATTTAACAACAACAGGAGCAAGCACTGTTTACAAGTACATATCTTTGCACAACCTTAATACTCTCTTCCTCTCTTCAGATAATCTTGTAAAGTTAGCTTGTTATATTTTCTAATTATGATAGATTTTCACATATTCAGAATCGTTGTGGCATGGAGTATTCTAATGAGGGAACATTCCTCTTATTTAAAATATGTTTGTATGGAAAACCAAAATGTCCAGTAATAAAAGCATCATAAATCCATAGAAAGTGAAAACTATTTTCTGTTGATGATTCACTAGTTCAGTTGTTATTGTTGTGTAATGCCATCTAGTTGGTTCTGACTCATAGCGATCCTGGATAGGTTTCCAAGGAGAGGCTGGTGGGTTTCAGCCTCTGACCTTGAGGTTAGCAGTCCAGTGTTTATCCCACAACACCACATCAGGACTCTAAATTAATTCAGTATCCCTTCAGAATATTTCAGTAAGTCGGAGTCATCAGTTTAACATCAGATATGATGAGCAGTCTGAAAAGTAAGATTACAGTGATTGGTCACAGTATTAACTGTGTGAATTGGTTTGTTGAACTAATTCCACCATTAAAGCTATTAGCCTCTAACCTGCACTATTAAGATTATGAGAGACAGCAATCTTGTCCATGGGCTACAATGAAATGCTACCTGATCCCCTTGTCTTTTAATGCTTTTATCAGAACTTAAAGTACCTTTCCAAATTCATTACCTGGCTGTACTTTAACTCAGTTCTGGAGAGGTTGCTGTGAGCTACTCTTACACATGGCCACCCCACACAAAACAGACCAAAAGACTGCCTGAACCCGCACCGTTCCCCCAATCCAATGTGTCCTAGACCATTGTGACCCATAGGGTTCATAGGTTCATATTGGCTGATATTTGAGAGGCAGATCATCACAGCTTTCTTCCTAGTCCATCTTGGTCTGGACACTCCACTGAAATCTGTTCAGCATCATGTTGTTGTTGTTGTTAGGTGCTGTTGTGTCATTTCCAATTTCATAGCGATCCTGTGACAACAGAATGAAACACTGCCTGGTCCTACATCATCCTCACAATTGTTGGATGATGCGTCTGAGCCCATTGCTACTGCCACTATGCAATCTATCTCACGGAGGGGGTCTTCCTTTGTTTTGCTGACCCTCCACTTTAGTAAGCATGATGTCCTTCTCTGGCGACTGGTCCCTCCTGATAATATGTCTGATATGTAAGAGGTGAAGTCTGGCTATTCTGGCTTCCAAGAAGCATTCAGGCTGTACTTCTGCCAGCACAGATTTATTTGTTTTTTCAGTCTATGGTACTTTTAATATTCTTCTCCAACACTGTAACTGAAATGCATCATTTCTTCTATGATCTTCCTTATTCATTGTCCAACTTTTACATGCATATGAGGAAATTGAAAATACAGTGACTTGGGTCAGGTGTACCTTAGTCCTCAAACTAATATCTTTGCTCTTGAGCACTTGAAAGAGGTCTTGCCTAATGCCATATGGCATTTAATTTCTTGACTACTGCTTCGATGAGTGTTGATGGTTGGTCTGAGTAAAATGTCGTCTTTGACAACTTCAATCTTTTAAAAAAAAAAATAAATGTTTTATTGTGAATTATGTGATAGTTTACAAGGGAGAAATTAGTTTTACATTCATCCTATCATATATAATTTCATTGCCATTGTTATTCTCCCCTCCATGCATTATCAACCAACCAAAGGGTATACCCTGCAAGCCTGCCCCCTCCCACCCCCAGTCTTCAGCACACAGCCCCACTCGCTCTCTGGATCTAAAGTCCCCTGCTGCTCCATCTCTCCACTTCATCGTCTCTGCCTCCATCTCAGGCCTCACTGCTTCTCTGGGTGGGATCCCGCTCTCTGCTCTTCTGCATTGATGATCCTAGGGACCTCCACCCTAGACTGCAAAGTTAATCACTCCACTCCTTGCTATAAAATGTCTACCTTTACATTTCCAACCTTCACAATCAGTCCTGATAACAGTTATTCATTATTGTATCACAAGAGACCCATCTGCATTTGACAGCTTCAATCTTTTCTCCATTTATCTAGATGTTGTTTACTGGTCCAGTTCAGCATCATAGCAACATGCAAGTCTCCCCTGACAAATGCCAACTTGTGATGACCGCATGTACAAAGGGATTCAAAAAGTTCATAGAAAAATACCATTATCTTTTGGTTTCATGCTTCCACCAATGTTTTTTAAGTCCCCTTGTATGCCAGAGTATAACTGTGCTCCATAGGGTTAATTTTTCATGAGCAGAGCAGTAGACCTTTCAAGGTACCTCTGGGTGGATTTGAACCACCAACCTTTTGGTTATTAGTGGTGTGTACTTTTGCACCACACAGGGAGCCTGTATCAGAGTGTCCTTTTATACTTAACTTCTGTTTGCACAATTTGAAATGAGACCAGTGGGTCTATACCATTGTTTAGGCAAAAAAAAAAAAAAAAAATCTATTTAAAAATATCTTGTAAAGATGGAAAATCTTACTGATTTTCTCTTTTTTCTTTTAAGATTTTATGGCCAAAGTGAAGATGGAGATGAATTTAATAACTCAATCCGCAAGTTATTTCTCTCTTTCAATATGCTAATGGACAGGCCTCTGGAGGAAGCTGTGAAGATCAAGGTCAGGATGGTAGAATCAAGGTTATTCTTTGAATGCTGTGGGTGAGACTTTCTGGGACATTATTGAACTGACCTTGGCGGGATTGCTTGTTAAAGTTACAGACAGTTTATAGGACGAAAAGAAAAATAAAACATCCTTCTGTTAATTTTTATATGCATTCTCAAATGCCAGTGTGTCAATGACAAGATATATTTCTAAACACCCCTTGAACATCTGTTGTTACTTCTATGAATTCAGCAAATGGACCCTGATTCTGTTACAGGCAACTATTTTGTTGTTGTTGTTCTTAGCTCCTTCCCTAGAAATTTCCAGAAATTAGATTACCATCTTCTTTATCATCAAAGTTTTTCTTTTTTAAATGTAAAACATGTCATTCTTAAAGACTCTAATGTGAATTGTATTATGCATTCTTTGCTCTTCATGACAAACTTGTGAAGAAGACTTGAAAAATCTGGCTTCCTTTTTAGTCAGCAAAATTGTGTTCCCAATGGGCAATGCCTGTTGGTATCAAAGACTAAAAGGTTCTGCCTCCTCCTGCCGTTCAAGGAAAAATGTTTTAAGAAGTTGTGTATAAGAGCGTCAGCTTTCATTTTTGCTGTAAGGGAATCTCTGTCCAGTTCTCTGTTTAAGACGCAAGGACAGCCTTTTCTTTTGGGGATCAAACAGCAAATTTTATATTTGTCCTGCTCAGCAGCTGTATTTATTTTTCTTGCAGGGTGCAGCTTTGAAGTATCTTCCCAGCATCATTAATGACGTCAGGCTTGTGTTTGACCCTATTGAACTCAGGTACGTGGCAGTAGTTTTTGTCTGGAGTTTAACCAAGAAGGAGGATACCCTATGCTTGGCTGGGTTGGACCGCTGCACATGCTTTAATTCTTTTAACACACATTAACTGAGCACCTTTCTGTGCTCAGCTCTGCAGAGGATGTAAAAGAAGGCACAAGCCCTGCCCTTGAAGGAGGCTTGTGCTGTCTCTGGGGAAACATAAAATCAACTACAGAAAGAAAGTACATAATAATATACTTGGAGTCCTATACCTAAGTACCCCAGGAATGCAAAGTCAGACTGTGACCAGCTGGGTGGGGTAAGCTAGAAAAGGCATTTGGGAGTGTTAAGTTATTCCATTCCTTACCTGCTGTTGAGTCAATTCAGGTTCATGATGACCCCCCAGGTGTGTAGAGTACTGCTGTACTACATAGCATTTTCAAGCCTCTGATCTTTTTTTGTTTTTTTAATGTTTTATTGTGAATTATGTGATAGTTTACATGGGAGAACATTAGTTTTACATTCATTCTATCGTATATATCTCATTGCTATGGTTACAATCCCCTCCATGCCTCATCAACCAACCAAAGGGTATTCACTACAAGCCTGCACCCAGGTCATCAGCACACAGCCCCTCTCCCTCTCTGGGTCTAAAGTCCCCAGCTGCTCCATCTCTCCACGTCATCGTCTCTGCCTCCATCTCTGGCGTCACTGCTTCTCTGGGTAGGGTCCTGCTCTCCGCTCTTCTCCATTGATGGTCCCAGGGACCTCCGCTCCTAGACTGAAATGTTAATCACTCCCCTCTTTGTTACAAAATGTCTACCTTTATATTTCCAACCCTCACAAGCAGTCCTGATAACAATTATTCACTATTGTATCACAAGAGACCCATCTGCATTTCATTTCATCAGCCCCGTCCAGACAGATTGAATACTACTCACTGGAGATTCTACCTTCCCCCACAGCCTCTGGATCTAGCTCCCTCTTGAAAGTTTATAAGCTAGTTACTTTGTCACTTTGTAGACCCCCCAATTTTGGGTAGTCAATGTCCAAGTTGCCCATCCCTGTCTATTCTGTTTGTGGAGGGGGTGGGAATGATCCTTGCTGTAAGGATTTATTTCCTCTTTTGAGCTACTGCATCCATAGGTGTAGGTCAACGTCATCAAATTGTATTAGATTACTCTTTTTTTTTTTTTTTTCCCCTCTTCTGTCTTCTGGTTGCGCTCTGATCATCCAGTCATTGAAGCCAGGTCAAGTGGGTATTATCTGCAAGTGTGGGTGTTCTTGTGCATATGCCCTCTCTTCTTATCATCAGGATGCTTCACTCTCCATTCTAGTCCTCTGTGGCTATGTCACTGACTCTGGGCCCAAGAGTCCCCAGGTCTTTCCACACTGCTGGCCAACCAGGTCTCCACCCAGGTTCACAGGAGTCTATTGAACATTGTAGGGTCAAGCCTCTGATCTTTTAGAAACAGTCCTCTGGCCTATCTTCTGAGATGCTGCTCAGTGGGTTTGAACCCTCAACCATTCAGTTAGTAGCTAAGTGCTTAACCATTTGCCACCACCCAGGGACTCTTGGTGTTACAGTACTCCTGGAAAATTATGATGAGTCTAGATGTATTGTGACAGTTTTCATTATTCCATGAACTTTATGAAACCTCGTATAGTTTCCTGTCACTTCCTGGAAAACATCTTTTTAGGCCATTCAGGAGTTTCCCAGGTAAACCTCTCCACTTCCAAGTGTCAAGGTAGAGGGGAAAATGTAATTCATCATGTCTTTAATTTGGCAGATTGCAAACACTCATCACTGTGGTATTCTTTCTAGTGTGCTCTTCTGCAAGTTCATTCAAAGCATTCCTGATAACCAGTTAGTTCGGCAGAAACTTAACTGCATGACCAAGATCGTGGAGAGTCATCTCTTTCAGCAGTCAGGTAAAACTCTGCTCCAAACTACTATCTTCTGAAATCCCAGACTTCCTTCTTCTCCAACCACCGCTTACAGTTTTTTGTTGTACTTAAGGATCTCCTCAGAAATCATTTTTAAGGGGAAGCTGAAGTCAGTTCATTATTTCCATTAATTCCCAAGAGAGCAAAATGATGTGTTCTTTAGTATTTAATTAGAACAATCAGTGTATGTGTTCATAACTACTGGAGAATTGTTCTCCTTAAAATTGGAGACCCAGAACATGAACAGAAACACAAAAAGCTGCTTCTTTTAAAGAAATTCATCTTCTTCAACCTGTATTAAGGAGCTCTGGTAGTGTAGTGGTTATGAATCGGGCTGTGAACCGTAAGGTCAGCAGTTCGAAACTACCAGCGGTTCCGCGGGAGAAAGATGAGGTGTTCTGCTCCCGTAAAGATTTACAGCCTTGGAAACCCTGTACAGGGTTACTATGAGTCGGAACCGACTCCACGGCACTTAACAACAACAACCTGTATTTATTGAATGGCCTCAAAAACCAAGGGGGTGGGTCCAGTGTGTGCTACAACCTGCTTGTACTGCCTTCCAAGGGTTAAGTATATATGTCTTCTCAGCAGTGTGCTCAGTGATGTCACATTAATAGCAGGAAACTGAGTGTGGTGGAAATATTTACACCATGGAAACTGGTAACACTAGAAATTAGAGGTTTTTTTCGGGAGAGGGGAGAACCAACTTACTAGCATATTGCTGGTGAGGAAAGGAAGCATGGAGTGGAAAAACTCTTACTGATAAAATACGTGTCATTTTGTAATTACAGTCAAGCGTGTAGCCAGCAAGTCTAAATTGTTGTCTGCTTGCTCCAAAGCTGATGATGATAATGTCAGTTATGTGGTTTCCCCATAAAGCCATGACTTGCTGGATGTAGCAACTGCGGGAACTATTTTTGGATGTGGAGACTTGTTTTGGAGCTAGGTCTTTTGTAAACTTTGTTTTATATCAGGTCAGAGAATCCCAGAAGGTGAATTCATGTTCTGGATATTGCCTGGGGTTATGAAACACCAGTAGGACTCCTTACAAATTGGGAAAGTTGAGCGAGTTGTTGATGGGAAAGTACTTGCAGCCTTGCCACTGGCTAGTTATGTGGCCGTGGACTAGTGAGTGGCTTTTTGTAAGTCTCAAGTTTTGTTTTTATGGAAGGAAGACTTGAATTAGATCATATCGGTAGTCTGATTTGGCTCTGTTACTTTCTAATGCTGTGTGATTAGAAATCCCACATGTTCCCAGGACACAGTGGAGGTAGAACTAATGCCTTCAGAGAGTTAGGGAATGCTCTTAAGTAGAAAACACACTATTATACTAAGCATCTTAATATGCTGTGATAACCTCTGCCTTTCAGTATGCAGGAAAGATAAATAAGATAATAAAGTAGGGTAATCAAGCACAGTGGAAAGCATACACTAGGTAATTCTAATTAGAAGAAGTATTATTACAGTTAATAATCATTTCTCTTAGTGTCCAGAATATCTAGGACTCATTGTAATAATGCTTTAGATTAGCAGAGATCCCAGAAGGAAAACATAGAGGAAAGATAATACCTTACTTTATTATATAAGTCCTTGTGCCTGCCAAGACATGAATAGAACTTTTGTAAATTACATTGAAATATACTAGCAAAAGTTGGATTTATAGAAAACTTATAGCAGAATTTCTGTTAGATGATAAAACATTTTGGAAAAGTACATAGCTTGCTTGGTTTTATTTAGCTTCATATAACTTACCTTTCAAGTATCGGGTTGGCATTGAAAAAACCCCACAACATTATAAAGAATTGATTAAATGGTTTAAATATTTTACTTAATTTTCACATCTACCCATGATAGGGATAATTTTCCTTTTTAAAAAAAATAAAGTTTCATGCCTAAAATGACATGCCCCTCTGTGGATTCTGGGGTTCAGCTATAATGCAGGTAGAGAGAAGACAGGCAGCCAGGGGGTGATGCTGCACCTTGAGCTATCTGCGTTGTCTTTCTCAGAGTGCAGAGATGTGCTGCTGCCGCTGCTGATAGACCAGCTCAGTGGCCAGCTAGACGACAACTCCAGTAAGCCTGACCATGAGGCAAGCTCACAGCTTCTGAGCAACATCCTGGAAGTCCTGGACAGGAAGGATGTGGTGAGTCGGATCTTTGCTGCTGCAGAGCATAGCATGTCTGGTCCCTTTGCAGAGGACGAGAAGGACTCCACAGCCTTCCTCACCTCAGGGCCTGGCTCAGGCAGTTGTGTGCATTTTGGAAGTGACTTGAGAGAAGCTGCTTTTTACTGGGGCTTCCTCTGCAAGCTTAGGCCCAGGAGATGTCTGCTTAATGGTTGAGCCTGCTTTGGGCTGATTTTCCTGGCTTGCCCAGCTTGTCCATCATTGTGAGTCCTGTGAGTACCCTTAAAGGACCAGAACCCTATTTGGACACTTTTTATTTTGCAGAAACATTTACCCTCTTATACCTCTGGGACCAGATAACACTGTCCTAGTGTCTGAGAGTCCTCATTTTTATATTCTTTCTGACAACTGATGCTTCCTTCCAGAGTTTAGTAGAAATTAGGTCTTTTCTTCTCTTGCCTCTTGTCTATGCCCTAGCCTCCCAAGAAAACGTGGGGCTCAACCTACCTGGATTTATCATTTCCCAAGAGAGCATGGGAGGAGCTCTGGTAGCGTAGTGGTTACGAATCGGGCTGCGAACCTTAAGGTCAGCGGTTCGAAATTACCAGCCGCTCTGCAGGAGAAAGATGAGGCTTTCTACTCCCGTAAAGATTTACACCCTCGGAAACCCTGTACAGGGTCGCTATGGGTCGGAAC
>NW_006408582.1:10933143-10934498 GCF_000296735.1 Chrysochloris asiatica | reverse complement strand
AAGCCAGGTCAAGTGGGTACTATCTGCAAGTAGCAACTATGGGTGTCCTTGTGCATCCCCCCTCACTTCGTATCAGCTGGACCCTTCACTCTCCGCTCTAGTCCTCTGTGGCCATATCACTGCCTCTGGGACCAGGAGTCCCCGGGTCCTGCCATGCCAGGCCATCTAGGTCTCCACTCAGGTTCACAGGGGTCTATGGAGTGTAGTTGGACTTAGCTCCCAACTTCATTGCTGTGTTTTCCTCCTCTTCCCCTTATCGGTGACCAACATGGTCACTAGCCAGACCACCTGCCTGCTCTTGTATTCCTCTTGAGTCTTAGTCTTAGAAGGGAGTTTGCTCTGAGGGGTCCCGACCACTTGCCTTGATGGCTCCCAGGCAAATGGCTTACTTGTTCTTTTAGTAATCAATCAGACTGCTGTTATTGTTTCTGATTTTTCCTGCCAGCCTTTCTTTCATGAAGTATCTTCTGTTCTTCTAGCCTCTTCAGGCTGGTCTGCTTGTCCTTTCCTGTGGAAATTTCCTACCTCAGACGACTCTGGATGGGGTTCTGGTTTCCACCTTTTGTCTTATGCAATGTAAAGGCTCCACAGGAAGCCTCTTTCTCACTGGGCAACTTCTAGCCCCCTTTAAGGTATTCTAATCAGTTGTAGGCTGAAGACAGATTTATAAGCTCTCTGTAGTGATGTTTCTGGCTATTCCTCGCCCCCTCCCCAAGTGTCTGTTTTACAATGGTAGACAAGGGAAACCAAGATTCAAAAGACAGCCAAGCATCTTAACATTAGTCCCCTCTTTTACCCCTTCAAACCATGCCTCAATCCCTGTATCGCAGAGCCCTGTAGTTCCAAGGTTGTACATACATCATCATTTAACTCTGTCCCACTTTGTCCATGCAAACCTGCCTAACTGTTCTCCCATCAGCCTTGTTCTTCCATTCTCCTACCTCTTCTTGTGTATTGTTCCCCCCGCCCCCTCCCCCCACAGTTTTATTATAATCCGTGTACAGATAATTTTTGGCTCACCCTTGTGTGTATGTTTGTATATGTGTCTGTGTGTGTGTATGGAGTTCCTGGTGATATAAACAGTGTGCTTGGCTGCTAATCAAAAGGTTGGGAGATCTAATCCATCCGGAGGTGCCTTGGAAAAAAGCCTTGACTATCTACTTCTGAAAAAGTAGCCATTGAAAAGCCCTATGAAGTACACTCTACTCTGACACAGATGGGGTCTTCATGAGTCTGTCAACTCAATGGCAACTAACTTTTTTTTTAATTTAAGGTTTTTATTGTGGATTGAGTGAAAGTTTACAGGGCACATCATCAGTTTCACATTCAACAATTCATATAACTTGTTTCATTAC
>NW_006408582.1:10916326-10929916 GCF_000296735.1 Chrysochloris asiatica | reverse complement strand
TACATCCACCCGATCCGCCATCTTGTTTGCTCGCAACTAACTTTTAAGTTCATGGTTTTTTGTTTTTGTTTTTTAAAGTCATTTCAACATTTTTACATGTAAAATTCCATTACCTTAATTGCATTTACCAGGTTGTGCAACCATCACTGTCTTCACATTTTTCTGTAAGTTCTGATCAAGGATATGAGGAAAACTTTGTATCCTTTCCAATTGGTAACTTGTTAGCTCACCTTTCTTTGTGCACTGCAATTTGGACAGAGCCTCTCTCCCTTCATTACTTACATGGGCCTTTCTGTATTTCTGCTCATTCATACCTCATCCACAAATGTACCAGAGGTCACTGCTCTTTGTGACTGCCTCCCCCTTATTCCTCCCTTCCCTGAGCCCCTGTAGTCTGCTTACTATTTGCATTGCTTATTTGAAATTTATAATTATGGCTTATTCTTCCTTTTTTGGCATAAGTACATTCCTAGAAACCACAGTATAAAACGGAATATGTTTTCCCAAGGAAAATGTCACCAGGGATCTGGTTTGTAACCAAAGCCTTTGTTAAAATATCAATTTAGCAAATAAATAAATGTGACTACTTGTGTCATAAAGACAATTAACAAAAAATAAACAAAGAAACAAAACCTTATAACTCACTAATTATTTTAAATCATCAAATGAAAGTCTAAGCCAATAAAATTGACAACAGTGTACAATTCACTTTGGCTTATGAGGAACTCCAGCATTTTAGAAGGCATATGTAGATAATCCAAAATTAATATAAAATAGAGGTATCAGGTTACATGGTTCTAGTTCCCATACTATCTCTCGGTAGCTCTATGTCTTTGTTTGTTATTGTTAAGTGCCAGCGAGTCAATGCTGACTCATAACAACCTTGTATAGGGTTTCTGAGGAGCAACTAGTGAGTTTGAACTGCCAACCTTGCATTTCAAACTGACCTTTGAGGTCGAGTGCTTGTCCTGGGGCACCACACCAGAACTCCCTGTCTTTAGGCAAGTCATTTTTTGTCTCAGTGCCTCGATTTCCCACATAGTAACATATAGACATTGCTCTAGACGTCTTTTCCACTTGTGTTAATCATTTTGATCCTGTTTTTAATATGCAGTATCTCTGTCTACATCAGTATAACACTGGAGGACTTTTCAAAAATGTCTGGCCTTGAAGGGCCTTGTTGTTGTTGTTAAATGCCATCGAGTCAGTTCTGACCCATAGTGACCCTGTACAGGATTTCTGAGGAGTGACTGGTGAGCTTGAACTGCTGACCTTGTGGTTCAAGCCAACTTTGCAGTCCAACGCATTAATCCACAGCTCTACACAGTGACTCCTATCTGTCTTTGAATGCTAAGTAAAGAAATGTAACTGGTTTATTTTTTTGTTTTGCCAGTAATGGTCCCTGTAATGAGAAGAAGCATTCAAAAGCATTGATCTTATAACTATGTTAAAGTAATAATAAGCTAAATACTATTTTTCTTTTCTTTTTTGCTGATGATAGTGGTATTTTGTTCCTCCCATAAAACATTTTTCAAATGTATAAACTAACTCAATATATCTTCCCTTATACTCTCTTACCTCCTCATTTAATTAAAAATTTGAATTAAATGACAGTTTATTCCTTGTGCCTAGTGGTTAAGTGCCTGGCTGCTAACCAAAAGGTTGTTGTTTGAACCCACCAGCCACTTCACAGCCTGAAAGATGTGGCAGTCTGCTTCTGTAATGTTATAGCCTTGGGAACCTTATGAACAAGTTTACTCTCTCCTAGATAGCCCCCCCACCCCCCAGCGAGATGGATTGGCAAAGTGGCAGCATCAGTGGGCTCAAGCGTGGCAACAGTTGTGAGGTTGGCTGAGGATCAGACAGTGTTTGATTCTGTTGTACATAGGACCATTATGTATAACAGTGCCGACTCGATGGCACCTAACAACAACAACAATAAATAGAGTACTTGGAGTCCTGGTGTGGCGCTGTGGGTTAATGCGCCAGGCTGCAAAGCCGTGTGTACTGCAAGGTTGGCGGTTCAAGCTCACCAGCTGCTCCTTGGAAAGCCTATACAGGGTCACTATGGGTCAGAACTGACTCAGCGGCACTTAACAACAACAACAGAGCCCTGGTGTGGCACTGCGGGTTAATGCGCACTAGACTACAAAGTTGGTTTAAGCCACAAGGTTGGCAGTTCAAGCTCACCAGCTGCTCATCGGAAACCCTGTACAGGGTCACTATGAGTCAGAACTGACTCCACGGCACTTAACAACAACAATAATAATATAGAGTAGTTATGAGTCAGAATTGACTTGGTGTTCTTTGTGCCTTTTTTCATAGTCCAAGATTCCCTCCTCTGTTTTCACAGCTATTGTTGTTAGTAAGTGCCATCGGGTGGGTTCTGACTCATAGCAACCCTAGGTAGGGTGGGTTTCTAAGAAGCAGCTGGTGGGTTTGAACTGCTAACATGGCAGTTAACAATCCAGTGCCTATCCTACACAACAGGATCCCAACTATACACATACTTTTGATTTGTCCTCATTCTTCGAAAGCAGCCAAAATACGCACTTTCTCCATAATGTTGTTCTTGGTACAGGTCTGCTCAAACCTTGTTGTTGTTAAGTGCCGTCGAGTCAATTCCAACCCATAGTGACCCTGTATAGGGTTTCCAAGGAGCTGCTGGTGAGCTTGAACCACCGACATTGCAGTCTGACGCATTAGCCCATAGCGCCAGGACTCCTCCTTGACAATATGTCCAAAGTATCCCTGAATTCTCTTCTCTTTTTCATGTCTCTTTTTAGGCTCTTATTGTATGGAACCTTGGGTTATGAATTAAATTAACAAATACTTCATTCCCTGCTCCTGCGCAGTGTGATAGATATAGGAATACAGCAGTGAAGAAGAAGCCTGCCCTCATGGAGCTGACCTTCTGGTGTGATGTTTTTATTTTTATTCATGCTCTCATGTCCTCTCCTGAAATGTAAATTTCTTAAAGGCACAGAGGACACCTTCTTAATTTTCATGCCTCCATATAGATTCTAGCATGTGACTTGTGCACCTGGTTGTTATGTCATGGAAAGTGGAAGCAGTATTGTCAAGACAGGCAGGTTTTATAAAAGAATTTTATTCAAAGATAGAAGCGCTGGGTGGCACAAGCAGTTAAGCACGAGGCTACTCACTGAAAGGATGGCAGTTCAAATCTCCCCAGGGGTGACTTGAGAAAGAGGCTCTCGTTGTTCCAAAAGGTCATAGGCACCACAAACAGTTCTTTGCAAAACAAGGGTTCATCATGAGTTGGAATTGACTCAACGGTAGCTGATTTAATTTCAAGAAATGAGAAGCTAACAATAGTTGAGATTTTCTTAAAAATACATAATAGCAGTGATTTAGTTGCTTAAGCTATTCACCAGGAGTTTGAAAAATATCATGAAGCCAGAAAGGATAAACGGCTTTGAAAAGTAAAGTCAAATACGGAAAAGTTCGGGCTGCCTGGGTGTACTAGCATCAGATTACAAAAAGGAAAGAAAGACTACAACACAGAGTGACTTTGAAAACATCACAATCTATGAAATCTATACTCCTGGTTTGGCTCTGTAGGATAAGCACTGGACTACTAGCCGAAAGGTTGGTGGTTCAGACCTACCAGCTGCTCCTTGGAAACCCTAATCAGGGTTGCTATGAGTTGGAATCGACTCCATGGTGCTTACAAACAACAAAAGCAAATGTGAAATCTATCACAAAAGATCCAATATTGTATGATCCCAATTTTATGAAACAGGTGGAACCCTGATGGTGCAGTTAGATACTTGGCTGCTAACCAAAAGGTCAGTGGTTCAAGCCCACTCGTCACTCCATGGGAGAAAGATGTGGCAGTTGGCTTCCACAAGATTGTAGCCTTGTAATCCATATGTGGGAGGTCTGTTTCTATAGTCCTATAGCGCTGTGGGTTAATGCTCTGGATTGCAAAGTTGCTTTGAACCACAAGGTTGGTGGTTCAAGCTCACCAGCTACTCCTCAGGAACCCTACACAGGGTTGCTATGGGTTCGAACCAACTCAACGGCACTTAACAACAACAAATAGCATCTCTATGGAGTCCTGTTATGGTATAGTGGGTTAATGCGCTGGACTGCAAAGTTGGTTTGAACTGCAAGGTCGGCAGTTCAAGCTCACCAGTCGCTCCTTGGAAACTCCATACAGGGTCGCTGTGAGTCAGAACTGACTCAGTGACACTTAACAACAACAATACAGGATCTCTATGAGTCTATGAGTCAGAATCTACTAAATGACAGTGATTTTTTTTTTTTAACAGGAAGTAATGTGGCGCTGTGGTTTAATGTGCTGGACTGCAAAGTCAGTTTGAACTGCAAGGTTGGCATTTCAAGTTCACCAGCCCCTCCCTGGAAACCCTATACAGGGTCACTATGGGTCGGAACAAACTCAACAACACTTAACAACAACAATATAGATATCAAAACTTAGTAGAAACCAGTGGGGTGAGACAGCAAGGGAGTGATTACTAGGAGTCACTGAGCTTCTGTCATTGATGGTAGGAAAATTTGGAAAGGGACAGAGGTGGTGTTTGTGCAATATGATAAATATAACTAGTGACACTGTTAAGAAAAAGAATCACATCTATTAGCCACCCTTGTATACTCAGCCCAACTAATTTCTGTAAAAGAACCATAATCATCCTCTTTTGGAACTCGGTGAAATCAAGTAAGTACTCAGAATCTGACATGACAAAGTATTAAATCTCGTTGTCTGAAATTCATTGTCTTTCTACACAGATGTGGCAAGAACTCTGTATTTTCTCTTTTCTGTTTCCATGTGCTTGCCTTATTGTTCTATATGGCAACAATCTGCTCAGCATCAGTACTGAGGGCTTCAGGTTAAAGGTTCCCCCCAAACCATCTATCACATTGGTGGTTATGGTGAGCTCTCACAGACCAGAGTCAAGCTATATGGGTTGGTTATTTGGGAGCCACTAAATTCACCAAATTCTCCTGCACACTACATTCATCTTTTAAATGTCATAACTGATTGTTCTCAACTTATTCCTGTTGTAGCATTATATGTTGTTCCACGAAATGTGTTTTCTTTTGTGGATAAGGGATTCTTTTGAAGGAAACAGTAGGAACTAGATGTAAAGGAAAACGTGTCTGTCCAAGGTTTCCTTAAGAGAATTGAAGCCGAATCAGGAGCTTTGGTGTCACTTCCTGTATTTCTCCTCAGGGCCCCACCGCGATGCACATACAGCAGATCATGGAGCGACTGCTGAGAAGGATCAATCGTACTGTGATTGGGATGAGCCGACAGTCTCCTCACATCGTGAGTATCTCCTGAGTGTCTTACACTGCCACCGCCACTGCTTCTCATTGTCCCTCCGGCATATGGACCAGAGCCTTGAGATTGAATTCATCATCAGTGTCGGTCCACTGTGCAGCATAAGAACACCAACCTTAGGGAGGGAATGGAATCTAGAACTTGGCAGAGATGGATCCCAGCCCTCCTTGACAGAGTGATACATGGTTGTAACCAAGAACAGATCTTGATTCTGGGTCTGATTTGCTGTTGCAGCAGACTGATAGGGAGTAGTGATGGGAGGAGAGTGTTCACAGTTCCCATAAATAAGAGGCATGCAGATCCATTCTGAGGAGCATGCTCATATTGAAGGTTAAATGAATACCTGCTGTAATATTCAAGCAGAGATAGACTAAAACATGCAGGCCCCCTAGGTAGGCTGATAACTTGGTACCCATTCAACCTAAAATTTCTAAATAGTTGTTTAATATTAAGGAAAATCCAAGCCTTTGTGCACAGAGAATGTGTTTTGTCGGCTGCATTCTGCGTTTCCTGTATTGTGCAAGCAATTCAGTTCCACTTCTCAATGCAATGTGTATGCTTGGTTCTGGATTTACTCTCCTTGGAATAATAATAGTGATAGAATTGACACTAATGACAGTAGTGGAATAATAGGAGAAGTAAATAGCTAATGTTTTTATGTGTGTTTACCAGAACTGCTTTAATCGCTTTACGTTTAAAGCTCACAACAATCCTATGAAGCAGTCCTACTACTAACTGCATTTTTCAAATGATGAAATGTACAGAGAGATGAGAAGAAATTTACCCAAGGTGACGTAACTACTAGGTGGGAGGGTGAGGTTTGGACTTGGCTGCAGAGTACATGAGTTTTCTTAACCATGCCTCAGCCCCAAGCAACCCCACCATAGATGTTTCCACCTGTGTACTACAGTCTCCATGAGCAGACTTCTGATACATTAATTCTCCTTCCTTGCATCAGTTTTCCATGTTTTTCGCATGGTGCCCTGAAGTATCTCACAGCAGGTCCTCCCTTTGGTTCCAGGAAAAATTACAAGCTTTTTAAAGAACTTGTGATTAGTTATGTTTTTAGAAATGTCAATGTTACATAGCCTCTTATTTTCCATTTTCTCTGTCTGAATTATTGTTGTTAAAGTGCCGTTGAGTTGGTTTTGACTCATAGCAACCCTGTCTGTATAGGGTTTTCAAGGCTTTAAATTTTCATGGGAGCAAAAAGGCTCATCTGTCTAAATAGGTGTCAATATAAAGTATGTTTAACACCAAAGATAACTGTTGAAAGGCCAAGTATGTTGTCATTAAGCCATATTGTACATGTTCTATTCAAAATGAGTATCTAAGAACTTCCCTACCATTAGAAGAGTTTAGAAAATAACTATCTGAAAACTACTGTGGTAAACAAAAACAATTCGTTTATCCAACAAGTAGGTATAGGAAACTGCTGGGGGCCAAGCACTTTTCTAGAGACTGGAGGTAGGTCAGTGGACAAAATTGACAAAATTGTTGTCTTTAAGAAGCTGGCATCCTAGCGGGATTGGGAGAACCAGACAACAAGCAATAGCATTGTCAGTAATAAATAAAATACACAGGGCTGGAAGAAAGTCAGTGTTGTGAAGAACACACTAAGTAGGATAAGGGAGATCAGGATTGGGGAGTCACAAATTTAAATAATATGGTCAGTCAAGCATGACTCCCTGAGAAGGTACCTTTTGGGCAAACACTTGAAAGCAGGTGAGGGAGTGAGCCATATGGGGAGGCTCTGGGGAAAGAGTTTTCTAGGGGGCAGAGTCTCAGATTTCTTTTATAAGAATCGCATGCGGGTGAAAGAGCTGATCCAAACAAAGCAAAAGAGAAATGACTGTAAGTAAAACCATCTCGCTGCCTTCTAAAAATGCAGCCAAACCCAAAGGATATTATAGAAAGATTCAGCTCTTGTATTGAAGGAGTAAAGTTTGACTAGACTACTCCCAGATCTGGGTGGTATGGTAGCTCTTAGTGGTCCAAATGATTAACTTGCTTTGCTGTTAACTGAAAGTTTGGTAGTTCAAGTCCAACAAGAGGCACTACAGAGGCAACACCTTTCACAAAAATTGCCACTGAAAGTTATATGCAGCATCACTCTGTACACACACAGAGTCACCATAAGTTAGAATTGACTCGTTGGCAAGTGGTGATGTGGTAATCCCAGATCTGTCTCTCAGTGAACTATCTGAGGGATTGAGGGAACATTTATAAAGGTATATGGAAAAATGGAAGTAGTCAAAAATGAAATGGAATGCATTAAATTTGATATCCTAGGCATTAGTGAGCTGAAATGGACTGGTATTGGCATTTTGAAGATGACAATCATATGGTATACTATTCCAGGAATGACAAATTGAAGAGGAATGGTATTACATTCATTAAAAAAAAAATTTAAATCTATCTTGAAACACAGTGCTGTCTGTGATAGGATAATATCCATATGCCTACAAGAAAGACCAGTTAATACCACTATTATACAAATTTATGTACCAGCCTCTAAAGCCAGTAATGATGAAATTAAATAATTCTACCAACTTCTTCGGTCTGAAATTGATCAAACTTATAATCAAGAAGTATTGATAATTACTGGTGATTTAAATGTAAAGTTTGGAAACAAAGAGGAAGGATCAGTAGTTAGAAAATATGGCCCTGGTGATAGAAATGATCCTGGAGGTCACATGATAAAGTTTTGCAAGACCCATAACTTCTTCATTGCAGATGCCTTTATTAAAAAGCATTAAAGATGACTGTACACATGGAGTTCACCCGATGGAATACACAAAAATCAAATTGACTATATCTTTGGGAAAAAGACAGTAGAAAAGCTCCATATCATCAGCCAAAATAAGGCCAAGAGCAGACTGTGAAACACACCATCAATTGTTCATATGGAAGCTCAGGCTGAAGCTGAAGAAAATTAAAACAAGTCCATAAGAGCTAAAATATGACCTCGAACATATCCTATCTGAATTTAGAGACCATCTCAAGAACGGAGTTGATGCATCAGATACTAATGGCCAAAGATCAGAAGAGTTATAGGATGACATCAAGAGCATCATACAATAAGAAACCAAAGGCCATTAAGACAAGAAAGAAGGAAAATACCAAAATGGATGTTAGAAGATACTCTGAAAGTTGATCTCCAACATAAAGATACTAAAGCAAATGGAAGAAATGAAGAAGTAAGAGAAACGGAATAGCACATTTCACATTTCAAAAGGCAGTTCAAAAAGACAAAGTCAATTATTATAATGAAATGTGCAGAGATCTGGAGTTAGAAAACCAAAAGGAAGAACACACTCAGTATTTCTCAAGCTGAAAGAACTGAAGAAAAAATTCAAGCCTCAACTTGCACTATTGAAGGATTTTGTGTAAAAATTATTGAATGATGCAGAAAGCATCAAATGAAGATGGCAGCAATACACACAGTCATTGTACCAAAAAGAAATGGTTGATGTTGAACCTTTTCAAGAGATAACATATGATCAGAATCAGAGGTACTGAAAGAAATTCAAGGTACACTGAAGTCATTGGCAAAGAGCAAGGCTGCAGTAGTTGATGAACTACAAACTGAAATGTTTCAACAAACTGATGCAGCACTGGAGGCACTCAGTCATCTATGCCAGGAAATATGGAAGAGATCCATATTTATACTCATTTCAAAGAGAGGAGAAACCCAGCGGAATGTGGACATCAATGGAAAATAGCATTAAAATCACATTCAAATAAAATTTTGCTAAAGATAATTTTTAAATGGCTCAAACAGTACATTAGCATAAAGCTGCCAGAGGGTCAAGCCAGATTCAGATGAGGATGTGGAATAAGGGATATCATTGCTGATATCTGATGGATCTTGCCTGAAATCAGAGAATACCAGAAAGATACTTACCTGTGTTTAATTGACTATACAAAGGTTTTCAACTGTGTGGATCATGAGAAGCTACGGATAATATTGCTAAGAATGGATATTCTAGAATGCTTGATTGTGCTCTTGAGAACCAAGAGTCCATCATTTGAACATAACAAGGGGACACTGAATGGGTTAAAATCCGTAAAGGTGTGCATCAGGGTTGTAGTCTTTAACCGTACGTACTCAATCTGTACACTGAGCAAATAATCCTGGTGTTCAAGAATAGTTAAATATTAGGGTCCACTAATACAATATATATCAATGTAATAAAAGGAAAAGAAAAGCCTATGATTTTGTTCATAGAAACCAAAAGGTATATGATAAATTCAACATTTACTACAAATTATGAGAAGGAGGAAGCTGTTTTAACTTGAAGTCATTAGCCAACATAATACTTGATGATAATAAACAGAAGACCCAAGACAAGATGTTTCATCTCAGCAGTGTTGCGTAGTATTCTTCTATAATTTCACGCCACTGTAAATGAGACAAGAAACAGATGCTCAGTATAAATATTGAAAAAGAGAAAAATAGTTATAATTATTGTTATTATTTTTGATAAAATGCCTAGTATGTATAGGAAGCCCAGGAGAGTTCATGGAAATTTTAATAAAACTAATTAACAGTTTATTACAGTGACTGGTTTCAAAATAAATAATTTTCAAAGACTTTTCTACATAACACCAATAACTATTCAGAGATTATAGAAGAAAAAAATTTAATCATGAAAACTTGAGAGTACAGATAAATATGAGACAAATAAACGAGTAACCAAATGGAAGTAATAATGGCAGACTTGCCTCCCAGATTTGAAAACATTATAATGCTACAGTAATGAAAATAGTGTCGGTTTCATGTGATGGTGGTGGTGGTTATGTGCCGTGGAGTTGGTTCATTTGCAATATATGTTGGCAAGTTGCTAATAGCCTTAATATACAAAGAGAACTTTAAATGGCCAGTAAACATATGCCATTAATTCAAAGCAAATTAATCAAAAGTAAGATTAAATAAAACTACACCTAGAATAGGCAAAGGCCTGAAGACACTAATAGTCTTAGACATTGGTGAGATGTAAACTATATGATATTTTGGAATTATCTGTGAAAAGTTTTAATGCAATAAGTTTGCTTTTTTATACTTAGAAAAATATAACTAAAAAAACAAAACAAAAACCAAGGTAGAGTGATACAGAAAGATAGGCATACATTTAGAAAGAATTGCTAATGGATAGATTTTCATGGTTTTTATGTGTAGGAAGTTGTTCCTTCCATCCTAAGAACACCTTTATATTCATCTCCTATGTGCAAATACACTTAAATGTGATTAGTTTTTTATAACTAAGTATAGAATTAGAGTACTTCTAGATATTGGCCCTCTGGCAGATGTCTGTAAATCAAATCTGTTTGATTTGATGAAAAGGTACTTCAAATACATAAAAATATAAGAAAATAGGTAATTTCTTACAAATAGAAAAACATTATTCCTCTAGTTATTCAATCCCTTTCTTTAAGCCAAGTCCACAAATCCCCATGCACTGAAGCTAAATGACTAAAGGATTCTAACAAAACTTAACAAATAAGCAAAAAACAGTTGCTTTCAAGTTTATTCCAACTCATGGTGACCCACACAGAGTTGGTATGTTGGAGCATGGAACTATCATTTCCAATCTTCATTCTTCCACACTTAGTTTAGCTACTTCTTTTCTGTCTTTTAACATTCTACCAAATTCAGATTTGTTTAATGATGAAAATACTTCAGATATTTCTTTACAGGCTAATACTGCTATAACTCTGTCTCAGCAAGAAATGTAAAGCTCACATGTTATTTTATCTTAGTTGGTAATCTAGTTGAGATCTTAGAATTAGTGAATATCTCTTGATTATAGAATTCTACAAATCATAGTAGTTAATGGATAAGTAAAGCCTTCAGATTTCTAAACAAAAGTCTGTAAGGTGGTATGTCCCCTTTGGGACTTTGGAATGGAAGATGTTTCCAGTTCGGAAAGGTCCCTGCATAAGCAATTGGGTGGGAACAACCAAAGTACATGGCACCCAAATATTGTTTGTCACTTGGTAGGCTAATGAGTCTGGTTGCTTGTTTGTTTTTCTAAGAACTTGTGTTTTCTTTTTCCTTCAAGGGGAGTTTTGTTGCTTGCATGATTGCCATCCTTCGGCAAATGGATGACAGCCACTATAGTCATTACATCAGCACTTTCAAAACCAGGCAAGACATCGTTGTAAGTTGTCATCATTGGGTTCTGATCATCTTCTTATATTCAACAACAGTACTTCACCAACAAAATGAGTCCAGGGATGTCTTCTTACCCACCTCTAATGCTATATGGCTCTCCACAGTGATTACAACAAGGATTTGAAGTAGAATATAGTGTGTAGAGTAAAAGGTCATCAGGCAACCCCTGTGTCTTTGAGGCTTAGTTGGTGGTGGTGATGAGTGTCCTCAAGCCAGTTCTGACACATAGTGACTCTGGATAGGGTTTCCGAAGAGCAGATGGTGGGTTTGAACTGCCATCCTTGAAGTTAAAAGTCCAAGGCTTATCCTACAGGGCCACACCAGGACTCTGAGAGAGCCCTTATTTAGAAACATTTGCGAGATCTTTTTTTTTTTCTTTTTTCTGAGAGTAAAATATAATGCCTTGTTTGAGGGACAACAGTTGCTCTTGCTAGACAGGAAGCAGATGTCATCCAAGTCTTTTAAGATGTGGTTGATACCATTAAAAGGAACCCTAGTTGTGTGTGTTTAAAACGCTCAGTGCTAATGGAAAGTTTGTTGTTGTTGTTATGTGCTGTGGAATTGGTTCCGACTCATAGTGACCCTGTACAGCCTATAAATCTCAATGGGAGCAGAAAGCCTCACCTTTCTCTTGCAGAACAGCTGGTAGTTTCGAACTGCTGAACGTGAGATTAGCAGCCCAATTTGTAACCACCACGCTACTAGAGCTCCTTAACAGAAAGGTGGTGGGTTCAAATTTACCAGCTGCTCCATGATAGAAAGCCTACTTTTGTAAATATTTCCACTGGAAACCCTACAGGCAGTTTTCCTCTTTCCTACAGGGTTACTATGAGTCAGAATCTACTTGAAGGCAGTATGTTTAGTTATTCATGCCATGCAAGGGCTGTAGGAATCAGAGGTCTTCAAGGTCTTCCAAGAGATGTTTGATACTATTATTTTCAGTGTTCCCTGGAAAAGAAAAGATGTAACTTCTTCCCTTATAGTGTTTTTAAGTTATCTTCAACTGAAGATATGTTCTTGTCTTGTCTTTTCAATGGAAACTTCTCACAGTTGCTATTGGACATGGAGTAAAAGGCAGCCTAAAAAGCTAAGAGCCTTTCCCCCAGGGATCTAGTGTTGTTATGAAGTATCATTGAGTCTAGTAGTGGCTGTTAAAATGTCCATGAGGATATAGACAAGCAGTGGGATAAATATAGCAAATGAAAACTATGTAGCACTAGACTTTGCTCTGGCCAACTTCCAATCATCTTTGGATACTTCAGTCATCCTTATGGTATAAATACTTTACTTTCTATAAACTATAGTGAGAGCGTTTGGCCAGCACACCTGAGGACAGCCAACTCCTTCCCTGTCAATCACCCCTCATGCTCATGAGACCCATGTGATGGGCACATGAGAAATTACAAAGAATATTCTTTATTACTATTAGTTGGTGTATCCTGAACTCTCATAAGGCTGTGTATTGGATCACGTGGCTTAGGCTGGAAATGTAAGAAAGATTTCTCATTTCATATCTGCTTACTGGGGCCTTAACATGCCCTGGTAGGCTGCATGGTACAGGCATGTGCAGCAGTAACCAATACATGTTGCTGTGTTTACAGAGACAGAGTGTGAGCAAGTTAGAAAGAAAGGAGAAGATGGGCAGACATGAAGGCCAAGGTTAGCAGTGTTTTTTTTCCTTTACTGAAAGACAGTGGATGGCTAAGAGTATAGGCTTTAGGAAAACCCAGATTTATGTTTGAGTTCTTATGATTCCATTTTCTTGTATGAAATTTTGGGAAAATTATTTAACCTCACCAAACCTCACTACCCCACTTCCATCGAGTCTATTCTAATTCATAGTGATTCTGTGTAGAATTTCTGAGACTGTAAATTTTTCATGGCAGCAGAACACCTCCTCTTTTTCCTATGGAGCAGCTGGTGGGTTCCAACTGCTGACCTTGTGGTTAGCAGTCAATACATAATACACTAAGATACCAAGTGTAAGGTAATACCTACCTCAAGGGTTAATGTGAGCATTGTTGTTGTTGTCAGGTGCCATCGAGTCGGAACCGACTCATAGCGACCCCATGCACAGCAGAGC
>NW_006408582.1:10912099-10913376 GCF_000296735.1 Chrysochloris asiatica | reverse complement strand
CTGCTGGTTATTTAAAACACCGGTGGTATAGCCCTCAGAATCACAGCAAATCAAACCACCACAGCACGACAGACAGACGAGTGGTGGCCGTTTGCTCACATTCACTAATGTGAGCATTAGTGAATGGAAAATGCCTGGCATGTAGTTAATGTCTTTGAAAACTAGCTAAAATAAGAAGTTTATTTTTATTATTTTACTGTGAAGTAAAAGGAGTCCTGGTGTGGCGCTGTGGGTTAATGTGCCAGACTGCAAATCCATTTGAACTGCAAGGTCGGCAGTTCAAGCTCACCAGTTGTTCCTCAGAAATGCTATACAGGGTCACTATGGGTCGGAACTAACTCGATGGCACTTCATAACAACTACAACTGTAAAGTAAAATGAAGATTAAAATATTTTAGTGACTCCCCCCCCAAAAAAAAAATTCATTTAAAGAGCAGATAGAACAAGAGAAATACTAAATTCAAACTCTGATATTTTGGCTTTATTTTTAAGTAAGAAAAATTAATTTTAGCTCTGGTTTGCCAGAACGATGATGGGATTTACCACATATACAAAAAGGCATCAAAAACTCTGTGGAAAACTAAAATTCCAAATAATGGTCTTTTTCCACTAAGTTTTGGAAGCTCCGTCGTATTAGCTAACTAATATTACTATTATTAGTCATATTATCCCCACGAGGAAGCTGAGGCCTGAAGAAATGAAGTGCCCTGACGGTGCCTATAGTCATCAGTGGCAGAGCTGTAGAGTGTGACTGTAGTAGACAGTCCTGTCTGCTCTAGCATGCTGAATACATCACTCCAAAGACTTTGATGGAGACAGACTTTGGAAGGGGTGGGTAAAGTGAAGTCTAAGAAGAGCTGTGAATGGCCTTTATTTTGCTGTCATGAATTATTGGTGTTGATTTTAGTAAAAGTTAAGCAAATGGAAACCGAGACCAAAAGAGTTGAAATTCCTTAAAACGTATAATGAGAAATTTCAAATTCTTGAAGGAAGTGTGTGATTTCAGAGTCAAGGTTAGGTAAGTTTGACATCATTGAACCAGAAGGAAGGGTCAAGTGTAGTACAGACTTCAAGGCCAAATTCACTCCTATCTTAAGTGCAGGCAGCTCACCAGCTTTTCCAGTGTCAGAAGAAAATCATTAGAAATAGAGCCCAAGCCTCCTGCCTCCCAAGTGCCATGTTCTCACTGCTGGGCCATTTAATTCCTACAGTTTCAGCTGCATAGTTAAGCACCAGCAAAATTTGACTAGATTTTTCACATTAAGAATCCCAGTGGA
>NW_006408582.1:10863105-10910854 GCF_000296735.1 Chrysochloris asiatica | reverse complement strand
ACTTCCTCATGGAAACCTTTATCATGTTTAAGGATCTAATTGGAAAGAATGTCTATGCCAAAGATTGGATGGTCATGAATATGACACAGAGCAGGTAAGATAGCTCATGGCTGATCCAATTTCAATACTTGGATCACATAACTAATGTGGCCTTGTGACGTGGTATCTCTTTGCCTCAAATCTATCATCTGTAAAGTAAGGATCTTCCCAATGCCATGTTTATAGTTTGTGATCCTGATCTTGATTTCTCCTGGGCTACTCAGTTGTTTCGACTCAGATTCTACTCATTCTTGAGTCTGTTCTCCTTGATGTCCTATTGACTGCCCTCCACATCAGCTCTCCACTAAATCTTCACTGGCTCTACATGAGCTTCTTCACCTCACAGTCCAGGTCTCTACAGCCTGGCCCCAGTAGTTTTTCCAGCTTTATCGTCCACTATTTCTCTACAGCTTGTGTTCTAACCAGATTGTTCCCTTCTAGTTCCTAAACATGTTCTCAGATGTCCCTCATGCTGTTTTTTCCAGCTGCAATACTTTCTCCATAATCTCTGGCTGTCAGCATTCTACCCGTTTTTTTAAGGTCCTTCCCAAGTGCCATCTCTGAAGAAAGTCTTTCTAACCTAGATGCCTTCTTTTCTTCTACTGATCTCCCATAAATCTTTTAAACTTTCTCCTAAGATTTTCTTTCTTCTTTCTTGGGTCATGGTTAAACTTACAGGTGATAAGCTTCTCACCATCAAGTTATAAATTTGTTATAACTAGAAACCATGTCTTTCAATGTAGCACCTTAGCCAGCCCCTTACGGTTGTTTTTGTTGTTAAGTGCCATCGAGTCGATTCTGACCCATAGCGACCCTGTATTAGTTTTCCAAGGAGCAGCTGGTGAGCTTAAACCACCGACCTTGCAGTTCAAAAGACTTTGCAGTCTGACGCATTAACCCACAGCGCCACACCAGGACTCCAGCAACCACACGGTTGCTGACCCGTAAATATTTGTTGATTTGTTGAATGGAAGTGAAATGAACTGGATTATATATAACGTTAAAAGAGTTTTAGTATTTGTAGAAAATGAAATAAATACTTATTATAATTACTGTTTATAACTCTTCATGGTCCTGATGATACCTGATGAGAAAAACTTTCCAGCTACATATAGACTTACAGACTACTGAAAAAATTTCATCAGAAACGCTAGTTTTTAAAAGTGAAGCATCATAAGGAAGTACCAGGAGCCCTGGTCTGAATTTCAGGAGACATTCTCAGTTAGGCTTTTCACTAGCTTCATTGTGATCTAGCCTTGAGCGCCTTTCAGAAGCTAAATTTCTGTCTCCTTATTTGTAGACTGTAGACAGTTGTTCTGTAAGGTCTTTAACAGGTCAAAAGGACTTAGGTTTCCTAATCCAAATTTCATTTTGTTTGTTTTTACCAAAGAGGGGAGGATGTGTCAAACAGCACAAACTTGCCTTCTTTATCCAACATTTTCCTCCTCCAGGGTTTTTCTTCGTGCTATAAATCAGTTTACTGAAGTTCTCACAAGAAAGTTCATGGATCAAGCAAGCTTTGAACTTCAGGTGAGCGTGTGTTTCATGCCAGGAGAGCAATTTCAGTTTGGAAAACATCACCTAGGATTTTCCCATTTTTGAGTGAAAATCGTTTTTCTGATTCTTAAATCATTCCAACATTTCTAAATGTTCCAAAGCACATTTTGTTGTTGGTGGGATTTTACTATGGCATGTACCTTTGTTTGTATGTAATGTGTTTTTGTTTCTCTCTGTGTAAGTTTTAAAATGAGAAAAGTAGAGGACACTGTGTGTGGTATGTGTGCTTGTGTGTGTGTGTGTGTGTACACACACAGGCCAATATTGAAAGCAAGCTGTACAGTTCTTTGATTACCGGTTAATCTACTTTGTTATTTTATTTTTTCAGGGATATTCAATATTTTCGCATTATTTTTAATGGCTGAATAAAATCCATTGTATGGTTTGTCTATTACAGGATCTATTTAGCCAAACTCTTCTTAGAAACATAGATGTTTCTATTTCCTGTTATGTTAAATAGCACTGTGCTGGTCTGTCTTGCTTTAAACATTTTAAATTACTCATGATTATTTCATTAGGATAAAGTCCTAAAAATACTTACTCGTTAAAACATTTGGCAATATTTTAGGGCTCTTGATATATATTTCCAAACTATCCACTGTAAAGAGAGAGTGTTCCAATGTACATTTCTGGCAGTAGTTTTTGTTTCTCCCAGGAATAAAGACAACTTATTAAAAGATATGGTGTACCTTACTAAAACTGAACGTATTGGACTTACAGGACTAATTGAAAAGCAAGAAAAGAATAATAAGTGTGTGGTTGTTTTTTTTTTTTCATTAATTCTTGGCTAGTGACTTTCTAGCATTTGGCCATGTGTTAATATGAGGCTTATTAATGTTATTTTCCAAATATTTTCACCCACACAATTAATTTTGAACAGCTGTGGAACAATTACTTCCACTTGGCAGTAGCATTTCTCACCCATGAGTCCCTTCAGCTGGAAACCTTCTCACAAGCCAAGCGCAACAAAATTGTAAAAAAGTAAGTGTCCTATTAAACTTGTTTAAAATTTGAGAATGTGATTCTGTTATTATTATTCAGAACAGTATTTTTAGTACCATATACATTACTGTTCAGTGACTACCTATGTTGTCAGTGAGCTGTATCTTAAAATAATTGTTTAGTAGACCTCAGATTTCCCCGGGTTCACAGCATTTTTTCTCAGCAGCCCTATCATTTTCTATTAGTCATCCTGTTCCTGATATATAGCATCTGTACCTAAAGAATAGAGCTCTGGTGGTACAGTGGTTTGAACAGCCAAACTTGAGGTTAGCAAGCCAGTGCTTTTCCCACAGTGCCATACTCTGCCCTAGTTTATTGTTAAGTGCCATCAAGTCAATTCTGATTCATAGAGACTCTGTGTAGGGTTTCCAAGGAGTAGCTGCTAGGTTTGAACCGCCAACCTTGTGATTTGCAGTCCAGTGCTTATGCTCCTGTGCCCCACTAGGAGCCCTCATAAGGTCTCAAGACAAGGATACCTAGAGAGACACTTGGGTTAGCCAGCACTCCATCTACAGGCAGCTTATCGAGATTACAGGCAGAGTAGTGTCTTCCTCGTGGCTCTGTAGAATAAGTACTGGACTGCTGGCCTCAGGGTTGGCATTTCAGATGCACCAGATGCCCCTTGGGATCCCTGTATAGGGTTGCTGTGAATTGAAACCGACTCACTGGCACTTAGCAACAACAAGAAGTGTCTTCCTTGTTCATGCTTCTCAGAGCATACTTCTATTTCTCCGCCACCTCACCAGAGAAGCCAAGACTGAAAAATAACCCCTCAAGATGTCCTCCAGATTCTTCACTTGGAATTCAGAATGGAGTTACTTGCACAATTGATGAGAGATTTAGGGAAGCTTTTCATTGCTCTCATCTCAGGTCTGTTTTGGAGTTAAAGGAGTCCTGGTGTGGCACTGTGGGTTAATGCGCTGGACTGCAAGGTTAGTTTGAAATGCAAGATCGGCGGTTCACGCTCACCAGCTGCTCCTCAGAAACCCTATACGTAGTCACTATGATTCAGACCCAACAAACAACAAGTAAGGAGTCCTGGTGTGGCACTGTAGGATAATGGCACTAGACTGCAAGGTTGGAGGTTCAAACTCACCAGCCACTCCTTGGAAACCCTACACAATAGCATTTAGCAATACCAATTTAAAGGCTGTAAAATGTGAGTTTAGTTCCCCCTGTAGGGATATCTGCAGTTCTAGGAAAAGTAACAACCATTTGAATACTGACATTGATGACTATGAGATTTAGTGACTATGTATTAAAAGATAAAAGTAAAAACCTGTTGCGTAGAGTTTTCAGAAGGGTGGATGTTGAGGGGTATTTATCTTTGAGATAGATACTTTTATTTTGTTCTTTAGAATATCTTCAAATGGTGAGCTCACTTCTTTAAATTCCTTCTTAAAAGGATGGATTTGATTTTTCTTAAACAATTGGTCCATCACAAAGGAACAAATATTGTATGAGACCACAGGTTTTCTTGATAAAGGAAACATTCAATATGGTTACCAGTGGTGGGAGGGAAGGGGCAGTTCTTCATTGGGTAGAAGATAGACACGGGTTAACTTGGGTGATGGACAGGTCAGTATACAGCAAGAGGGAGTTTGTCAGAGGAAAGATGAAGGTAGTGGAACATCATGACAGGGAAGACTGCAAAGGTTAAACTGAATAGAGGTAAATGCTGTTCATTGATGGTACATGGAAGGGATTGCAGCCATTGTAATGACACAAAGTTTATAATGAATGTGGTACTGCTGATCTCCTCTGAGCTCACTCAACTTACAATAAATGTTTGTTTTTCTTTTAAACGAGAGAAGTCCATTAATACCAAGTCTGGTAAATAAGGTTGCTGATGAGAATGAATACTTAATTCTGAGTATAATCAAAGAAAAGTGTGACAGTAAAGTCAACACATGTAAAAATATGTATGTATATGAGTAAAGTCAAAGCAGGGAAAGTAAAAACAATTATATATGAGTAAAGCTATGAACATGTGAAAGGATCTTTTTCCCCCCAAAACGGTTCTTGTTTTTAGTAGCTGTAAAATTAACAATGTTGTTGTTAAGTGCAGTAGAGTCAACTCCGTTTCATAACGTACCCTGTGTATGATTTCTGAGGAGCAGCTGGTAGGTTTGAACTGCCGACCTTGTTGTTAGCGGCCCAGTGTTTATCATACAGCACCACACCAGGCCTCTGTAAGGTACATTGTTGTTGATATTAAGTGCCAGTCCAGGATACATATACATACCCACCATGAATTTTGACATCATAGGCATATATATTATCCAACGACACATAAGCTTACTTGTGCTTAGTTACTAATTTATGGTGAACAATTTTACATTTTTTTCACCTCTGCTTCTAGGCATGACTGGCATCTGTCTTTCTCCCTACCCCATAGCACCTCCTTATACAATGAAAACTTCTTTTAGAATTTATAATCCCTGACAGGATAGAATACCCGGTAAGCAAGGTAAGCATGGAGTAAACACAAGTTAGTCTATGCTTCTTGCTTGTTTATTGGGTAATCCACCTCTGGTGTCTGTATATATATATATATATATACCTGTGTATTAAGCATAAAAAAAATAAGGTTGGTTTGTTTTCACCCTCATGGGCCAATTTTTGCCCCTTTGATACATTATTGTACCCACTGAAAATGTATAGGCTAGAACTTGTCATTGTGGTTACTTGAGGAACACACTTGTAGGTTGTGGTTAAGGCTGTTGAGTTGGTTCCTACTCATAGCTGCCCTGTGTAGTTTCTGACGAGCAGCTGATGGGTTTGAACTTTGTGGTTAGCATTCTAGTGCTTATCCTATAGCTTCACACCAGGACTCTTATACATACATGTATGATGGTAGTGGTTACGTGCTGTCAAGCCCGTCTTGACTCATAGAGACCTTTTGTAGGTTCTGAGGCTGGAAATCTTTAGGGAGCAGAAAGTCTCATCTTTCTCTCAAGGAGTAGCTGGTGGATTCGAATTGTTGACTTTGATGTTAACTACCCCACACGTAACCCATTACACTAGTAGGGCTCTTTACGTATTTGCTGTTGTTGTTGTTAAGTGCCGTCGAGTTGGTTCCTACCCATAGCGACCCTGTATAGGGTTTCCAAGGAGCAGCTGGTGAGCTTGAACCACCGACTCTGCAGTTCAAACCGATTTTACAGTCCAGCGCATTAACCCACAGTGCCACACCAGGACTGCCCTCATGTTGATTCTGACTCAGTGATGCTATTGGACAGAGTTGAACTGCCCCCATCAGGTTTCCAAGGCTGTAGTCTTTATGGTAGGTTTGAACTGCCGACCTTGTGGTTAGCAGCCCAGTGTTCATCCTTCAGTCTTTCTCCCACACAGTAGCTGGTGGGTTCAAACAGACAGCCTTCCTGTTTGTAGCTGAGTCCTTCAACCATAGTGCCACCAGGTCTCCTTTAGATATGTATTACTTGACTGCAAACTACAAGGTTGGCGGTTCATCCCTACCAGCTGCTCATTGGAAACCTTATCTACAGGGTCATTCTGAGTCAGAACAGACTCAGCAGCACTTAACAATAACAAATGTGAATATGGGGGCCTGATGTGGCACTGTGGGGTAAGCACTCAACCACAAAGTCAGTTTGAACTGCAAGGTCAGTGGTTCAGACTTACCAGTCACCTGTATAGGGTTTCTATGGCTCAGAACTGACTCGACAGCACTTACAAACAACAAAGTGAATATATGAAATCAGCATGTTTGCTATAGATCAATCACCTTATGGTATAAATCATACTTTATTCATTTTCTTTTTCATTAGTATTTGTTATTTTTTGTATCTATTTGTTGTGCTATCTAGTTGGCTCCAACTCATTGTTACTGTTGTTAAGTGCCACTGAGTCAGTCTTGCCTCATAGCGACCCTGTATAGGATTTCCAAGAAGTGTCTGATGAATTTGAACTGCCGAGCTTGAGTTTTCCGAGGCTGTACATCTTTGTGGGAGAGGAAAGCCTCATCTTTCTCCCACTGAGTGGTTGGTAGACTCGAACCACCAACCTTGTAATTCGCAGTCTAGTGCTTCTCCTACAGAGCCACAGAACTCCCCTTTATTTAGCAGCAATCAGAAGTGTTTCTCCCTTTTTTCCCTTCAATGAGTTAATCTCATCTTCTCAGTTATTTTATGGGATGTGCATTGCCTCCCTACCCCCGACCCCTTATACTATTAAAGCCTTCTCTCTTCTGTTTTGAGTCAGTTCTCTTTGGGAATTTAAGTAGTTATTTAACCTCTCACAGTGACCATGCCTCAAAATCTGAAGTCATCTATAAGCCTTAAATGTGACCTAGAGGAACACAGGCTTTGATCTAAGTCACCGCAGTCTTTTACTGTATGGATTTGTTTTCACAGCAAATCTTTCTCTTGGTTTATGATCTTCTTTCTAGATATGGAGACATGAGAAAGGAAATCGGCTTTAGAATCCGGGAAATGTGGTACAACCTGGGTGAGTGGATAACCTCAGACAGGCCCCTAAACAACTCTTGTATAACAAACAACCCACAACAGATTCCTTCTTATTTCAATTCAGATAAGCCTGGGATTTATTTTTCTACATGGCTGGGTGTGAAAATATAGAACTTCTGAATTAATTTGTGGGTTTCACACCCTCCTATCAAGTGGGACACTTATAATGAACTGTTTCTTATTATGGCATATGTTGCCAGAGTATAATATTTTGTCACTGGCATCCAAATTTATACACATAAGCTTTCTCTTTTCTTGTGGTCCCAATGGGAGGAAGACTGTAACAGTTAACCTACAGTGAAATTAGTTTTTAATATCCTCATTTACTTTCATTTCAGGTCCCCACAAAATCAAATTCATCCCATCCATGGTGGGTCCTATTCTCGAGGTCACTCTGACCCCTGAAGTAGAGCTCCGGAAAGCTACCATCCCTATTTTCTTTGATATGATGCAGTGTGAATTCAATTTCAGTGGAAATGGGAATTTCCATATGGTAAGGAATCGTAGCCTCTATTCTCTGAGTAATGTCTATATGGTTAACTCTTCGTTTTTGCATTTTCTTTGAAGTTTTATTCTGAATTGAGTGAAGGTGAACAGACAAGATCATCAGCTTTACATTCAACAAATCATACACTTTGTTTCCTGTTATTGATTACAATCCCCTCCCTGCAACAATGGTGATTCCATTTCCTCCCATGTGCATCTTATATTTCACAAATGAACAAAGCAGAAGTTTTTGATGTACACATACAAAACAAATATATATATATATTTGTGTAAATGTTCAAAGGGCACATTCTGCCAGCCAGCCTCCTACCTTCAAGCATAGCCTTACTCGGTCCAGTATGATTAACTCTTATGTTCTTTCTAACATGGAAGTGATAGTTTCAATAATAATAAATATCAAAAGGTAATACAAGAATTCATTCTACACTCTGTTTATAAAGCAATTAGAAATATGCTTAGATTTTTCAACCCAGGGCCTGACAGAGAAATTTTTTTCCTCCTACATTTTCTCAAGCAACACTATGTTGTTATTGTTGTTAAGTGTTGTCAAGTGTATTCCAACTCATAGCAGCCCTGTATAGGGTTTCTGAGGAGTGGCTGTGGTTCAAACCACAGTCCAGTGCTTATCCTACAGTGCCACACCGCGACTCCAAGCAACACTCTATTTCTAGATAATTAAGAGGTGCCTTAATGCATTTTATTCCTGTCTACTGCTATGATTTGGAACCGACTTGACAGCACTTAACAACAAACAGCTACAATATACCTGAGAGAATCATATATTAATTAAGGAAAAAACCTTTGTTTCAGCACTGAGGGGGCTAGGATAGGCTCTAATCCATTTTTGTCTAGCTTTAAGAACCCAGTTGCCTGCTATGTCCTCTTCATGCCTGTATTTCCCTCTCTACAAAGCACAGTACTATCAAAAGGAAGATTTTTGTGGATATGAGGCTTGGCAAATGCAATCCCAGTGCCAAAACATAGACAAGAAACAAAATAAGATGGGAAATTAAAATCACTAAGGTGTTTTTGTCTGCATGGTTGTGACAGAAAAAAAATATGAGAATAACGTTTGGGATCATTTTTTCTTTGGCATATTCAAAGCAAAGTATAAGTAACATAAAACTGCTTTCAAATTTTTATATAATTCTTTAGTACACTACAAGGGGCTTCTAAAAATTCATGGAAGATTTTCATTACCTTTTAATTCTGTTTTTCCATGAACTTTTTGCAAAACCCCATATTATTTAATGGTGTGTGGTGTAATCTTCCCCCTGTGTTTGTTGGAAACAGTTCAAAATTTAATAGAAGGATTTGAGTCAGGCTAGAAATACCAGGTCTACTTCAGGGAATCCAGCATTCTCCTGTGAAATTGTGACTCTGCTTTCAGTTTGAGAATGAATTGATTACGAAGCTGGACCAAGAGGTGGAAGGAGGCAGAGGAGATGAACAATACAAAGTTCTTCTGGAAAAGCTGTGAGTAATTTCAGAAATAGAATCTCTAGTAGATTACATTATTTAGTAAATAATGGGCTTCTGTTGCATTTACCCAGAAATTCAGCAGCCTCAGAATCACTGGGGTCCTCACAACAAATGGCCCTCCGCGGACTTATTGGACTTTACACCATCCACTACTGACATTGGTTTATCAGATATGAGTCAAATGTCTGCGTTTTCCAGGCAAGCATGGCCCTGGAGAACAGAGCAGATGGAGGAGAGGGGAAGATGCATAAAACACTGGCATTTTGCCCAGTGTTTGGATTTCTGAACTACAACAAAGTTGCTAACATATCTAATTTTGGCTTTGAAACACTTTAAAGGAAAAGACATTTCAAAGTCCATTTTGTGTTTAAAGAAAGACGCTCTTCTGCCCTACAAAGGACCTATAAGAACCAACCAATGACATGTCCAGCCAGCTTTGTCTTGTTACTGTCCCATGCTCATAATTTACATACCCATTCTTTCCTCCTTGTTGTTAAGTGCGATCGAGTTGGTTCTGACCCACAGCAACCCTGTATAGGGTTTCTGAGGAGCATCTGGTGAGCTTGAACCGCTGACCGTGCAGTTCAAACGGCTTTGCAATTTGATTCATTAACCCACAGCGCCACACCAGGACTCCTCTTTCCCCCTTACTCCAGTTATAACCACTAGTTCCAAACTTTTACTTCTACAGACACTCACAGGACACAATATTGCCCTCTTAATTCTTCCTTAGTACAAATAGTGTAGTTAAAAACACCTGGGTGTTACAGAGTTAGAAAAAGATTGAGTTTTCAATCCTATTTTCTCCATGTTCTATAAATTTGACTTTTGGCATGTGATTTAACCTTTCCAGCACCTCATTTTATAAAATCTGCAATAATAATGTCTATATTTTGGTGGTGTTGTGAGGATTAAATGAGATTATGCATTAATACCGTGCCTGTTACAGAGTTTATCCTTAGTAGATATTGGTTGCTGTACTGTGCACGGTTGGTATTATGTACAAGTTTGTGACTCCTGTAGACTGTTGATTTCCTGTGTTCTCTGAACTTGTATGGTATTGTCCAATCGTGTCATCTTTTGTAGACTTGCCAAGACTCAGTGTTACTAACCTGTTTCTTGGGGTCTGGACAGCTTGAGGACAGAAATGCTTATCTTTCCCCCCCTCCCCCCCAAGATTCCCTAAAGAACTACCACACTGAAGGTTCAGAAATAGAATAAAAATTGATGAATAGTATGTATTTTTAATAACCAGAGTCTTTATTTCTTTGTTCTTAATGATGAAAAATCCTTTTACTGATCATCTTATCCTGTTTCTATTAGTTCTAAGTCTGCTTGAGCTCCAGAGCTGAGAAAATGTGTAGCTTCATATATAATCTCATAAAGGAATTGAATAGGGAAATTACCCACGTATAAAAATATAATACTTATGAATGATTAACTTTTTTTTAATCCTATATATATATATTTTAATGCTTGAAGATCCCTGTTTTGTTTTCTTTGTTCTTCCTGAGTCCCTGAACGCCAGAAAAATTAGAACAGAGACGTCTCCAAAACGTAAGAAGAATCCTAAAGTCTAGACTAATTCTTTGGACTAATTTCTTTCTTTTTCTTCTTTTCTTAATCTAGGAAACCACAGATGGGTCCAAAGGGAAAAATTTAAACCACAGTTTAGCTTTGGCCCACTTATTTACAACTTTACATTTTTCTCTGAAAATAACACTTTCATCTAAAGTGCAGAGCCATATGTACTGATGTGTACACTAGGTTCCTCTCAACTGGCCATCAATGCCAAGCTTTTGGGAGAAGAAGGACATACAAAATATGGTTTCTTAAAACTTGACTAGAATGATCAGATAGCATACACAAACCTTTTGAGCAAAGGTTCTCATTTCTGTGATACTGACTAAAAAAAAACCAAAACAATTTCAAAGAAGGGCATTATAGTTTGGGGTTATGGGTGATGGTAAACCTGAGCTAAATGTTAACGAAAATATAGGCCATGAGATAACAGAGAGGTATAGTATAAATACAGGTGGCAGGAAAAAATGAAGGACGTGTGTTGTTTGAATGACATCCTGTGACATCTGGTTTGGTGCCACATGTTTCTGGAACTTTAGTCAGTGCTCATCAGTGGTGCTGGAATGATACCATGGAACATGAGAATCTGTCTCTACTTCCACCACTCTAGACTCCTAGAAAATTGCCGGAAACATAAATATCTCTCCAGCTCTGGAGAAGTCTTTGCCCTCCTGGTTAGCAGCCTCTTGGAGAATCTGCTGGACTATAGAACCATCGTTATGCATGACGAGAGCAAGGAAAACCGCATGAGCTGCACCGTCAATGTGCTGGTATGTTCCAAGCCCCTGGGATGGTGAGATGGCACCTCTAGGCTGCCTAAGCCCCCACAGTTAAGTTCTAGGCAGATCTACAGACACAAAGGTACCCTGGGGTCACTCACCTTTTTGTGTTCTGTGTCCCCCCAAGTCTTATTAGAGTAGTTGACTCTGTTGTGGATTCACAGATACCAGCAGGCAGAGCCCATAAAGTTAAATTAGGAAATATATGGAAAGTGTGGCATAAGCTCACGGCTCAGCTGTCTTTCTGAAGGCCATCCTTAACCTGTTTCTCTGTCTTATTTGCATGTTGAGTTGCTTTGTGGTTTAAATTACTAGACACAGACAAATCTGGCCAGAAATACTACATTGTGAATCAAAGGTGGACTACTTGAATAAAGGGTAAAGGATCAATGTTCTTGGTTGCTAATCAAAAGGTTGGCAGTTCAAGTCCACCACAAGGCATCTCAGAAGAAGGTCTTGCAATCTACTTCCAAGAAATCATCTATTAAAAACTTTATGTAGCACAGTTCTGCTCTGGTACACGGGGTTACCAAGAGTTGGAATTGACTCCATAGCACCTGGATTGTTTGTGTGTGTGTGTGTGTGTGTGTGTGTGTGTGTGTGTGTGTGTGTGTTTTGTTTTGGGAGTAAAAGGTTAGTGGGTGAACTAACTCCTTACTATGGTAGAACTCCCTGGCCTTACCTTCCATAGACTTAGATTAAATGGGATCCTAGACCTCAGAGCTTTAGGTGGCCTTGCATTCCATTGCTTAAGAAGCTGCCATGTTCAGAAAGCAGTGTTTTGTCTGGGACTTGGAGCATGAGCCAGGTATTGGTTTCCTTAAAGAGTTTCCCTACATTTCTCAGAAGCATGGTCCTAGACAAATGATTCAACTGATCAACTGTATTGCCTATTGCTTAATTTCCTTGTGGGGACATTGATTTAAAAGAAACAATAAACTCTTGGGAAACATAGCACTGTTGAAAACCAAAGGTGGTTGTAATAGTTTGGCCATTTTTTGGCAATTCCATCCTTGTTTCATATTGATATTTTTTTCTTTTTTTGCCGGGCTAGAATTTTTACAAGGAAAAGAAGAGAGAGGACATATATATAAGGTAAGCTGAAGGAGATTTCTGCTCTTTCTAATTAAGCTCTTTCTCAATATACAATAGCCCCAACATTATGCTTGCTGCTTTGAGAGATACCAAAAAGTATGTGATACGCTCTCTTCACCCCTCCCCAAAAAGGGTAAATGTTTTTGAAAGGAAGATTAGGAAGTGCTCATGTAGCATTCAGTCAGGGTTCAGGGGAGGTTTTAGAAAGAAGACTTCTGACCAAGGTTATCAGGAGGAAAGCATTAAATTTAACCTTCAGTTGAGATCCTTAGCCTGGTGTCCATAAGTCCCCTGAACATGAAACAAACATGGATCAATGACTCATATGTATATTTTCTTAGGTATTCCAAAGCTTTCATTAGCTTTCCAAAGAGGTCCAAGTGCTGAAAATCGTAACAATACATTTAAACCATTCCTTAACGAAACTGTAGAAATGTATGACTAGATGGAGTAGGAAAAATAATGGACCCTCTTACCCAAAGCTTTCCTTATCTAGTCATGTATTATATCTTCATTGCTGATACCCTGGGCCAAGCTATCCTGATCGCTCACCTTTTTTTTAATGTTTTACTATGAATTATGTGGTAGTTTACGTGGGAGAACATTAGTTTTACATTCATCCTATCATATATCATTTCATTGCCATGGTTACAGTCCCCTCTATGCCTCATCACCCAACCAAAGGGTATACACTACAAGCCTGACCCCCAGTCGTCAGCACTGAGCCCCTCTCTTTCTCTGTGTTTAAAGTCCCCAGCTGCTCCATCGCTCCATGTCATCGTCTCTGCCTCCATCTCAGGCATCACTGCTTCTCTGGGTAGGGTCCCGCTCTCTGCTCTTCTCCCTTGATGGCCCCAGGGACCTCCGCTCCTAGACTGAAAAGTCAGTCACTCCCCCTTTGTTACAAAACGTCTACCTTTACATTTCCAACCCTCACAAGCAATCCTGAGAACAATTATTCACTATTGTATCACAAGAGACCTATCCACATTTCATTTCATCAGCCCTGCCTAGACAGATTGAATACTACTCACTGGAGATTCTACCTTCCTCCACGTCCTCTGGATCTATTTTCCCTCATGAAAGCTTGTAAGTCAGTCACTTCTTGCCTTTGTTCCCCCCCCCCCCATTTTGGGTAGCCAATGTCCTTGTTGTCCAAGTTGTCTGATCTCTCAGTTTTGATCAACTACAGTAGCTCTTCCTGCAACCATTCTTGTCCCTGGAAATTAATTTATAATTAATATAAATTTAATTTAGAGGGTAGGCAGCAACACACCTGTCTGAGGAACTAGGAGGTGGTGCTGTACAGGGAACTGGAGCAGCCTGGATGCTAGTTCATACTTTCCAGGACTGAAATGCCTCCTTTGTCCGCTTCTTACCAGATACTTGTACAAGCTTCGGGATTTACATTGAGACTGTGAGAACTACACTGAAGCTGCTTACACACTCCTCTTACATGCTGAGCTTCTCCAGGTAAGTGGATTAGGGCCGTTGATTTCAGCAGCGTGGAGGACAATGTGCCACATGTCAACTATTTATTCCTTTGGAATGTAAACCTATATACACTTCATAATTTTGTCAGGAAAAATAATTTTTCAAGGGAGATTCTTTTATCCATGATTATTCTATCTTTCTGTCCTCTAAATAAATGGGACTAGTTTTTAGGTGGAGTCCTGGTGTGGCACTATAGGGTAAGCACTGGTTAGTGGTTCAAACCTACCAACTGCTGTGAGGAGACCCTATAGAGGGTCACTATGCATCAGAATTGACCTGACGGCACCTAACTACAACAACAACAGTTTTCAGATGAAAATTGGGTGCTGTTTTGAACATGAAGAGGCTCAAATATCATGTTCACGTGAGGGCTATCGTAACTCCATAGTTCAGCCTTGTTGCTTTCTCTCTCCTCTGCTGCTGAAGATTGCCGAAACGGCGCCCATCGGAGAACCCAGTCAAGTGTCTTTAGCTGTTCTGCCCCATCTCAGTGGCCTCTTCTCCATGCAAAGAGAGCATGTGGCCCAGACTTAGCTCTGGTGTAGGTGCTCAGTCAGTGGGAATTCTGTTTAGGCTTTCTGAGCAGTGGCTGGTGGCTTCGAACCACTATGCTACAATACCACACAAGGACTTCCCTACTCAGGGTCACTATGAGTCAGACCAGCTCCACAGCACTTAACAACTGCAAACATATAATTGATAATTTAATTTTTGTTTATAATAAAGTAATACACATACATGTTTACTGAAACTTCTAGATAAAAATAGAAGCCTCTCATCACTTCCCAAAAGCACTCACCATACACTCACAATTCATACTCACAATTGAGGCACTTAACAGCTTGCTGTATTTGAGGGGAGGGAGAGGGATAGGACTTGTTGACTATGCATTTCATTATAGCATGATCTGAGAGAGACCCCAGTACCAGTTACTGGAGGTCTTTTCACTTGAACTACTCAGAGAAATTATACTCTCCTGTTCTGTTGTAAGAGTCCTGGTGTGGCACTGTGGGATAAAGCACTGGACCATGAGGTCATTTTGAACCACTGGGTCGATAGTTCAAACTCAACAGCCGCTCCTTGGACACCCAATACAGGGTCATTATGAGTCAGAACCTACTCAACAGTACTTAACAACAACATCCTGGTATAAGGTATGAAGTGCGGGTCTAGTTTTCCCCCATCAGATAGTTACTCAGTGATATAAGGTGCCATCTTTATTTAGCAGGCACTGAATTCCTATATTTGAGGTGGTTCTATTTCAGACTTCACGCACTGTTGCATGGGTCTCTTATTTATTCATGTACCAGTACCACACTATTTGTAGTATTACTATTTTATAGAATGTTTTATAGTCTAGTACTTATTCCTCGTTTGTACCTGTTTTGTGTTTTTTTTTTTTTTTTTTTTGGTTTTTTGCCAGAACTATTCTTTTTAGTTTATTTTTCCATATGAACCATGGAATTGTGAAATGGTTTAATTAAGTTAGTGAAAATGTTCTTGTTACAAAATTGAGTTTTCTTATCCAAAAGCATGGTCTGACTTTCTATTTGTTTAAGTCTGCTTTTGTCCCCTTTTGGCATTTTAAGGTTTCCTGAATGTAAGTCTTACATACTCCTTACTATATTAATTCCTAAGTATTTTGTATTTTTGTATTTATTTTTGGTTGGGGGTCTTATTTTTCCTAGCATCTATGTATGATTTTTATCTGTGGATCTACCTGAAAACTATTCGTTTCTAAATACATTAAGTTTTGTAACCCTGCTGCCTAACTTTCTCCTCTTATTATCTATAGAAGATTTTCATTTAATTTCCTTGGATCCTAAGGAATTTTAATAAATTTATTAGTTTTAAATAGTGATAGTTGTACTTCCTTATTTTCGTTTGTAAATTTCTAATTTATGTGATTGTATCAATGCTAATTTCTACTACTCCTGTAGTAGTCATTTGGCTGATTTTCAGAGGAATACCGCTAGTGTTTCTCCATTAGGTTTGACACTTCTTTTGGATCTGGTGTGCGGATGTGAGTTTTGTGTTTAATAAATAAAATGTGAGTCAGAGATATGGATAGATAGAGAGATTTTGCTGATATTTTTCGTCAAATATTTATTATATTAATGCATCTCTTTTTGTTTATTGTTTTAGTGGTCTGACAAGCCCTGTGTTCCCTATTTGCTTCAGAGGGACAGTTACTATGTTTATACCCAACAAGAGCTTAAACAGAAGCTATATCAAGAAATCATAACATATTTTGACAAAGGCAAAGTGAGTGTTGGGTTGTTTGTTTTTGTACTAACTCATTTTAATTATCCCTTTATGTGTGTCTAAGGTCCCCCTGGTTGTACAGTGGGTTAAGCCTTGGGTTGCTAAATGCAATGTCAGAGGTTCAAACCCACCAGCCCCTCCATGGGAAAAAGATGAGGTTGCTTGCTCCCATAGTGATTTACAGTCTCTGAGACTCCAAGGAGTAGTCCCACTCTGTCATATAGGGTCACAAGTTGGAATCTACTCAGTGGTATTGGGTGGGTGGGTGAATTCTGAATTTTTGATGGTGAAGAAAATGAATAGAAAAATAAATATATGAAAAGTAATAAAGGTCAGTAACCTTGGGACACTTGGCCTAAAGGAGACTAGAATGGTTATTAGCTAAGAGCTCCACTTTCAAGTACCATCATTTTACCTTTTAAATATTCGCAGCAGCCAGGAACTGGTATCTTCTTTTCTATGTATCTTCAAGAGATATGCCCGGCACCATAGATTACAAGCAACCTGAATGTCCATTTTACCTTGCCAGGAAGTAAGATAAATTTATAAACTGGGCCGGGAAGTTGTAGGGTGTCTGTTCAACTGGAGAAAACATTTCCAGCTCTAAGACTGTCTCCCTGTTCTTTTATATAACTTAGCATTTGGTGAGGCAGGGGGCAAGGAAGTGGGGACGGGACAACTTGACTCCAGTCTAGTTTTCCTCTGCCTTACCCAGTTGATCTAGAGTGGTTTTCATATGCCTCTTAGAGCCTTTATTAAAGTATAATGATTAAGACCCTGAAATTTCAAAAGAATCAAATAATGATTTTAAAATGTTGTCAATTGAGAAACATTTTTTTCATCACACGTGGGCTGTATATACATTCTGTTAGCAGCCAGTAACAATGGAACATAACATGTAATTAACAAGAATGAAACCAAAAGTTACCACGTGTTACATTTTTTTATAGTACTCCTGTGGCTCTGTAGGATAAACACTGGACTGTTACCTGTTTGGCTGTTGAAACCAATCAGCTGCTCCTCAGAAACCCTATACAGGGCAGCTAGGAGTTAAAACTGACTCAAGGGCACACAAAGACAATAGCATCAAGAGACATTTAAGGAGTCCTGGTGGCATAGTGGATTATGTGTTGGACTGCCTATCACAAGATCAGCAGTTCGAATCCACCAGGAGAAAGATGCAGCTTTCTGCTTTGTAGAGATTTATAGCTGCAGAAACCCTGTTGTACAAGGTTGCTGTGAGTTGGAACCTACTTGATGGCTTGTATCCATCGCCACAACAAAGAAACATTTTTGATTCCCTGAGTGGTGTAAGTAGTTAACATACTTGACTACTAACCAAAAGGTTGGAAGTGCAAGTCCCCTCAGAGGTGCCTTGGTAGAAAGATCTGGTGATCTACTTCTGAAAAATTAGCCGTTGAAAATTCTGTGGTGCCCAGTTCCATTCTGATACTACACATGAGGTTTCCGTACATTGGAGTGGACTTGATGGCAACTGGATTAAGAGCCATTTTATGAAATACCAAGAGGACTGGAGGGCTCAATCTGGGATGCTAGCCGGAGACACCAGATAGGTGTATTAGGCTATACCTTACATGGTCACAAATGTTCTAAGACATTTCCTAAAATGTTTCACTAAGAGAGTGTAGGGCACCTAAGATAGTTTAGGTAGAAATAAGAAACAGTACCCTAAATGGAAAACATCACATTCGGGTTAGCTTCTTTTGTATTTCCCCAAACAACATACCCACACACATACACACACCACAGAACCAGAGTCCCACACCAACTTCATTTCCTTCCATCAAAATGTTCTTGCTCTCTCTCTGTGGACCTAGACTTGGGAACGGATTCTCCTCCGTGTTCAATTGTCTTTAATGCTTTTCCTTAAAACCCAGTATTGCTTTGATTTGGGGCACATATGGTTATGTTCATGAAGACAGAATTACAGGAAGATGCTGTTTGGCAAATCAGCCCAGATGTAGTTGCTGTGTGTTGTCAGAAAAAAAAAGATTTAGTTGATCCAAGTGATGTAGCAAGCCAGGAGCATCCACAGAAACTCAGCCCACCTGATTACTTACTCATCCCAGTGATGCTTTCAGATGCGTTTTGCAGCTGGATCAGTGGCTGCTTTGTTCTCCACTTTTAACTCTATTTTTCTTTTTCTGAAGATGTGGGAGAAGGCAATCAAACTGAGCAAAGAGTTGGCTGAGAATTATGAGAGCAAAGTTTTTGACTACGAATGCCTTGGAAATCTCCTGGTGAGTCTAGGTCAATATTGGGGAAGAGAAGAAGGAATGTTGAGCTTCAAAAAAAGGTTGCTGAAACTAGCGTGTACGAAAATATTCTTTTATGTTTAAACAAGTTAGTAATCACTATATCCTTTACAGTGAAATAGTAATCTTGCTTGAAATAAAAATGGAAGGGAAATAAAAAAGGTGTAATTGAAAGCTTTTACTAGTTTTCCAAAATATCCTTGAGAGAAGACTCGGGATTGTGGAATAGGCTTTCCCCAAAGGTGTGATTGAGTATTGAGCCTCAGAATAATAGTGATTTGGTTTGAGTTTCTTCAGAATTCCCCTCTGTAGATCTCTTTTCCTTTTCTGTGCCCTTTGTTTCTCTGTGGTACCCCACTTTCTAGCCCATCTCCTCTTTGACCTCTTACACACTCTGCCATACATTAACTCCATCTGTATTTCAGATGTTCTCTGACTTCTCTGTTCTTCGAGACTCACTTACTCTGCTCTCCAGCCTTGCCAGCCCCGCTAAGTGAATGATCTGCACCTCTTTTGAGCTTTGGTTTATTTTTGTAAGAGTGCCAAGGTACACATCTTGAGAAGTTACAAGACGCTCCTTCTAGATCTTGTTTTGTTTTGTTTTTGTACTTTGGCCTTCTTCCTTCTCTCAGTTGCCGCTGGACTGTTCTTTTACAATTCCCTGAACTGTGTACTACACACGTATGTGTAGTCACAAGTCACGAATTTAAAAAAACAATAAAATAAAACAAAAACGCTCTTCATAATTCTCGCTGGTAAGCAAAAACATAACATTCCAGTTATTAATTTTTTAGTAGAATAAAATGTCAGGTCTCCCTTGCCATCATCATTTATTTGAGGGAGGTATTTGTCAAAGTGACTTGGAAAAAAAATCACCAATGCCCTGTGCCAGCTTCTGCCATCACAAAAAAATATTCAGTTTTGAATTTCATAAACTATATTGAGCTGAGATATTAGTAATGTAAAATATTCACTTCCAAGAAAATACTCTGATAATGAACTTCACCCAGCTTGATTAGGAATGCAGGCATGCTAATCATTGTTAGAGAACTTTGGAAAGGGTTTAGGGACTCCCCTCAAATCCCTCCAGGTGTACTGGCTGCCTATTTTGCTTTCCTTAAGGCTGACTCTAGCTGTGAAGGAAAAGCCACTCCTTTGTAAAGAATTGGAGGCACAGGGGTGGTGCCAAATATTGAAAAACAAACCATCACCACCACTTTCAGGGCACTTGGAGCTGAACCAGTGACTTTAATCCAAACCACCTGCATTAATTGGAAAGTTATTTTCTTTTCCCACATGTCTCTGATTAAGGGCAGCCACCTTCCATGAACCTCAGAAAGTACTTTTTAACCTCTTAGAGGTCCTGAACCTCCTTGGAGAAACTAGTGAGCGGTCTGCCCAGCTTCCCTTCACAGAAGAGCTCACACATACATCATTCTCTACACAGTTTCAGAGACTGGCACATCCTCCAACGCTGATTCGTCAACCAGAACTCCTGATTTAAGTGGGGCTTCGAACTGGTTTGAACCAGTTCAGTCATGGCTGACACAACAAAATTGACACAGCAAATCAGATAGATAAATTGTGGGTATACCGGAACTATAACTGTAACAGGGAAAGTTACAGGTGAAAGCCCTGAAATGGGAGACTCTGAAGAGGTGTCAAGAGCCTGACATGGGAATCTGGGTCATTGCCGGGTCTGTAGAGCACTATATACATTCAAAGTGATGTGGTCTGCTGCCATCTTTGAGCCAGTCACCGTTGTTTCCGACTGTGCCGATCAGGCGATTTAGTTGCTGTGCAACACACATGCTGACCTGGTTTTCTAGAAGGGAGATTAAGTTTCTATCAAGTCATCAACCTGTAATTTTTTCCCATTCCAGTTGTTCCAGTATACCCACCTTGTACAAATTTGGGTCTGTTCCACTTTCACTTTGTTAGCTGTGACTTAACTGGGAAGAACCAGTTCTAGACCCTGGATCCAAGGAAAGGATAACACTTCTGCCCATACGGTGCTTTCCAAAGAACTTTGTTTCTCTGTGTTATACTGGAAAGTGCAAAGCAAAACAATCTGACCTTTTGTCCCCAACAATGTCATTGTAACCTTCCAGTGGAATGTCTTCTTTTTTTTTTTCCAGAAAAAAAGAGCCTCATTTTATGAGAACATCATTAAGGCAATGAGGCCTCAGCCTGAATACTTTGCGGTTGGATATTACGGACAGGGCTTTCCTTCTTTTCTACGGGTAAGAAATCTCAGGGTGGTCTCCAAAGCTATTAAGCCATGGAGTCTGAAGGAGGAAATGTGTTCATGTCTTTTCCAGATTGGCAGCAGTGTGTGAGCAGCTGTGGACCTGTGTTCTCACTATGGGAGGTTTGGGAGGGAAACCACTTCCTGTGCTGCCGGACCTCTCCCCGTCCCTTTAGCCCCAGACACCACTGATATTCTGGCAGACCTTTTGTAAAATGGCTTTTCCCAGGTGGGATGAAAAGGGGAAAACAGAACCATCCTCTCCACTAATCTGCTGCTACAGGTCAAGCTAAAGAAAGGTGTGGATTGATGTATTTCACTGTTTATTTTATCTCCTGCCAAAGCTAGTTTGAGAGTGCATATCCCAAGGACAAGACTGGATTTCCAGAGTTGCACACACAAAAAAAGCGTAGTTTTATTTTAACAGTGAAAGGCAAGATGACAGGATATTTTGCTTCAACATTCTCTATAATGTGATATTAATTTTGCAATTAAAGATAATAACAGCTTTGTTACTTGGTGCCAGTGAACCCTGGTGACAGTTCAAACCCACCAGCCTCTTCTTGGGAGAAAGATGAGGCTGTCTGCTCCCATAAAGATTGATAGCCTCATAATCGACTCAGTGGCAGTGAATTTGGTGGGTGCTTCCTTGGTGATGCCTATGGAGGTAACAGCTGGGCCGTACTGGAATCATGGCTACCCTCAGACGTCTAGGGAAGCCCAAGATCAGTTAGACCATGTCAGAATTAAGCTTAACTGGCGGAATCCCAGAGGCACGGACATGAGGAGAAGAAGCTCTTAAGGGCCAGATCTTGATGCCCAACTTTGGTTACAAGAGCAATAAGGAAAACAAAACACAGGCAGCCCAGTGACTTCTTCAAATTCCTGGTTAACATTGTCAAGGAGCTAGAAGAGCTGCTGATGAGCACTAGATCTGAACTGTGCAGAGATCACGCACCATGTTACAAAGCCATCGTACAACGAGCAGGCAAGCTGGCTGCCAGTCACCAGTCCCAGGGCCAGGCTGTGCAGTAAAGAAACTGGATAGGCAGCTTGTTTGCAAGATTTATTTGTGCTGCATATAACCATAAAAACTCTCCCATCTGGCATTATCCCCACCCCCCACCCCCCCAAAAAAAAACAAAACTAGGGATAACAGTGCTAATTACACCCAGAGTCCCTACCCTTGTGGATTTTGCAACCTAATGGGGAAATGTTAAGTAAATAATCACACAAACTAATGTAAGTTTGATATTGTTGACCAAGAAAGGGATTCAATGCTATTAAGATTCTGTAATTGGAAATAGTTCATATTTGCCCATATGAACTAAAAAGCTATGGTATGTGAATGTTGATGTATGTGAATGTTGATAGCAGCTTTAGTGTATGTCACCAAACACTGGATTCAACCTAAATGACCCTCAACTGGTGAAATGTAAAAAAAAAAACCATAAATCATTTTCCAGCAAGTCGAATCCAAGTCCTGGCAACCCCAGATGTGTCAGAGTGGAACTGTGCTCCACAGGGTTTTCAACAGCTGGCTTTTCAGAAGTAGATCTTCAAGCCTTTCTTGTGAGGTACCTCTGGATAGAGGCAGACTTCTAACCTTTCAGTTAGCAGTCAATCCCGTTAATTGTTAGCCCCACGCGGGAACTCCTGAAGGGTAAATAAACTATGGTCTATCCATGGAATACGAACCAGTAATAATAAGCTATGAACTCTTGATAAAGCACAGCCACATGGATGAATCTCATATGCATTATGCTATTTGAAAGAAATTAGACTTGGAAGAAGTACAACCAGAATGCTCCTTAGAGTCAGGTTGGCCAGACTTTGTCCTCATACTTGGGGCATGTTGTCAGGAGGCACCAGTCCCTGGAGAAGTACATCATACTGAGTAAAATGAAAAGTCATTGAAAAAGAGAAAAACCTCCTAATGAGCTGGATTGGCAGGAGCAATGTGAGAAGGGCTCAGGACCAGACAGTGTTTTGTTATGTTGTGCATAAGGTCACTATGGATCGGATCCAACTCAGCAACACCTAACAACGACTACTTTATGATTTTTTGCATGACAGTCTTGCCAAGGTAACACTATAAAGATAGCTGTTAGTGGTTATCTGGGAGTCTAGGGTAGCTTGGGCCACTAAGGGATATAGGGAAATCTAGAGTGAGAATAAAGCTATAGTATTTGTTGATTGTGGTCATGGTTACATTCACCAGAACTACACACTAAACAGTGAATTTTACCATATGTAACTCATCCCTTTATTTCTGGGGAGAAAAAAAAAATCATGGAAGGCTTCCAGTGACTTTCTTCTTCAGCTGTGATCTGAAGTGTGTGCTGAGAGTTGAGGTAAAGAAAATAGGGAAGTGTATTCCAGACAGAAGAAACAGCAGGCAAGAGGGAATAAAAGCAGGTCAGTGCAGCTGGACTACAGAAAGCTGGGCTGCCTTGTTTGCATGTGCATCACAGGAGCAGCTAGAAGCTTATGGGCAAGGTCATCTGACTTTGGTCCGGAGAATGGCTGGGAAGTGTGCATAGATAGACCACTAAGAGACTACTGTGTGTAAAATGTGTCCTTGTAATTTATTGACTAGGCAAAGGCTTTCCACTATGTGGATCATGACAAACTGTGAATTACATTATGAAGAATGAATACTCTAGAACACTTTATTGTGCTTATGAAGAACGTGTACATAGACCAAGAGTCAGTCATTCGAACAGAACAAGGGGATACGGAATGGTTTAAAATCATTATGTGTGTACAACCATCACTGTATCTGTTGCCAAATTATCAGCTACTTCGTGCTTCCTAACAATGACTCATACTTCTCCCTTTCCCCTTCCCCCTTGCCCTTGTTGTTGTTGTTAAGTGCTGTAGAGTCAGTTCCAACCCATAGCAACTCTGTATAGGATTTCCAAGGAGCATCTAGTGAGCTTGAACTACCACCAACCTTGCAATTCAAACAGCTTTGCTGTCTGGTGTGTTAACCCACAGCACCACACCAGGACTCCTCTAAACCTTGGCAACCATTAATAAACTTTGGTCTGTTTTTTAAAAAAAAAAAAAAGGAGAGAGAGACTATTGTGGGTATTTGGGTAAGAGATCACCTTTGGATAAAGGAGACAAGTTTAGTGACTTTAAATTAGTAGAAAAGTTAGAATGAAGAGGCCAACAGTATTTGATGAATGGATAATTGAGAGAGAGAAAGAAAGAGATGTCACGAGTGATTTCTGTGTTCCTAGCCTGCATAATAGGAGGGAACGGGCTCCTCAGTATGACAACGGAATGGAGAAAGGATAGTCACGGAAAAGAGAACAAATGGCTTCATTCAGTAACATTTTACTAGATGTCTGTTATTATATCTGTTGTACTAGAGGCAGAGTTCAAAACAAAACAATATCCTTGAAATTATGGAACTTATATTTTAACATGGAGGGCTAGCTATAAGGTAGAAAATCAGATAATCAGGCTTTCTTTAAAGTAAAAGATTTAGTATATGTCATAAAATGGTGCCTCATTTAATGTAGATACTCAGTAAGTACCATGAATAAAAATGAATGAATCAGGGAAGTGGCATGAATCAGAAATGGAGTAATAATTTGAAAAAGAACCAACAGGAAAGACTTTAATGAGAAAGTGACATTAAAAAATGTGGGTTTTTTTTTTTTTTAATATCCAATGGCTATGTAAAGAACAATGGGTGAGAGGGTGTCTTAGACTGTGAGATGACAAGGGTCAGAATTCCTAAAATTAGCAAGTAGAATAAGGATCAGAGAAGTTATGGAACCCAGTTACACCAAGGCCTTTGAGATTTTTATAAGGTGTTTATAGAAGTCTGACTTTGGATATACTCATTCTGAAGTAAATTTGAACACCCAAAAGATGCTAGTAAGCAATTTAACATATGGATCTGTAACTCTGAGAGAACTCTAGGCTGGGGTTAGTGAGTCACTGACATGGAGTTATAACCATGATTGTGGATGATACGGCCTAGGGAGAAGAAATGTTGTTATTGTTGTTAAGTGCTGTAAAGGCAGTTCCAACTCAGCCACCCTGTATAGGTTTCCCAGGAGTGGCTGGTGACTTTGAACCACTGACCTCATGGTTCAAAGTAACCTTGCGGTCCAGTGCTTTGTCCTATAGCACTACACCAGAACTAAGTGCCGCTGAGTTGGTCCCAACCCATAGTGACCCTGTATAGGGTTTCCAAGGAGCAGCTGGTGAGCTTGAACTGCTGACCATGTGGTTCAGATCGACTTTACAGTCCAGCACATTAACCCACAGAGGAAGGAAATAAAGTGTCTAGAAGGGAACCTGTTGAAGATTGAAGGTAAGCTTTGCTACTAATCTGGGTATCCTAGTCAAGATGATAATTCTGCCTACTCTACTTGTTATGGAGCCCTGGTGGTACAATGATTAAGTGTTAATATGCTGACTGAAAGGTAGAGGTTCAAACCCAGCCAGCAACTCTGTGATCTGCTCTCCTAAAGATTATAGCCAAAGGCAGTTCTACTATGTCATGGACGGTTGCTGTGAGTTGGAATTCACTGGATAGCACCTAACAACAACTTGTTATATAGGAGTCCTTGGGTGTGCAGATGGTTAAGTGCTCAGCTACTATACAAAAGCTTGGTGATTTGAATTCACCCAGAGGCACCTCAGAAGAATGGCCTGGTGATCTGCTTCTGAAAAATCATAGTCATTGAAAACCCTCTATGGAGCGCTACTATGGAACACATGTGGCCACTATGAGTTGGAATTGACCCAAAAACTGGTGCTTTATGTGTTGTATATGACTATTGTGAGTGCCACCTAGTTTAACAGATGAGAAATAGAAGACAGCAGTGATTCAGAATAAGAACACTGGGCTTTCAAGTTGAAAAGATGGGAGTCTACATCATATGCTGGATGCTGTGTGATCCTACCTGAATCTCATAACTACTAAGGCTTGGTTTTCTTACCATAAGTTAGAGATAGACTGCCATATCTCAGGGTTCTCTTGAGAGTTAAATAAATAGCATATGGGAGTATTGTATAAACTGTAGTTTGTAGCTGTTATGTGGAGTCTTGGTATGGTGCTGTAGGATAATCATTGGACCACAAGGTCGGTTTGAACTGCAAGATCAGTGGTTCAAACTCACCAGCCACTCTTCAGAAACCCTATACAGGGTCACTATGAATTGGAACCAACTCGACGGCACTTAACAACTGCAACAGCAACAGCTCTTGCATGTTGTTAAAATGTGCTGAAATATAAATGAAATATAAATCTAATGAATGATAGAATCTAAATGCTCGTCTGTTTTGTAGACTTATTTCCACAAACTCAGAATGTGAATATATAAAATTATATTACCGTCTTCCTCCCACCCCCAACCAGGTCTCCTTGTCTCCTGTTTCTGTCAGTGGCTTCACTGCCCCACCTTTGGATAACCAGTAATCTCAGAATCAGTTGGTTCCCATCTCCTTTGTCATTCACATACTCTTAACATTCAACACCAAATCGTTTTTCTTCTTCTTCTACCACTCAGACCTGCCTCTGATCCCTTTACTTGGACATAAAAGGAGGCTTCAGAAAATTTGTAGGAAAACATCCATATCTTTTCATTCCATTTCCCATGAAAACCCCTTCGTATCCAACACAATCAGATTAGGTCATCTAAAATGAAATTCTCATATTCTCCATCACTCCAGAACCTCTAGTGATACTCCCAAGGTCTTTGAAACCTCTGACTACCTTTCATAGTCTTCCTACCATCCCAGGGTTATCTTACAGCGTCTACCTGAATGCTGTACTTTATGTCTTATTGCTTCTTTGATTTATCATACCTGGTGTCCTCTCTTCTTCTCTTTACCTCCCCTTGCCCTGTCCATCCACCTAGACCTAAGCCCCCATGTCTCCATTCAAGACTTCCCTTTCCATTCAAGTTAGTTCAAACTAACTCTGCTTCTGTGGTTCCTTTCATAATTAGTGTTTGTATCATGCAATCATATTATTATAATACTCTGATCCTTTTCCAACCACAGTTTTACCTCATAGATGGAATTTCAAGACATCTGAATCAGTCACATGGATCTTTTCTAGTTTGGATAATTTTAATGATCTGTTACAAAACATCTAGCCATTTCTACTGCCTTCAGTGTTTTGTCTAGAGGTGTATTGCCTTCTCAGATCTTATATGATCTAAAATTACCCTTTTTATTGTTTGTATTAAATTTCCTTCCATTGAAAAGTGAGTTTCGTGAGAGCAGGGTTACCACTATATCTGTAGAGTCCAGCATACCTACGATTTGTTTAAAAACAATTTAAAATTTGTTTTTCTAACTTTTTATTGTGAATTGAGTAAAGGTTAACAGACAGCACCATCGGCTTTACATTCAACAAATTTTATGCTTTGTTTCATTTCAATGATTACAATTCCCTCTCTGTAACAACAGTTATCCTACTTCCTACTTGAGGCTTTCCTTTTACATCTTATAGTTCACAAATGAACAAAGCAAAAATATTTGATGGACACACACAAAACAAAAAAATATTCACTTAAGTGTCCCAAGGACATATTCTGCGAGCCAGCCTCCTGCCCTTAGGCACACAGCCTTACTCAGTCTGTGCTATCACCTCTGCCACCATCTCTGCTGTCAGCGCTTTTCTAAGTCAAATCTTACGCTCCACTCGTGCTCTTCCTTCTTGAAGGTCCAGTTACCCTCTCTTCCTGAAATGAAAGATTAACTACTCCCCTCTTTTAGTTCCACATCTTCTACAATTACAGTTCGGACTATCACAAGGAATCATAAAATCCTAAAAAGTCATTTAAACTTTATTATGGTAAAATGTGTATAACCAAAACATTTGCCATTTTAATAATTTTAAGTGTTCAAATCAGTGAATTTAATTATATTCATCATGTTGTGCAACCAACACCACTACCCATTTTCAAATCGCTATGAGTCAGAAGCAACTCAACAGAACTTCACAACAACAAGAAGCAGAAACAATAGATATTTGTAATATGAATGGACTAGTGATATTTTAAAACATGATATGAGACCGTGTGTACAACTTGGTCCATGCAAAGTACTTAGATGACAATGAGATGAGTGGATGGGTACCTTCAAAACAGGGCTACAATGTGTACTTTCACAGGCAACACTACGAGACACATTACTATCATGCCTGGGGTCTGTTAATAATTTAAAAAATTTCAAATCCTACTTTATTGAAGAGAAAGTGCTGCCTTGTGGGGTTGCGGAAACTACACTGAATTCCATTATTTTCTTTAGTGCCAGGCTCTCTAAAGCAGTGCCGCTTTAAGTGCTGGTCCACAAGCTTACTAGATCATGTTGAGATAAGGAATTTATATACCCAAATTTAAATGAATTGTCTTCCCTCACCACGGAAGTCTCACTAGAAAAAAATAACAGCATGAATTAAACCCCAATGTCCAGTGATGTAGGTGATTTACTCTGGGGCACCAGCTTCCTACTTCCTGGCAGATAAGTACAGACAGTTTACAGGCTACTTGTGGTCCACACACCAACGGTAAATAGCACTGTTCTAGGTATTTTGTCTGTCTGTGACTTAGCTCCACGGGTAAAGCACAAGTGCTTGTCAAGGATCAGCTATGATGGCTTGTGCTAGGCATGGAATGTTCAGTGAGACTTGATAGCGGATTAGTGGCTGTCTCAGTACCAAGATCTTCATTTTAAATTACTACCTTTCTGTCTCTGCAGAATAAAATCTTCATCTACCGGGGGAAGGAATACGAGAGGCGAGAAGACTTCAGCCTGAGGTTACTGACCCAGTTCCCCAATGCCGAGAAAATGACCAGCACAACCCCACCAGGAGAAGACATCAAGTCCTCCCCGAAGCAGTGTATCCTTGCCAAGGGGAAACACGGCCAGAGGCTCTGGAACCTGTTACAGGACCACCTAACACAGAGACGCTGAGGCAGTCCTGTCAAGTTCTGACTTTCAGAGGTTTCATTGTAATAATAGGAAAAAGATGATAAGCAAATTTTGAATATAGGAGGTTATATTTTATAATCATTTGGAGAGCTTGAAGAACACAAATTTCCTGTTTTGGATTCTAAAAAAAGACAACATAGCTTCTTTTTTTAATATAGTATATAAAGGAGCTCTGGTAGCATAGTGGTTACGAATTGGGCTGCAAACCGCAAGGTCAGCAGTTCAAAATTACCAGCTGTTCCGCGGGAGAAAGATGAGGCGTTCTGCTCCCATAGAGATTTCCAGCCTCAGAAACCCTGTACAGGGTCACTATGAGTCGGAACCGACTCCACGGCACACAGCCACCATATTATGCTTATTGAGATACATATCAACGACATGCTTCAAACAAGCAAAAGCTGACACTAATGACTTGGCTTTTCTAAAGATTATGGTAATTTTTAGAACTTTCTAATATGTTTTTTTATATTTCTAACATAAAGATCTTAAGCAATTGAATGGTTTTCTAAGAGAGACAGATAGCAAGACAATCAGCCATTGTAGCAGAGTAGATAAGAAAGTGGGCTCTGGAGCCAGACTGCTTGGGTTGAGTCCCATTTCTATCACTTATTATGTAACTTTGGGCTTATTCTTTGTGCCTCAGTATTCTCATCTATAAAATGGGAGTAATGATAATTCTTCCTCCTATGTTATAAAGATTAGACGAATAAATATATGTAAAACACTTGGAATAGTAGTGAAACAATATCCAGTGGAGAGTTGGTGAAGGTTGATCCTCAAAGATTTCCTTTTTAGGTTATGTTGTTGTAGTTGCTGTTGTTAAGATGCCATCAAGTAGATTCCAACTCATCGAGAACATTTGTACAGTAGAACAACACACAACTGTTGTTTGAGCTTTAGCGGTTTACAGAAGTTCAGAAAACCACTGAGGAGCCTTTTTGTGTGGGAATGAAAAGAATTCTTCAAGAACTAGATTTAGAGTCAGGATCCTGGTCCTGGACCACGGTAATTTTTTGCATAGTCTGTGCCCAAGTAGCTTCATTTCCCTACATAATGGTTTCCTTATCTAGAAGAAAAAGATATGTTTATTTGCTTTAACTACACGTAGCACTTTTGTGAGAACTCCACCAAAATAAAAGTTATTTTTTTATATTTTTGATGTGAAAGTGACTTGTGAGCTGGAACCATTAAGGAGCAACCCAGGGTTGTCAGATTTTGTAACTCATAGGCCCCCATAGAGTCCTCCTGCAGGAGATGATGATTTAACAGCTGTGGGGTGACTAACAAGTCCCTGGTAACCTGGTGATATTGTGGGTCTGTAGGCTGCACTTTGAAAACCACTGGTAGAGTCATTGTTAATAGCTTGATCCAAGTGCCTTAAACTCTAGATTCAATGTAATATATGTTGACGGTACATCTGTATAGGTGGAAAACATCATTTCCAAGATCTGATCATTAAATCAGAGAAGGATGCCTTATTCCTGGCCTGGGTTTGAAGCTTGACTTTGTTACTTACCAGTTGTATGATCTAAACTTTTAACTCTAAGGCTCAGATTCTGTACCTACTAAAAGAGATAATAGTATATAGAGCTGTTGTATGCACTGGAGATAACATATTCCAACCACCTACTAATTATGGTGTTGGAGAAGAATATTGAAAGTACCATGGGCTGCCAAAAGAACCAGTAGATCCGTTTTGGAAGAAGTGCAGCCAGAGTGCTCCTTGGAGGCCAAGATGGCCAAACTTCATCTCTCATACTTTGGACACATTGTCAGGAGGGACCAGTTGCTGGAGAAGGATATCATGTTTGGTAAGGTGAAGGGTCAGAGAAAAAGAGGAAGACCCCCAATGAGATGAATTGGCCAAGTGGCAGCATCGATGGACTCAAGTGTGGCAACAGTAGTGAGGTTGGCCCAGGATCGGGCAGTGTTTTGTTCTGTTGTACATAGGGTTGCTATGGGTCGGTACCGACTTGATGGCACCTAACAACAACAACTAATTACCCAGTTATGTATTCCAAGATAGATGAAATTTTCATCATTGCCTAGGAATTCTGGTGTGGCATTGTGGGTTAATGCGCTAGACTGCAAAGTCAGTTTGAACTACAAAGTTAGAGGTTCAAGCTTCACCTGCTGCTCCTAGGAAACCCTGTGCAGGGTCGCTATGAGTTGGAAACTGCTCGATGGCAGTCAACAATAACAACAAGCTCTAGAGTGAGTCTAGCAGTTTTGTAGAGATGCTTATCCGAAAATTAATTATTTAAAGCAATTTGGAATCACCTACTATCTGGTATTTTAGAATGTCTGTTTCTTATGATTGAATCCCTGGGTGGTGCGAATGTTTAAATGTGCTCAGTTGCCAACTGAGAGGTTGGAGGTTTGAGTCCACCTTAGAGAGGTCTGGTGAAATAATTATGAAAAATTAAGCCATTGAAAATCCCCTGGAGCACATGTTCTGCTCTTACACACATGGGGTTTGTCCTAAGGTAGAATCAACTTGATAGCATCGCTTGTGGTTTTTGTGGGGTTTATTGTTCCGTGGCAAGGTTGTTTTCCAGGTGTCCAGTCAAAAGTGCCCTTGCTGTTGTTAAGTGCTGTAGAGTCAGTTCCGACCCATAGTGACCCTGTATAGTGTTTCCGAAGAGAGGCTGGTGAGCTTAAATGCTAATCTTGCAGTTCAAACTGACCTTGCAGTCCAGAACATTAACCTACAGTGCCACACCAGAACTCTAAAAATACCTTTGTTGTTGTTATGTGCCATTGAGTCGACCCATAGCAACCCTACATAGGGCTTCCAAGGAGCAACTGGTGAGCTTGAACCACCAAGCTTGTAGTTCAAACGGCTTTGCAGTCTGGCACATTAACCCACAGCACCACACCAGGACTCCAAAAATACCTTAGAACTAGCTAATTTATAAGGCATTTTGTTAATACATAAGAGAACACCATTTTCAATATAATCCCAGCATGTGGATTGATGAAGATGCTATTTTCATCTGTGAAGCAGGAGAAACAGGTATACAGATGTGGCTTGCTGCTGGCAAAGCCATCCCAGCCCCAGCCCTTCCTTCACAAGCTCCTCAGATATGCAGTGTTTCACCGTAAAGCCAGTGATGAGCCTACCGCCTGGCTTCAAAGACAAGCCAGTTCCAGAGCAGATCTTAAAGTAAGTGGTGTCCTTTTAAAACATTTGTCTCCTCAGCACAATACCAGGACTCCAGTATTATCACATCTCAAAGAGGATAATTCCTCATAATATCAAATACCTGGTTTACCGAAATCTTAATTTCCACCAAGTTTTTTGTCTGCATTTATCAGAGTTGAGCTTCTGTCTAGTGGATAATATTAAACTATCAAAGTGTATATGTATATATACATACACACACAACAGTGAATCAAACATTATCTGCACTCTGGCTGTAGAATTTATTTTAATCAACTTTTAGAAAAGACAAATATCTGATTTGTCAACATAATCTCCTTGCTTTTCAATATGCTTTGTCTGTCCGCAAGCTTTTGTAGTCCCTTATTAAAAAATGTTTTAGGCCGAGCTCCAACTCCTAAGTGCAAAAAAAAGCATTTGTCTCCCTCAGTACATCTATACCAAAGCCTTAAATTCATGATACTATGCAAGACATCGCTTTTCTCCTTTTGAGTGACATAAAAGTGTTGATCCAATTGGACTTTTAGTTTTTTTTCAGGCAGAGGGAAATCTGGATATTCAGTTGTAAGTGTCTGATCCTTCAGCTCCCATTTCCCCTAGGAAGTGTTCTCTGAGGAGTGGCTGACCCCCACTTGACGATGAGATCCCTCGTGACCTAATCCCTTCTCTCACAGAGTTTAGAAGCTAGCAGGGCCGATAGAACTGATAGAAAACTTTACAAATGAGGTCACACGTGTAGGTGTAAATGCCAGCACCATTCTAAGTCCTGGATATGGTTTATAGGAATGTTTAAAATGTGAAAGACCTTCAAACTGCCTCAGGCTTTCAATGTGCAGAGCTATACCAGTTTTATAATAGCGTAATGGGTAAAATCTAGACTGTAGAAGATGAAGTCAGGACAAGGCCTGTTGTCTCAGAGGGAAACTACAGCACTGTTGCTTTGTTCTTTCTTAGCTACTACAGAGCCAACGAAGTGCAGCAGTTCAGATATTCCCGGCCATTCCGGAAAGGAGAAAAGGATCCAGACAATGAATTTGCTGTGAGTTCACCCCTTTCACCCTCTAAACAAAAATATAATCGGTAAAACCCACTACCATGAACTTGATTGTAACTCACAGGAAACCCTATTAAGACAGAGAACAGCTCCTTAGGGTTTTCGAGACTATAAATCTTTGCAGGAGCAGACAGCTTCATCTTTCATCTGCAGAGCAGCTGTTGGGTTTCAACCACTGACCTTGTGGTTACCAGCCCAATACTTAACCTACTGCACCACCAGGGTTCCTCCTTTACCCTCTCAGACAAGGCTAAATTGACATCTAAAATACAGGCCTTATGCCTAACCAGCCTATTTGTACATGACAGCCCTGGGAATAGAGGCTCCTGTGCTTATAGACAGCAGTCTGTCATCTCAATGGCAAACTCTGGACTGAGGCCAGAACCTGGTTCTGCTCCTGGTCCTGCAATTAACATGAGCTTGGGCAGGCCTCATGTCTCTAGACTTCAAGTTTCCTATCTATAGATTGAGAAGGTTTGAGTAGATGACCCCTTCCGGCTTTCAATACCCCAAATCCTTACCTTTTATGAGAACATGTGTCTCATTTATTAAGGAGTCATTTGGGAATGTTGCGGTTGTTGTTGTTAGGTGCTGTCGAGTCAGTTCCAGCTCACAGCGATCCTCTGTACAACGAAACAAAATACTGCCTGGTCCTGAGCCACCCTCACAATCGTTATGCTTGAGCCCATTGCTGCTGCCACTGTGCATTTGGGAATAGAATCTCATTTAACTAACCCAGGGAGTATAGTTCTTTTGACTGGGAACAACATTTCATGTTTTCTTTCCTCACTCTAGACCATGTGGATCGAAAGGACCACGTACACAACAGCGTATACTTTCCCTGGGATTCTCAAGTGGTTCGAAGTCAAACAGATTTCAACAGTGAGTCATTTGAAATTAGAACTCAGAAAATCTCTCTGTCTCCATAAAAAATATAATGACAGCCTTTGTTAGATTCCCCCTTCAGATCTCACTGGCTTGGCTAGCTTGCTTGGGCCAACTTCGTTTTTCAAAAGAGAAAGGAAAGACATGCTTGTATAATAGAACTCCTTTATAAAACTGATGTTACAACACCAACCCTAAAGGTTATTCACTATGAATGACCCCTTTATGGCCAAATGAGTGTTGTCTTTACAACATTTGTTCCAAAATGTTCAAAAACATTTTTGGAATGCCTCTTCTGACTTTCCTATCAATCACATACTTCTCTCCTGTTATTTATTTACCTTTTCTCTTCTTTTATTCTCAGCGAATTTTTTCACCAGTCATCCTAGGTGCCTCTCTCCTTATCACCCCCAAACCTACCTGTTTTGCCTCCTTAATAATTATTAAACCTGTTTCCAACGTCCTGCTATTACCTGGTTTTTGTCCCTCATTCGTCTCTGGTTGATGACATTAAAACAGTTTCCTAAAGGCTAGAAGAACAAAGATACTTCTTGAAAGAAAGACCTACAGGAAAAATACAAAACAATAGAGGCAGACCGACTGTTACTACAGGAACAAGCAACTTGCTTGCCCAGGAGACATCAAGGCAAATGGTCAGGTCCCCTCAGTGCAAACCCTCTTCCAAGACTAAGACTCAATGGGAATACATGCTCTGATTGGTGACCACGCTCATCACCCATAAGGGGAAGTGAGGGAAAAACAGCAATGAAGCAGCGAGATAAGCCCTACAATGTTCAATACACTTTTTGAACCCCTGGTCGACCAGCAGTGTGGCAAGACCTGGGGACTCTTGGGCTCAGAGTCAGTGACACAGCCACAGAGGACTAGAGTGGAGAGAGAAGCATCCAGCTGATAAGAAGAGAGGGGATATGCGCAAGAACACCCACACTTGCAGATAATACCCACTTGACCTGGCTTCAATGACTGGATGATCAGAGCTCAACCAGAAGAAGAAAGAAGAGGGGGAAAAAAGCATAATCTGATACAATTTGATGAACTTGACCTACACCTATGGATGCAGTAGCTCAAACGAGGAAACAAATCCTTAATGCAAGAATCATTCCCACCCCCTCCACACACAGAGTAGACAGGGATGGGCAAAATGGGGGGTTGGAGGGGGCTACAAAGGCAAGAAGTGACTGACTTACAAGCTTTCAAGAAGGAACCTAGATCCAGAGGGCGTGGAGGAAGGTAGAATCTCCAGTGAGTAGTATTCAATCTGTCTAGGCAGGGCTGATGAAATGCAGATAAGTCTCTTGTGATACAACAGTGAATAATTATTAGCAGGATGGATTGTGAGGGTTGGAAATGTAAAGGTAGACATTTTATAACAAGGAGGGGAGTGATTAACTTCTCAGTCTAGGAGTGGAGGTCCCTAGGACCATCAATGGAGAAGAGCGGAGAGTGGGACCCTACCTAGAGAAGCAGTGATGCCTGAGATGGAGGCAGAGACGTTGACGTGGAGAGATGGAGCAACTGGGGACTTTAAATCCAGGGAGGGAGAGGGGCTGTGTGTTGACGACCGGTGGGGTGGGGTGGGGAGGTGTTAGGCAGGCTTTCAGGGTATACCCTTTGGTTGGTTGATGATGCATGGAAGGGATTGTAACTGTGGCAATGATAGAGTGAATGTAAAACTAATGTTCTCCCATGTAAACTATCACATAATTCACAATAAAACATTTGTAAAAACAACAAAAATAACAATCTCCTAATTGGCCTGCCTCCCAGTTGTGCTGTCTCAAGTGCACTTTCCTCACTGCCTTAGAATGTGCATTCTATAGTGTCAACCTGACCATAATAAGACTTGGAGCTGAAACTCCTCAGTGACGCCGCAGTTCCTCAGGTATAAAAGTCACAGTCCTCAGCACACACAGACATGGCCAGTGAACTCATCTCTCCCACTTCATTTCCTACCAGTCCCACCTGGGACTGTGGCCTCTCTGAGAATTGATTTACTCATTCATGTTCTCTCAGTCCTCCATGACATCGAGTATTTCCTAAACTAACTCCTGTTGAGATTCAGTTCAGGCACCAGCTGATCCAGGAAACTGTCTCTGGAACATTCGAACTGGCTTAGACGTCCTTTCTCTGTGCCCCACATTACCTACCACATTATATTGGCTTACATGTCTTAAGACCCCTCTGAGACCATCGGTTCTCCCAGATATGACTTCAGACTTAATCATTTTTTAAAATTTATGGCTAAAATATTCTGCTGCTCTATTGTCATTAATCTTCTCAGAAATTTCCATACAAGCATTACAAAAGATTAATAATCAAATCATTTTTTCAGTGTCACATTTTTCTTCTCAGAATTTCTGTAGAAGTTTTACCCAAGGAGTACTCATGACTGTCGCTCCAATGTTTAAATCATCATTATATTTTCTAGAAGTAGCTTATTTTGCAACTTACCAACACCCATTCAAATAAGTGTGGTATCCTAGTAAACACACATAAGACAAGTAGCCCTTATTAACTGTCCATTAGGTTGAAAGGAATATTTAAGCTTTTCCCAGTCTTTGCTGTAGAGCTCACAAAGTGCCCTGTGTCTTTTCTTGTCTCAGGAGGAAATCAGCCCTTTGGAGAATGCCATCGAAACCATGGAACTCACCAACGAGAGGATCAGCAACTGTGTTCAGCAGCATGCCTGGGACCGGTCCCTCTCTGTGCACCCGCTCTCCATGCTGCTCAATGGCATTGTGGACCCAGCTGTCATGGGGGGTTACTCTAACTATGAAAAGGTGCGCTGGGTCTCGGGAATTCCTCAAGACTCACAAGCGAGGCGTATTTCCACGGCTCCCCCTGTGGTACTGTGCACTTGCTGAATCCGTTTTGACACAGTGTCTGCAACCATGGGCTTACACATCAGAATGTTTGTGAGGATGGCACCGGACCAGGCATTTCTGTTATACATAGGGTCTCTCTGAGTCTTGACAGACTTGCCAGCACATAGCAATAACAACCACCTTTTCTGATGATAGAGCACTGACTGATAACTGAAAGCTTGAACCTCTCCAGAGTCTGGGCAGGAGAAAGGACAGGTGGTTATAGCTTAGAAAGATCAGTCTTAAAATCCTTATGGGGCAATTCTACTCTGTTACGTGAAGTTGCTGCGAGTTAAACATTGACTTGGCACCTAACAGCAATAACAAGCCTCCTTATTAATGAGCAGCTAAAATTAATGAGAAGATTATCCTTCGTCTTACACCTGCTAGACACAGTCAGCAGCCCCCACCTATTAAGAATCACTGACTAAGGATCAGTATGCCACCAGTTGACTCATCTGCTATCCTCTGACCTTTTCCCTTAGAACAGGGATGGGGAACCTTTTTTTCTGTCAAAATATATAATATCATTCATGGGCCATACAAAATTATCAACTTAAAAATTAGCCTGCTATATTTGGTCAAATATATATTTAAATCACCTCTAATACCCTGATATGGCACTGTGGGTTAATGCACCAGACTGCAAAGCTGTTTGAACTGCAAGATCGGTGGTTCAAGCTCACCAGCTGCTCCTCGGAAACCCTATGCCAGGTCGCTATGGGTTGGAATCGACTCAACGGCACTTAACAACAACAACAGTGTAATAGCTGGAACTGCGGTTGCCTTGTCAGGGCCAGACCAAATGATTTCTCAGATTGTATAAGGCCCATGGGCTCACCCCTGCCCTAAAGGAAGAAAGCTAATGGGTGGCCCTGAGAACCTGGGGTGTTCTAGAAATCAGAAGTCAGAGCCATACTCTAGGTAACCTTTCCGCCCCATTCCCAGCTTAATGTGCTGTAGTTATATGAACACATAGTGGCCCTGACCATACAATGAAGTTATTTCAATGAAGTATCATCTCTTCTAGTCTGTAAAAAACATGAGAGGAAACCTCTCCACCTTTTAATTATTTGCATAGGGCTTGGATATAGCACCCTTTACAACTTAGTCATTCATTCTGTATAAATCGAAATTATGTAATAGAGATAGGCCAAATAATTTTGAAGTCCTCTTCTTGAAAATAAAACAAACATTTAGAAAAGCTACCCATGTGAAGTAGTCTGGAATGTGAGTGGAAAGAAAAGCAGATGGGAAGGGTGAGAGGGTATTCAGGGAGGATAGTGCTGCTTTTTCTGTTGGCATATCGAGCCTAAGAGGAGCATGGGCTTGGGAATGAGTCATTCCAGTGACCCACTTCCAACTTTCCATTGGCCACTGCTGTGCTCGTGGACAAGCTACACCATTGCCTGAGAGAAAGTCGAGTTTGTGCATCAGTGATAATATCTAGTGTCACAGTGAAAGTCAGAATAGAAATAGGATTCATGACATAGTACTTTTTTCACACTATAGGCATTATGGGATAGTGCACTAGACCACAAGTTTGGTTTGAACCACAAGGTCAGTGGTTCAGATTCGCTAGTTGCTCCTGGGAAACCCTATGCAGGGTTGCTATGAGTCGGTAATTGCTCAACAGCGCTTAACAACCACAACGACATAATGACTTCAGTGTGTTTCCTGATAAACTACCAATTGTGATATACTTTCCCTTGTGTTCATTTGTACAGGATGCCCCTATGTGCCAATATCTAAGTAATATGTAAGTTTCATATCAGTTTTGCCAGTATGACAGTCTTCTGATTAAAATGGAAAATAAGAAAGGAGATAAGCAAATAAGTTAATTTGGGGATAATTGGCTTAAAATATTTTTTATACTTCTAATTACTATATTAAGAAGTTCTGGTAGCATTGTTGTGTGCCGTGGAGTTGGTTCCTACTCATAGTGACCCTGTACAGGGTTTCCGAGGCTGTAAATCTTTACGGGAACAGAAAGCCTCATCTTTCTCCCGCGGAACAGCCGGTAGTTTCAAACTGCTGACCTTGTGGTTCACAGCCTGATTTGTAACCACTATGCTACCAGAGCTACCTTCATAGTGGTTACAAATAGGGCTGCTAATCTCACGGTCAGCAGTTCGAAACTACCAGCTGTTCCGCGGGAGAAAGATGAGTCGGAACTGACCCCACAACACATAACAACAAAAACAACAACAAATTAATATATTTGACTAAGTACGTTTAAAGTGCAGGAAAAAGTTAAATTCATTACTCTCCATGACCTGTTGCAACCAGTTGAGAAATCCATGATTACATATCTGAAATATAAGTAACTGATTTTTTTTATGTTTATGTTATTTTTGTTGTGGGGAATATACCCAGCAAAACATACACCAATTCAGTTTCTGCTTGTGTAGGTCATTGAGATTGATTGCAGTATTTGAGTTTTATAGCCATTCTCATCCCCCTTTTCCAAGTTGTTTTTCCCCCATTAAAATAAATTCTCTGTACCCTAAGCTTCCTGTCTCATCACAGGGTTTGCCGTTTATAATTTGCTCCCATATAGATTGATGTTAAGGGAGCATAATGTTTCAAGGCAGACCTTTTTTAGTAGTTAAGGTCAAGTACTGTTTAGTTTTAAGAAGACTTACGGAGCTCTGGTAGTGTAGTGGTTACTAATTGGGCTGCTAACCTCAGGGTCAGCAGTTCAAAACTACCAGCTGTTCTGCAGGAGAACGATGAGGTTTACTGCTCCCGTAAAGATTTACAGCCTTGGAAATACAGGGTCACTATGAGTCGGAACCAACTCCATGGCATGTAACAACAACAAAGAGAAATGTATTTTAAGTTTTCAAGATTACCTCAGGGCAGTAGTATTCAATAGTTTGGAGGATTCGTTCAGCTTCTATGGTTCCATGATAATTTGAAACTCTGTTTTGTATTTTCCTCCTTTTGATCAGTATACTTCCATAGAATCTTTGGGCAGAATGTTCAGTCATGGTAGCCAGGCATTGGTGACCTATTTTAAACCATTGTATGAGCACAGGAGCTGTTTGCTATAATCCTATTTTGAGGCAAAATTGTGCTGGAAAACCAGAATTCAGAGCATATTGCTCTGATAGTGCCTGACCCAACCAACACATTAAGAATTTCAGTATATTTGTAGGATATCAATAGTACAAGGATTGGAAACATACCCCCAAAAAATGCTTTATTGTAATCTTTCTAAAACTTAAACTGCTTGCAGTTTATTGTTGTATGCTGTTGACTTGATTCTGCCTCACAGTGATTGGATATGACAGGACAGAAATGCCCCATAGGGTTTCCTAGGCTGTCATCTCTACGGAGCAGGTCAAGTCTTTTGTCCCGAGAAGCTGCTGGTGGATTCGAGCCATTTACCTTTTGTTTAGCAGCCAAATGCGTAACCATTTTGCTACCAAAACCAAATGCATTACTGATGAGCCTACTCCAACTCTATCAATGCTCTAAGACAAAGCAGAACTGGGCACATAGGGTTTGCAAAGTTATAATCTTAATGGAAGCAGACTACCACATTTTTGTTCTGCAGAGTGCCTGGTAGGGTAGGTTCAAACCACTGATCTTTCAGTTCGCAACCAAGTGCTTAACCGCTGTGCTACCAGAGAGCCTTACTTGAAGAAGTTAAAATGGATAAAGATTTACTCAACTATTGATCTTTCGTTTATTTCACAGTTCCTTCAAGCATGAAACTGGCAAGCGTGAGCTGTTTTGCTAATATATTTTAGGCTTCGTTTTGTAGTACTTATTTATACTCTATACCCACAAGGTAAAGCATTTGCACACATTTTGTTTTCCATACTTTTATACCTGTATCTCATAATTTTAGGAAGTCTTAGATTTAATAGCACTGGAGCAAGAAAGATGAAAGGAAACTTTGAAGACTTGTCTTTGGAAGCATTTTCAGAAATGAAGTTTATGGTATAGGGAATATGTTGTTGTTGTTAAATGCCATTGAGTCAGTTCCAACTCATAGCGACACTGTGTAGGGTTTCTGAGGAGCAGCTGGTGGGTTTGAACTGCCAACCTTGTAGTTCAAACTGACCTTGTGGTTGGGTGCTTAACCTACAGCGCCATACCAGAACGCTGTCTTTATATTAATTGTATGTAAATGTAGTGCAACCTGTATCTGTTAAGTGCCTGCAAGTTGGTTCTGACTCATGGAAACCCTGTATAGGGTTTCTGAGAAGTGGCTGATGAATTTGAACTGCTGATCTTATGGTTAGCAGTCCAGTGCTTATCCTACAGCACCACACCAGGAATCCAACCTATATATCTAGTAGAGCAAAAAAAATGAGTATCTTGTTCCTATTCATTTTGTGCTCCTTCCTTTAAAGTATGTATGCACTTAATATAATAGCATCTTTTGGTGGTAGTGGTTGTGTGCTGTGGAGTCAGTTCTGACTCATAGCAACCCTGTATAGAGTTTGCAAGGCTATAAATTTTTACAAGAGCAGAAAGCTTCTCTTTCTCCCACAAATGACTGGTAGATTTGAACTGCTGATGCTGCAGTTAACAACCCAACTCATGACCCATTTCGCTACCAGGGCTCCTTGTTGTTGTTGTTGTCAGGTGCCATCGAGTCGGAACTGACTCATAGCGACCCCATGCACAGCAGAACGAAACAATGTCCAATCCTGGGCCAACCTCACTACCACTGCCACACTTGAGTCCATCAATGATGCCACCTGGCCGATCCATCTTCTTAGGGGTCTTCCTCTTTTTCTCTGACCCTCCACCTTACCCAGCATGACATCCTTCTCCAGCGACTGTTTCCTCCGGACACCAGGGCTCCTTAGTAGTAGTTTTTAGGGATTGTCATTTAATTATGTTCTTATTTCTCTGGGAAATTTAATAATACTAATACTAGTGAATGACCTTCTACTTTACAGATGATTATTATTTGATTAATAAATCTGCAGGGGAGGCGGAGCGTGTGTTAAGTATATTTTTGCTAGGAATTGCTTGATTCCAGAAAGACCACAAACTAGCACATAGTGTGCTTGAATTCCCCACACAGATAAATAAAGACTGTTCTGGAAAAAGAATGAATTTAAAGATAGGTGTTCCTGGTTTATGGGATAGAATGAAAGTTTATCATCCTTTTCAGCTTTTTCCCTCCCTTTTAAGGTCAAATACATCAGTAGAAATGTATTCTGATGAATCTCTGCATGTGTTCTGCTTTTAGGCTTTTTTCACAGAAACGTATTTGCAGGAACATCCCGAAGACCAGGAGAAGGTGGAACTGCTAAAGCGACTCATAGCATTGCAGGTAATGCCACAGGAAGCTATGTAGCTGGGCAGCTTGCCCATGCGTAGCCTGGGTAGCCACAAGGCATGATTGCCAAGATATTTTCTCTGTGGCTTAAATCTACAAGCCTGTTTTCAAGGTTCCTTTTTTTTTTTTTTAAATCCTGTGAAAGGTGTGGGAGATGTGAGGAAGCAAAGCAACCAAGTCCTTGTAATAGCATTCAACTAAACTTAGTGTTAAGAATGAGTTTCTTAGAAACAAGATGAAAGTCAGTTACCTGGCCTGAGTTTCCAGTTGACAACTGTTGGCCTTGTTTTTTGTTTTTTTTTTCTTACTATGTCAGTGATGAGCAGTAGAAAATATAGCTATCTAATTTAATGTAAGGCTTAAACCTTTCAGTTGCTACCAATCAAAATACCCTAGCAATTGGTTGGATTGACCTTATATGCCAGCCTTGCCCCAATCTAGGGCCTGCTGGTGTCATTCATGTTTCTCAGAATCACTTACAAACTCCTGTTTACAAACTCAGCTGAGAAATAGCATTCTCCTCTGTCTACAAGGTTACCAACCCCCATTCTGCCCCCAACCTCCAAATCGGAAGCATCCTTCTTTCTAAACCACATTTCTTTCTGTTTATGCTCTCCTTTCTAGATGCCTCTGCTGACAGAAGGGATCCGAATCCATGGGGAGAAGCTGACAGAGCAGCTCAAGCCACTGCATGACCGGTTGTTGTCTTGTTTCCGGGAACTCAAGGACAAAGTAGAAAAGCTCTACGGGGTTATAACTCTGGTAGGCTGTGTCCAAATCGCCTTCATACTTTGTCTTGTCTGTCTGACCTTTTTTTGATGTTGGTCAGTTTTTCACATGCCGAGTGAGTCATTATAACATAGGTGTGGCAAGAGATTGGTGCAAGTGGGAGAGGGCATAGTCTACTGTGGATGTTCTTGATCCATCATTGTACCTGGTGGGAGTTCCCAAACTTGAATGAGCATGGAGGCTTGCTAAAACACAGAAATCCCAGTCACCAGAGTTTCTGATTCAGTAGGAATGTGGTGATTGTTGTTGATGCTATCAAGTCAGTTCCAACTCCTAGCCAACCCACATGACCAAGGAGACCTGCTCCATAGGAGTATTTTTTGTCTGAAATCATTATGGAAGCAGATCACCGATGTTTCTCCTACAGATCTGCTAGGTGGGTTTGAATCACCAACCTTTCGGTTACCAGTCCAACACTGAACCCTTAAACTACCAGAGCTTCTTAAGGCCTGGATAGGACTTATGTATTTGTGTTTTGAACAAGTTCTCAGGGGATACGATGCTAATGATCTGGGAACTTCTCTTTGAGCATCACGAGTCTAGAGTTGAGATTTTCCTAATGACAGACACTGTGGCTATTCTTATCCTGTCTAGTGCAATTCTGACAGTGTATCACAATCTTAATTTTCTTTTCTGATGAAAGTTTTAGTCTTCATGCCGTTGTTCTGTTTTGTTTTTAATTGATTTAAAAAATAAAAAAATTTTAACCTCTTATTTTGAATTGGGTGATGGTTTTACAAACCAGATCAGTTTTCCATTTGACAATTCATACATATTTTGTTTCATCTCATTGATTGAAATCCCCACAATGTAGCATCACCTATCCCGTTTCTTCCCTGTGTTTCCTGTTTCCATTCCTCCTTCTTCCGTCACCCTTCTAATCCTTGGGTAAATGCTGCCCTTTTGATCTCAAGTGGTTGGTTATTTTAAGGTTTGCATACCTCCCTAGCATTATTGTACTCTTTTACACCTGTCTATTGTTTGGATGAAAATTTTGAGCCATGGGGATGAATTCATTTTCTGACCAGAGGTAGACTAAGGACTATAGTCTTAGGAGTTCCCCAATCTCTATCCAATCAGTAAGCCTGGTCTTTTTTATTTGACTTTTGTTCCACATTTTTCTCTCACTCTATCCAGGACCTTCTAACATGCTCCCTTTCAGAGCAGTTGGTAGTGGTAGGTGGCCCCCATCTAGTTGTTCTGGTCTCCGAGTCAGTCTGCACACCAGGAAGAAATTGTGACTTACATTTTACAATGCATATAACTAATTTCATGAGTTTTTGACAGTTCTAACACATTTGTCATTGTTTTAATTTTTGTTTTTCTTCCAGAGGAGTCAGTGGAAAGGCAATAATGCTAACCTTTGTATCTCCAACAATTATTTATCCTGCTTCTTTTACATGCTAATTTTTCCCTTGAGTTTACCCTTCTTTCTATAACTCTTATTCTTGAGCCCTGATTTTCAGTTTTTCTTACCTCAAATCAAAGCTCTGGATTTCCTTTCGTTTTCTTCTCACCCTAGGAGTCCTGGTGTGGTGCTTTGGGTTAATGCAGTGGACTACAAGGTTGGTTTGAATGGCAAGGTCAGCGGTTCAAGCTCACCAGCTGCTCCTCAGAAACCCTATACAGGGTCGCTGTGAGTTGGAACCACTTGATGATACTTAGTAATAACAACAACTCACCCTTATTAATTTACATCCATCTCCACAACAGTTTTCTCCAGAGTATCTTTTTGACAATTTCTTTCAGACAACAGAATGTTTAGTCATGTGTCTTTCTTTTTTCCATCCAGTAATTTTCACACAAATCATTTAGTGACATTTACTGCATTCTTCTCAGTGCATGAACATTTTTACTATTTTCATTCTGGTTGGTAAGACTTTTAGTCATGTTTTCTTAATCTTATAAATAAAACATTAGTCTAATGTTTTCTTAGTTATGAGATTTCTTCTAAGAATATTTGTCTTTGGTGTATAAGTTCCTAGATGCCAAACACTGTTCCTTTGGCTTAATGAACCTAATTGTTATTCGAGCCCACCCAGTATATGTTAAATGGTTGTGATGTGTGTGGTAGCATGGGGGATGTGTCCCTGGGTGATATTTCTTGTGAAAGTAGATCAGTGTTTCTTTTTGTCCTAAGCTTCACCAAGGTAAGTTTTAAGACTATGATTGTGCTATTTAATTGGCGTGTAATGCATATCTTAGTTTTTCCATTCTCATGTGCCTGGCAGAAAATTATTACTTTTTCTCTAGTTTTACATTCAGAATGGTTGTTCTTGTTAGCTGCCACCAAGTGAGCCCCCAACTCATGGTATGCCCATGCATGATGGGATTGGACTGTTGGAATCCATATGGTTTTCATTTGCTGATTTTCCAAAGTAAAAATCCCCAGGCCTTTCTTCCTAGTGTATCTTAGTCTGGAAGCTCTGCTAAATCCTGTTCAGCAGCATAGCTAAACACATGTCTCCACTGACAGGTACATAGTGGCTCTGCTTGTGGTACGACGGCTGGAAATCAAACCCAGGTCTCAGAAACAGGGAGAAACAGGGCAGGTTTAACTAAAGTTGTGTCTAACTAAGAGGTGATATTTGACATATTTAATGATTGATGTAGCAGAGCCAACAGCCAATTAAAGTGGGGTATGGGTCGGAACCGACTCGACGGCACTTAACAACAACAACAACAATTACCAAACCTAATGGGCCCTGGCCATAAACAGTGCAGCTGTGCTGGTCCCTGTTGGCTGAACTCCAGCCCAGCTAACCAGGACAGGGCTTGTGTTTTCAGCCTCCCAACTTCAGTGAGAGGAAGCAAAGCCGCACAGGGTCCATGGTACTGCCTTACATCATGTCGTCCACCCTGCGGAGATTGTCCGTCACCTCAGTGACTTCCTCTGTGGTTTCCACCTCTTCAACCTCATCTGATAATGCACCTTCCAGACCTGGATCTGATGGGTAAGGGTTTGAATGTTGATCTCCTGGAAGGCTAGGGTAGCGTCTTAATGTTTGCCTGGGTCACTAAAGTTAAGACTTGGAAAATATAGGCACATCAGCCTCATAGGAAAAATATTTCAGAGTATATGGGTTACCAGCTTTTGGGTCATTCTCATTCTTTCTCATGAAGAATATCATTATTTACATAATGATAACAGTAGTTACTAAAACTGAAAAAAAGAAAATCACCCATATTCCTACCCATCTGATTACATACTGATTTATTTCCCTGTTCCCTGGTTGTCATTGCTAAAAAATTTTTTAAAGCATTTCCGTTTTAAAACATATTTTGTAGTTCTTATTTATTTTATGGAAAAGATCATGTAATCACATGGTATAAAATGCCAAATGTACAAAAAGTGTATTATTATGAGAAGCCTCCCTTCAATACCTGATTCCCAGTCTCTAGTTGTTGTTAAGTACCATGGAGTCGGTTCTGACTCAGCCTCATCTTTCCTCCGCAGAATGGCTGGTAGTTTTGAACTGTCGACCTTGAGGTTAGCAGCCCCATTTGTAACCACTACGCTACCAGAGCTCCTCTAAATCAAACCCCAAACGCAACTGATGTTAGCATCTGGGTTCTTGGTACCCTTTCAGTAGTTCATTATACTTAAACAGGCACTACCTAAACATATAGTCTCACTGCACTGTTTTTTAATACAATTGAGGATGTAGAATGTCCTGCTCTTTCCCACTTAGTGTATCTTGGAATTCGCTCCATGTCAGAACATTCAGAGTCGCCTCTTTTCTTTCTGCTACAAAGCCTTCCATTGTCTGTCTCTTAGCATATTCCACCAGTGCCTGCTGATGGACATTTAGTTGATTTTAGTCTTTTAATATCTCAGCAGTGTTATAATGAGTAACCTAAAAATTAAGTTGTTTTGCACATACACAAGTATGTTCGTAGGAAGAAAATCCCAGAAATAAGGTGCTGTGTCAGAGATACATATTTGCAATTTGGAAAATTATTCCCAAGCTGACTTCCGTAGAGATGTAATTATACAAATGTCCTCCCCACTAGTAATAAATAAGGTTACCTGAGCAACATAAGTGTGCCAGAGCGCCTATCCCTTGCCACCGAAGTATATTTTAATCTTTTTAATTTTTTCCAATCCAGTGGGTGGAAAAAATGTTTTGCCTACATTTTTTTTTTTTTTTTCGTTTCTCTTATTTGCTGTGAAGTTAAGCCTCTTTTTATCTGTTGAAAAGCCATTTGTTTTCCATTTTCTGTGAGCTGGGGTCAAATACTTTTGCCTGTTTTTTTACTGGCGTGCTGGCTGTTTGCCTGTGATATAAGTTGAAATCGTTTCCTCCATTTTCTTAATTGTCTTTGGCTTTACTTTTAATTTTTCATTACCTATGTTGATTATTTTATACAGTCAAATGAATCAGTCTTTTAAATGGTGATTTCTGGGGATTATGTTATAATTAAAGTCTTTGTCCCCTCTAAGATTACAAAAAAAAACCCCTCGTTTCTTCTACTTTTAGGGTTTTTTAGTATTCATAATTAAATTTGATTCATTAAAACTGACTATAGTAATAAGGTATGAGGTAAGAAGCTAACTTCAGTTTTTCCCCCAAATTCTACCCAGTTCTCCCTATATCACTTAGTGAGCAAACTATCAAAGACCAACTCTTTCTATGTATTTTAGTATATTTATTTTTTCTATTAGCCTGTTTATTCATGCATCAGCACCATGTAATTTTAATTACTGTAGATTACTTTTTTTTTTTTCCTTTTAATGATCCTTTCCAGAATTTGTGTAACTAATTTTTCTCATTTGTTTTTTCCTATGAACTTTTGGAGTAACTGGTTTAGTGCCATATCATATAGACTTCTTCCAGCCCCAAAGAATCCTATTGCTGTTTTATTGGAATTATATTAC
>NW_006408582.1:10848718-10862235 GCF_000296735.1 Chrysochloris asiatica | reverse complement strand
TCCAGTGCATATCCTATAGCTCCACATCAGGACTCTTTAAAATACTGAAAACTTGTAAAAGGAAAAAAAAATCCTTTTAACTTTGTCACGCAGAAATAGTATATAACTAAAATGTTCCTTAAACTGAAAAGTTTAATTGCATAATCACAAATATATATATATATATATATACATTTTATTAAACTGGAAAAGCATTGCATTTACCATTTTGTAACTGATTACTTAGTGGGAGTGGTGGGTGAGATTAGCAGCCTGATTTATAACTACTGCACAACCAAAGCTCCTTTATTACTTCATACATCTGCTGAATATTTACACAAAATTAAGTTTTTAAGGTAATGGTGAATATAAGACAAATCAGTTAACTCATGACTTACTCATAAATATTCATAAATGTTTAATTCCATATTTTAATAATTCTAAGGAGCCCTGGTATTACAGTGGTTATATCAGAAGAATAACTTCTCAGAATGGCAATGGAGTTAAAAATCAAATGTTTAACAGTTATTAATACTTTGCTTAGTGCTCTTATTTTTTACCATATGTGTTTACATGTTGTTATATAATCATTGTTATTAGTTTTTATTATTATCAGTTTTGCTGGTTACATACCATTGCATCATATGAATGTGTCATAATTAAATCTTTTCCTATAGAATACTTAAAGTTATGTCACGGTTCAACAAACTGTTTATCAAAATGATTCATTAATACAAATATGGTTAGGTCATATCAATCTAAAATACATTTTTATTATAAAAAATTGTAGCACAGTATTTTTATTTAGGATAAGTTCTTAGAATTCACACATTGTCTAGTCAGGACAAAGTTTTCTCCAGTTGCTGATCACAGAGGAATAGCTCTATGCAGTGCTATATGCCATGTATGAGTGAAGATTCATAGCTTATCATTTTCATCAGATATGTCCCTGTCATAGGTATCATCAACACTCTTTGAAGTAACACCTAACTGAGCTGTGTATTCTTGTCTATAATTTTTCTTCTTCTCTTTTTTTTTAATGCCTTAAATACAAAGACTGTGTAAAGCCTATGAATTCTGTTGTGTTCTGTTCACTAAGAGTATTCTCTTCTTTAAGCTCATTCTCATTCAGAATTTTGGACAAAAATATTTTTGAAGCAGTTAATGAAAATAAGAGACATGGTCATTCCTTGGTATCCTCAGGGAGTTGGTTTGGAGATCCCTGTGGACACCAAAATCCATTGATTCTCAAGTCCCTTAATATAAATTGGTGCAATATTTGCATAGCACCTATGCATATCTATGCACTTCTTCCCATATATGTTAAATTATCTCTGGATTACTTATAATGCCATATATAATGTAAATGCTCGAAAATAGCACTTTTTGCTCCTTCTTAGCCTCTGAGGGATTGCTTTAACCAGTTGATTGCTTTTTTTTTTCATCCCATATTTTCAGTCCACAGTTGGTTGAGTCCACAAATCTCGAATCCCCAGAAAAGGAAAGCCAAGTATATTGTAAAACAACAGGCCGGGAAATAAGGGCATCTCCATGCTGTGACCTCAGCTGGGAGGCTTTCACCCAATTTCCCCTGTAGATAGAAGAGATCGTTCATAATATTTTATGACTCTTATTCAGAATATTTTTCAAGCCACTCAAACTTAAGGTAATGGTGACCCTGATTCTCCTATTACCCATGTCATGTCGCAGTGCTTAATACGTACATGATGATTACGGGGTACACACAATGAACTGTTCATTCCTTGTTGGATACGTACTTCCTCTTTGGCAAATGAGGGGTTATGGCATGGAAAGAGGAAATTACTCAGTGCATTGTGTTAGGGCAAACGCTAACACTCTCAGTATGTCAACCAAGTACATACTTGGGAAAGTAGGGGCCCTCAAATAAAATGTTATGTGGGGGAAATGATATTTCAGAAAATTTTTGGGAGTAGTCACTAGAAGAAAGAAAAAAATAAAGCAGAACTCTGTGGGACTTCATTCCACTTGTTTTCTGGTACAGTTTAGTTCAGAGTCGGGTATTACTGAAACTTGTATCTTGTGTCTGGGTCTAGTCCTCTCAGGCATTTGTCATCACCTCTTGTCTCCGGGTCAGTGAATGACTAAGCCAGCAGAACCCTGGCTGGTTTTGGTTCTTCCCTTTAGCTACTGTTTGAGGTGACTCATTTTGTTTTACTTTGTTAACTTCAAGAGTAATTAGAGTGCTTTTGGAGTTTAGTTCTGTTGTTTTTTTTTAATTGGTACAGATTTAATAAGCTAAATAATACTGAGTGGAATCCTGGTAAATATTAAGCACTCCACATTCACAATTGGCAAATACCAAAAAATGGAAAATTCTGACATGCAGTTGTTTTAAAACAAAAACCAAAAAACAGAAACAAAAGGTGATCTGGAAAAGGAGAGGATACTTTAGAATAAAAAAGAAACAAAGAAGGGAGGGAGGAAAGAAGAAAGGAGCGAATGAACTGCAGATTGGGAGCATTTTCCACTATGGATCCAGTTAAACTTGTTGCTGTACTATGTTCTATAGGATTTTTTTAATGGGTAATATTTCAGAAGTAGATTACCAGGCCTTTCTTCCAAGGCACCTTGGTGTGAACTTGAGCTTCCAGTCTTTTGGTTAGTATCCAAGAGCTTGCTCTTCTTAAGGCTGAGATGATTCACTCCTCAGCATCACAGGCTGTGCAGTGCAGGCTGGTGAGCAGAAGCAGTCTGGTCATCTCCCAAAAGGCGTGTCCCTCCTGTATTAAATGAAAAATGCAAAGATGATGTTTGCCCACCAGGGTTCAGGCCTGGGTGCAGTTGTGTTGACTGGCATTTGCCCTGATGACCAGAAAGCTGGGGCAGTGTCTGCGCTCCCAGGAGTACATAGCATACATTCATGAAGCCTCCCCTCTGGGATCCCTGCAGCATGCCCCCTGAGTGAATGAATAAAAGGAGGGGCCACTGTTGATAAGCCACCTGGCCTACAAGAAAGGGAATTGGAGATTGAAAGTCTTAAAATGACTTAAGAAACAGAATCCAAATAAAGCAAGTGAATAGTGTTTGGTTCCTGATTCAAATAAACTACCTATTTACAAAAAATGTGAAGGACATTATGGAAATTTGAACCTAGACGGTGATTTAATTCCTTAGGAATGATGATGGCAATATGGTTGTTTTGTTTTTACTTTGCTTTACAATCATCCCTTAATAAAATTTTGTATGTGTTTGCCCAATTATTCCCTCAACATACCATAACTCCCACAGCCACTGAGTCGATTCCCACTCATAGCAACCCAGTATAACGTTTCCAAGACTATAGATATTTACAAAAGCAAATAGATAGATAGCCTCTTTCTCTTGCACATTAACTGGTGGGTTTGAACTGCCGACCCTCTCTCACTGTCTCTTTCTTTATATTTCTGGCTTCTTTTTTCATGAAACACCTGTTTATATCCTTTGACAGTTTTTAAAAGTTTGCCCTGATTCTTGAATGAATCAAGCTTGAAAGTCTATTCATGGCAATAAGCAAGCATTCATGTTCTAAAGAAGTTAGTACTATCATTATCCCCATTTTACAGATAAGGAAACTGAAGTTGTCTGCCCAAGGTCACCCAACAAGGGTTTGAAAAGGCCGTAAGACTCTAGAGCATGTATTAGCATCCTTTACAGAAAGTTGCCTACTGCTCTTTTACTTTATGGGTTTTGTCTTTTCTTTTATGTTTAATAAGAGCTCGTTCCTGGGACAAGGTGGTGCTGTTGTTAAGTGCTGTCAAGTCGGTTCTGACTCGCAGCGACCCTGTATAGGGTTTCCAAGAAGCAGCTAGTGGGTTTGAACTTCTGACCTTGCAGTTAACAGTGCAGGGCTTATCCTACAGCGCCACACCAGGACAGGTAGACACTAGTATTTTCTTCCAGTATTCTTCCAGTCCTCTCATCTCTGCACATTTATATCTTGGAAAGTTCAGTTGGCAGTTGGGAAATTCAGCTCAAGAACCTGAAAGAGAAGTCACAGATTGAGATTTTGATTGAAGAGTCATCACTGCTGCTCCTTCCTGAGTGAATTTTGCCTGTCGCGTGACCAGTGTTTTGTAACTTTTTTCCTTGTGCCTGGCTGCTAGGTCAATCCTGGAGCCACTTTTCGAGCGCAGGGCCTCATCAGGTGCCAGAGTTGAAGATCTCCCCCTCAGAGAGGACAACGAGAACCGAATCAGCAAATTCAAGAGAAAAGATTGGAGCCTGAGCAAGTCCCAGGTCATTGCAGAGAAAGCATCCGAACATGATCTAATGGTAAAAGAATCAATAAATTGAAATGAGAGAAAACAAGAAAAGCACTGAGGTTTGCTGCTGCCTCCATTTTAGCCTGGCACGTTGCCCTTCCCTCCACAATAGTGAGTCAGCAGCTAGAAGCCTGGCTGATGCTTATCTCTGGGCAGAGCAGCTTGTGGTGGGTGTCAGATTGCAGATTGTGGTAAGAAAGCACATACAGAAAAGCTAAGTTTCTAAACCAGTAATGGTACAAGATCTCATACCCACATGTCAACATGCGTCTTGGTGCTTAGAGTTGTGGTTGTCACCATCATGTTCCATGAGTCAGTCCAAACACTGTCGTTTCTCTTCTTTTAGCATTTCCTCACTTTCTCTGAGAATCAGGGTGGCTTATTTCCAACTTAAATAACACAGTCCAACTGGAATCAAAACCATAGCCAGCCAGAAAGTGATCTGTGGTTCAGTTATTCCCAATTAATGTCTTCACCATGGTATCCACCACATGCCAATGTTGTAAGCTAAAAAGTGGCTCCTGAAATTATGCCCTGTTGCAAGTTGCTGCTCAGTAGACAAGGTTGTTTAGAGCATTGTTGAACTCAGCGTGCCTCCCTGTGAGAATATTTTGCTTTACTTTCCGCCCCCCCCTGTACTAGAGCCCATCCAGAAAAGCACAAAGGCCAAAGAGTCTCCAACTGGTGGACAGTCGGCTAGCACCATTTCACAGCTCTTCACCTCCTCAGTCAACACCCATGAGCCCACCACCACTCACTCCTAAAGCTACCAGGACCCTAAGTAAGTTTTCATGTAGCCCTTATGTTTTTTTAGTAGGGGATGAAGTATGTCTGCAGGTCTGGGCAGTTTTTAACCAAGCCAGCCACTTAAGCATACTCAACTGTTGTCAAGTTGGTTCGATTCAATGGTAGTTGGTAAAATACAGTTAGACTGTAGTTTAGCAAGGAGCCCTTGGATCATTGTTAGTTGCCATTGAGTTGACTGACTCATGGAGACCTGATGTGTAACAGAATGAAACTGTGTCTGGTCATGTGGCATCTTCACAATTACTGTTTTGTTTGAATTCATCGTTGGTGGCTAGTCATCTGCCTAGTTATTTGAAGAGTTCTATTGTCCTATTCTAAATGTAAATGCATAGATAAGATAGATTAGTACTAGGACCAAACAGCAAGCAAGTACTTATGAACTCGCTATTGGATAGATTGTTGTTGTTGTTAAGTACCATTGAGTACGTTCTGCCTCACAGCAACCTTATGTAGGATTTCCAAGGAGCAGCTGGTGAGTTTGAATCACTGACCTTGCAGGTCAAACCAACCTGGTGGTCCAGTGCTTTATCCCAGAGCACCACTCCAGAAGATAGTCCTGTAAAATAAGGACAGAAAAAATTGACTTATTCCATATATTATGTATAGTCTAGCTTGGGGGAACTGTTAATATAAAATACTTGAGAAGAATTAAAAGGTACCCATAGTACAGGGGCAATGGAGTGGTGAATTTGTCAATGCCAGATAGCAGACTGTGGTCACCCAAGAGTTAATCAGGTAAGTTTTCTTGGAGAAAATGGAGTATTACACACTCTAAATGATAAAACTACAGAACTCCAGCTTAATTCAGCCAGTATTCATTGAGCACCTGCATTGTGTCCAACATTTTTCCTAAGTACTTGGGGTGGATCAGAGAACAAAGTAATACCCCATGTTCTCATCAGCTTCATAGTAAAACCTGAATAAAAATTAAAAAAAAAAAAACACCAAGGAATTTTTACTTTAGAACTTCTTGTGAAGCTAGTGAAGCCTTCTGGTGCATGAAAGATGCTGCATTTGTCTCATGGCGTAAAAGATCTCCTTCATCCTGTCCACAGACAGAATCTAGCTGTAGCAATTTGATTGGCAAGCCAATCAATGACATTCCTTGATGCATTTTTTTTCCCTTGCTTTCAATTATATTCTGTATTTCTAGGCTCCCCATCTTTGCAGACAGATGGGTTGATGGCATCTCCTCTCCCTCCTCCACCTCCGCCCAAAAGCAAGCCCTATGAGAGCGGTCAGAGGAACTCTGCAGAGGTAGGAAGCCACGGCAGACTGTGTCCCGGGAGCACGGCACCTGGAAAATAGCATAGGGTTTCCGAAGCTTTGCAGTATTCAGGTTTTCCCTTGAATTTGTTATTGCAATCGATTCTTGGTTCATTCCTGAAACCACAAATGGTAAACAAAGTTTTCAGTGGGAAGAGAAGATAGGATATGCAAGTAAGCTTTTTCATCCAGTTGAGGGTAGAGGAGTTCTCTGTACCTCAGCATGGGTACAGGTGGGTGAAATAAGACATGTGGTGTGGTTCACCTTGGAGTGATGGTCATTCTGCAATGGTATCTACTATTTGTCAATTATCCAGGTGTTGAAGATATAATAGTATGGGAGCCAAGGGTTAAGGGATATGGGCGCAGGGCATGCATGTATTCATGTCTGATTATGTCAAGAGAATGAGGCAGGACAAATCATGATTTTATTTTTCACCTTACAAGGGCTCTATAAATAAACTGTAATCCGTTAGAAGCTAAAAGAGTATGTGGGAAATGTGAAGAAGACTAAATTGAGAAGATAATACTTATTTCTGATTTCACATGTCTACATCCTCAGATTGCCCCTCCATTGCCTGTCCGAAGAGAAGCTAAAGTCCCACCTCCACCACCTCCAAAAGTTCGGAAATCTGGCATCCTTTCTTCTGATCCTGGATCTCAGTAAGGATCTTGCCCTCTCGGGAACTGCGTGCCTTGGACAGCTGATGCCTGAGAATTGGCCTCCAGAGGGCAGTGTCCTCTCTTCACAGGCAGGCTCCCTGCTGACTAGTCCTTCTGATCTGGGATCTGATGCTCACCAACTCAAAGTCTGGGTTTTTTCTTTTGAAAGCTTCTCTTTGATAAATGTTTGAGGCCATACCACATCTCCTCCAGTCCATGTGGAATTCCAGAGTTATCCGTTCTCTGTACCTGTCTCCAAAGAGAGGGCTCCCTCACTGTTATTAAATGTCTGCCTCAAGTGCAGAGGCCCTGAAGACTACAAAAGCCTGGGTGAGTTCTTCTACAGCGGTGGGGAAGCCACCCAAGCCACGTGGAGTTATTCCTTGCTTTGCTTCTGAAAAGCTGAACTTGAGATTGAGTTTCTCATCTCATATGGCATACTCAATCCCTTCTAGCATATTGGAAGAGACTAATATCATGTGTGCTTTGACAGCTAACATGACAACATCGTTCTAACAGTTACTGTGTCGTCCCCTTTGAAGGAAAGAACACACATTTTTAATGGAGACTGGCTGCTGTCATAGGGATGGCTATCTGTATTGAACAAGAATGGACTCAAATGTGGGTTCTGAGAACTTGCAGCCCATCCCCACCCACATGTGACATGGGAAGCTTCCCTCCTGGGAGTTCATTACACTCCTGGATAATGACTTTCACATGCAAGGTAGACGTTCCTGTGTGCTCTGGATTCCTTTGAAGCTCTTCTACTTGCACACACGGAATCTGTCTTGTTACCTCCTCTGACCTCAAGTCACTGGATCTAGGGAATTTACAAGCCCAAGTTCAAATGCCTCTTTTCCAGATCCCCTTTGGATGGTCAGTGGCCCTGATCTGCTACCTGATTATGCCCTGGAGGATTCAGTGCAATACTTCTTTTAATTATTTATTCCTCTTGATAGTGGAATTAACTTGATCACTTTGTAGTGGTACTAATGTCAGACTCCTTTTAGAAGAAAAAAGGAGGTGGTTTAGATTTTAGGTGATCTAATATTGTATATACAGACATAAACCGGCACACAAAATACAGATATTATGAGCAGGCAAGTCCTTAAAGTCATATAAACGTTCATGTTATAGATAAGGAAATTGAGGGCAAATAAAAAATGATGCTACAAGTTGTAACTAATAGCCCAGCTTGTTAATGTTGCCTATGCTGGATAATACTGGGATCTAGAAGACATCCCTGACAAGCTATCTAATACTTATCTCTAGTTGCAACAGTATTTGAAACGTCACAGATGTTTTCACAATACTTAGGTATTTTTGGCAAAGTCAAAATTTGTTTTGACTGAGAATCCACCATAGAGAAGCTTAGGAATCTCTTCTACTCCTTGCCCCCAGTCCTCAGCACAGAGAGAGCAGAGAAGAGATGTCAGAGGCTGACTTGTCAGCAACTAGAAAATGGATTTGCCTACCTGGATCCTTCTTTTTATGCCTTGTTTTACTAGCACCACTTTTAGAAGAAACGTAAAGGTTCATCACAAAGATCAGGGAACCAGAAACCTCTGAGACTTCTCTTAACATTACTCAAGAAATTTCTATTGATATTCTAGAGGTGATGTGCGAAGGAATATTGTTCACTCCCACCATGAAAATCTGCAGTGTGGAATAATGGAAAGGACATGGCTTTGGAAGGAAATGTTTGGTTTCAAATCCCAGCTGTGTCATCTATTAAGTTGGCAAATTCGCACACGTTATTTGAAATGCTTTGGGCTTTCCTTTCCCTTCCTTTCAAAATGGAAATAATACCTGCCACATAGATTGCTGAATTGTAGAATACACATCATGCTCCTTTCTCTTGTTCTGCTAGACCTGAGTAAGCTCTGGAACTCTCTAAGAGCATTACTGATCCTCTGTTTTGATTTTCCCATGGTAACTTAGAATGTTTAACTACAGTCCTTCTTCAGAAGATGGCACCTTTGGGAACCTTTTATGGTGAGGAACAAAAGGATAGCAGAATTGAAGAGGATTATAAGTGGAAAGAAGGGGAGGGGACAGAAAGAAGATGCAGGGTTTATGTGGAACCTGGAACAACCTCTGAGAAGCTGCCTGTCATATGGACTGATGGGGGATTTGCGTGCCTCAAGCTAATTTCACGCAGCCATTAGTTGAAAAGTAACTGGGTCATAAAAAAAAGACAAAACTTCAAGCCTTTCCTTTGAGAGCAGTGGGAAGCAGTCCATATCTGATCTCAGACACAGGCTATGGAAATGTGAAAATGTGATACTTCAGTGCCCAGATGCCTTCCCCCGTCTTATAAAAGATTATTTGGTATGATCACCTTTGCACATTAATGGAAATAGTAGTTTCTTTCATGAACCGACAGGGATTCCAGGTATAATAATGTAGAATAGTAAATCACAGAGAACTGGGGGAGGTTTGTGTCCTTGGGAAGCCATAAGGTCGGAGAGTCACATTTGGGAGAGTCATAATATCTGTCTGAAAGTCAAAGTGGATGACTTAAAGAAATGCAATGTCAGGATGATTGGTTGCATCAAATATAAGAGAAATGCGTAGATAAAGAACCCAGCATTTGCTTTTCCTTGTTAAGAACTCTGGAATTTTGCAATACTTGAAATAAGCCCTAGAATTATCACAGCCTATGTGAATATAGGTTCTTTGTATATCCATGTTTTTCTTTTCATTTAAAAAATCTTGTTTTTCTCTCTCTATGTCCTGGTGACTTGTCTTGATTTGAGCTTTTCTTTTTCAGTAACTCTTTCATTCAAGTGTATTTAGTATTAAGGTCTTACTGGATGCCAGCCAGACATTGGACTAGACCCTCAGGATGTGCCTGTTTAAAGTATTCAGTGGGAACAGCTTTGGTGTACAAAGACCGCGCACTCTGGTTTGCTGCGAGATTGCAGTGCGAATGGCATTAAATGAAACTAGAATCCTAAGTAAGGCTGGGGGGCCCTCGGTTGTTTCCCCCCATTTCCACTTTCACTCTTTGACTCCAGAATTTCAGTCATTTTCTCCTATTAAAAAACAAAAGAAGAATTGACCCAGCCATACTGTATACCCCTAAGAAAAAGTCAGAGAAGGCTTGAGACAACAGTTCACCTTTGTTTACACTTTTCAAGCTGCAAGAGTCCCTTCCACTTGCCCCAGATCCTGAATCACAGAAAGATGAATTTGCATACAGTGTAAAACACTTAGGAGTACAGAAGGATGGAGTTTTACATATGAATGCACCCACATCACCACCTCTCACATGAAAACATAGACTATTCCCAGCACCCTAGAAGGTTGCCTTGTGGGCATAGTATCATTTTATCAGAGATATTTAGAAGACCCTTTAAACATGTGCCTTTCTGCTCACTTCTCAGGTATAAAAAAGAGGTGGGGAGAGGGAATTGCACAGTCAACACAGAGCAAGACTTGAAAGACTACTTTTTGGCAAGTCAAGATATAGTCCCGATTTCCTCAGCTATAACCTAAATATATATATATATATGTGTGTGTGTGTGTATTGGAGGTCAGTTGATTTTTTTAGACTCCTTCCTGCTCTTGTTTGCTTTTTTCCTAAGTGAATGAAAAAGGAAGGGGGAGTCAGTAGAAAGCTAAGTTTCTATTTAGTGGCTTTTAGATCCACACACTAGAATCTTTCTGCTTTCTATCCCAACCTGTTGCTTTGACTCAAGTGTACCCTGGATCTTAAAGCAAAAGAGTGTGGGCATTGAAATTATGAACAGACTTATTATATCCAGCACTCATTGATATGTTTACACCAGTTTCCATATTTCTCAGCAACAACTTTATAAGCAACATCATTTGCATAACAATCTGCAGACTCTACCAGCCTGTTGTTCACTGTACTTGGACATTGAGTTCATTTTAATAATTGTGTCTTCCTTCGCATATCATTTGGGACATGATATTGCAAAATATCATGTCCTTGGGCGCTTTCATTCAGCTTTATGTCTGGTTTTAAAAATTAAGTTTGTAATGGTAAGTTCTTTGGGTGGGTTGAGGGTTGAACCACTAGTTCTAATCTACAAAAGGAAAAAGTTTTCCCTTCAGGTTAATTACATTCTTAGAATCCAGCCAAAGCTGATCACCAGTTGACCCTGCCCAAACTCATGTTGTATCTTGTGAGTTGTTATCCAAACTGTTCTAAGCTCCTTTGCCTTGGTTTTGTAAACAGTTGGGTCTCAAACACGGACGGTTTGGAAGATACGCATTGAAGAAGAATTTTTGTTCAGATTTGCTGTTATTTATTTTTTAAATTAAAAAATGGAAATGTATTTTGAAGTTTATTGTGTACTTGGTTTACTACCTTTATATTAATGAAATGAAATCACTCCTGGAGTTTTTCATTTATCTTTACTGACTCCTCCTTTATGACCGATCGCACCCAGAGTTCTTCCCTGTTAGTTCAGATTTGTACTGTGAAGCCATGGAGTCATCTTTACCTGCAAGTAATAAGAACTACAAACTATTTGGTTCTTTCCCCCACTTTCCTCTATCCTTCAGCATTTGAGTTGATGTGGTTTTAATAATAGCAATTTATGTATTGCACACAGGCCCCGTTTCGTTGCTCATTCACCACAGATAACTAGGTAGAAGTATAGGGAGTTAAAGCAGTTACTTAAGAGTGCCCAATAATTTACATGGAAAGGATGGGAATGATTCTCAAAACTGGGCTGAACCTTAATATCATCTGGGAAGAGACCATACTCCAGACCAGTCAGATCAGAATCAAGAGGGATACCATGTGCCAGGTGTCTGTATTTCTTTTAAATCTCCATATATTAATTCTATTGTTAGCCTAAGATTGAGAACTACTGCCTTACAGTATATATGAGATTAGAAAAATGGTGTTTAAGCTTTATATTGTAAAATCCTTGGTGATGGGGGTTCAGGTTAGACAGAGGGAGCACCTCCAGTTGAATTAGAATAGCTCTACTGGTTAAGGAGCTCTGGTAGCGTAGTGGTTACAAATCGGGCTGCTAACCTCAGGGTCATCAGTTCAAAATTACCAGCTGTTCTGTGGGAGAAAGATGAGGCTTTTTGCTCCAGTAAAGATTTACAGCCTTAGAAACCCTGTACAGGGTCACTATGAGCCGGAACCGACTCCACGGCACATAACAACAACAACTGGTTAAGTACTAGGCTTAAGATTTTTATTTATTTGTTTATTTTTTGTCCTAAGAAAGTATTCCAGTGTTTTAAAACATTTGCAATCGATTGCTTTTTAGAGCAATAATGCTCCACTGTGTTCATGCCTAGGAATGACTGGCATGCTTGTTTAAAGTGTAGCTGCTTGGGCCCCAAAGAATCTGATTCAGTTAAGTCTGGAGAATCTTTTTGATCTAGAGTCTCCTTTTTGCAACTGGATTTTCTTAAAACTGTAAACATGAGAGTTTTGTTTTTTAAGCTACATGTATGAGTTCTTCAGTTAGTAAAAAGTTTTAAATTTTAATAAAGAAGCTGTTATATAACAAAAGGAAAAGGAATCATTTTCACTATCCTCCCCTTTTGTCAATTGGACCACTTGAGAATCAAGTACCCAGTATGTTCACTTCTAAGTTGCAGACTACTCGATGCCTCTAACATCAGCATCTGGCACTTGAGTGAGCATCTTCTTTGTGTCACATTCAAGGAGGCCTACAGCTGGCTCCAAAGAAACTGTCCAAAGACAAATTTGAGCAAAGAACTCTAAATAGGATATATAAATAAGTGGGTGATTCATTTTCTTTTTTAATGTAAAGATTATAAGTTGAGTGATTTGGCAAATGAAAAGCCTCTTATCCAGCCTTGTGTAAGTACTAATTAATGAAATAATGTACTTTTACTTTTTATCCTATAACTCTCATTTTATTAAAGTGAGAGTCAGGAAGTTCCTTAATTCAGTTTTAGTGATTCTCCAAATAAAGATATTTGTCAACAGTAGCCATGTCTTCACTTTAAAGGAAGGTTGTAATATCTCCTTTCCAAGGAGGTTATGAAGATTAATGAAAATGATAATTGTTCACATATGTAGCACAAAGCTTGACACTAGTCTTGATGAAAACTGAATGGTGGCAGTGCTATTTGACCAGGAAACTTGACATCACCTGACTCCTGTCTTCAGTTGACTACTTGTAGCATTACCACATGAAATCCCATCAAGATCAGGCAGGTAAGCATTTTGTTATTTTTAGGTCTTGATTTTAACCTCAGAAAAGACTCAGAAACTTGCTTCCTGGAGTAGAGCTGCTAAAGCAAATAAAGAATTAATGATTACAGAAACTCTGTAAGTCTGTCTTCAGCGTATAACTGATAGGATTTGCTAAAAGGGAGATTAGAATTTGCCCAGAGAAACAGACTTGTTAAGCCTTTGTGGAGTATGGGGCCTTAGGTGAAATCCTGAACCCCACCCAGAACTTTCTAAGTTGGGACAGTCCCACTTGAAAAGACATGTAGCGAGGTCAAAACTGCTGGGAGAACAGAAGAATCTTACTGAAAGAAAGACAT
>NW_006408582.1:10843217-10848618 GCF_000296735.1 Chrysochloris asiatica | reverse complement strand
TGGACTGTTTGGCTGTTAGAATATCAAGCAAACTGTTTTGCTTTAGAGGTATCAAGGCAAGAAAAGTCAGTCCATCAGGGCAAACCCCCTTCTAAGACTGAAACTCAAAGGGAATCCAAGAATCCAAGAGCAGTCTAGTATGCTTGCTGGTGACCACTTGGGTCTACTTGTGAGTGGAAGTGGGGAAAATGCAGCAGTGAAGACAAAGGCTGAGTTTGGTATCCATTGACATTGAAATGCAATGAGAAAAGCTGGCTGGTCTGACATTTAGGGAGATGTGTAAACCCCTGACCCCGAGGCACTAGGTGCTAAACCAGATGGTCTGAAGTGCAGGGAGGTGTGCATGAGCTCCCAAATTTGCAGCTAGTATACATTTGACCTAGCTTGGATAGCTAGCTGACCATAACTTGACCAGATGAAGATAAAGATGTTTGATACGGTGAGCAAGTATAAATTGCTACAATTTGATGAACTGAACCTTTGCTTATGGATGCAGTTGTTCAAAATTCAAACCAGAATGGATGATTCTTCCTTCATATCACAGAAGACCTATTTCCTCAGTGTACTGGATTGATAGAGACAGGCAATCTAAACATTGGCTTTCAAAAATGGGGAGCACAGTGTGGCTGGATTACAAGCTATCATGAGTGTGCATAGTTTCAGAATGAGAGGGTAATGTGGAATCCCCACTGAATAGTTTTCCTCTTCTCCAGATGGATCTGGTGAAGGGAATGGGGGATAATGCTGATAGTATTTTATGATTCAATTGTGAGTAGATGTTAGCAGGACTAATTGTGATTGTCACAACTGTAATTGTAGAAGATGTGTAACTAAAAGTGGGGTGTTGTTAATCTTTCATTTCAGGAGCAGTGGATCCCAAGACCATCAAGAAAAAACAGTATGAGTGGAGCATGAGCTCTAACTAGAATAAGCAGTGATAACAGAGACAATGGCCTGGAGAGAGAGAGCAGCTGCGGGCTCTAGGCCCTTGGACTGAGTAAGACTGTGTGCCTGTGGGCAGGAGGCTCAGTTGCAGAATATACCCCTAGGACATTTAAGTGTTGTTTGTGTACATCAAATATGTTTGCTTTGTTAATTTGTGAAATATAAGATGTAAAAGGGAAAGCACAGGGAGGAAGTAGAGTAAACATTCATCATTGAGATGAAACAAAATGTATAATTTCTTGAATGTAAAAAAAAATTTTTTAATAATGCAAATGGAAGAAATGAGGAAATAGAAGAACTTAACTGAAAATTTCAAAGGGCAGCTTGAGAAGACAAAGTCAAGTATTATAATGAAATGTTCAAAGACCTGGAGTTAGAAAACAATGCAGTTAGGTCTGCATTGCTCAAGCTAAAAGAACTGAAGAAAAATTTCAAGCTTCAACTTGCAATATTGAAGGAGTCTATGGACAAAATATTGAGTGATGCAGAAAGCATCCAAAAAAGATGGAAGGAATACACAGAGTCACTCTATCAAAAAAAAAAAAAATGGTTGATGTTCACCCATTTTAAGAGATAGCATATGATCAGGAGCCAATGATACTGAAGGAAGAAGCCCAAAGTACACTGACAACATTAGCAAATAGCACGGTTCAGGAAATTCTTGGAGTGCAAATTGAAATCTTTCAACAAACTGATGCAACACTGAAGGCACTCACTCATCTATGCCAAGAAATTTAGAAGATAAGTTACCTGGCCAACGAATTGGAGAAAATCCATATTTGCACCCATTCCAAAGGCAGATGATCCAATGGAATGTGGAAATCATCAGACAATATCATTAATATCACATGTAAGTAAAATTTTGCTAAAGAGATTAAATTGCTTCAACAGTACATTGACAAGGAACTGCCAGAAGTTCAAACCGGATTCAGATGAGAATGTGGAACAAGGAATATCATTGCTGATGTTAGTGGGATCTTGGCTGAAAACAGAGAATACCAGAAGGATGTTTGCCCATGTTTTATTGACTATGCAAAGGCTTTTGACTGTGGATCTTGACAAGCTATGCACAACATTGTGGAGAATGAATATTCCAGAACACTTAATTATGCTCATGAAGCCAATAACGTACATAGACCAAGAGGCAGATGTTCAAACAGAACAAGGGGATACTGAGTGGTTTAAAATTAAGAAAGGTATGTGCAAATGTTGCATTCTTTCACCATACTTCTGCAATCTGTATGCTGATGTGACCTCAAGATTAGAGGAAGACTCAACAACCTGTGATGTACAGATGATACAACCTTGCTTGCTGGTAGTGGAGAGAACTTAAAATGCTGATGAAGATCAAAGATCACAGTCTTCAGTATGGGTTGCACCTCAATGTAAAGAAAACAAAATCCTCATGACTGGACCAATAAATAACATAATGATAAATGGAGAAAAGATCAAGGCTGTCAAAGACTTCATTATGCTTTGGATAAACTATCAACACTCATGGAAGCAGCAGTCAAGAAATCAAATGACATATTGCCTTAGGGAAATCTGCACAAGTCCTATTTAAACTGATGAAGAGCAGAGATGTCAGTTTGAAGACTAAGGTGCAGCTGACCCAAGCCATGGTATTTTCAGTAGCTTTGTGTGCTATAAGGAAAGCCATAGAAGAAGATGAATTTGAGTTATGGTGTTGGAGGAGGAGAAAATTAAAAGTACTATGGACTCAACAATGAGATACTCATTGTAAGATACTCATCTTACAGCAGCAGTAACAGCAAAGTTCAAAAAAGCAGAGGACAACAAATGCTGGTGAGGGTGTGGAGAGACTGGGACTCTCCTACATTGCTGGCGAGACTGTAAATTGGTCCAACCACTTTGGAAAATGGTATGACGCTTCCTCAGAAAGTTGGAAATAGAAATACCTTATGATCAAGCAATTCCTCTATTTAGTATATGGTGGTGGTTATGTGCTATGGAGTCAGTTCTGACTCAGTGACCCTATATAGGGTTTCTGAGGCTGTAAATCTTTATGGGAGCAGAAAGACCCATCTTTCTCCAGTGGAATCACTGGTAGTTTCAAACTGTTGACTGTGAGATTAGAGCCCGACTCATAACCACTACACTACCAGAGCTCCTTATACTTGGTATATATCCACAAGAAACGTGAGTCAGAACACTAGTATATATATGCACACCAATGTGTGCAGTATTATTCACAATAGCAAAAAGTTGGAGACAACCTAAGTGCCCATCAACAGAAGAAAAGCTAAACAAACACTGGTATATACACACAATAGAGTAAGTACTATGCTACCTCAGTAACAATGAAGTTAAAAAACACTTCATAACATAAATGAACCTTGAAGATGTAATGCTGAGTGAAATTAGTCAGGCACAAAAGGACAAATATTGTGTAAGACCATTATTGTAAAGAAAAGATTTCCATCTAAAAGAATAATTCTTTGAGGGTTACCAGGGGTGGGAGGGAGAGGACAGTAACTCACAGGTTAGGGGATAGACATATGATAACTCTGGTGACTGGGGATGGCAATGCACAAGAAGGGGATGGGTGGGGGAAGAGGAACAGGATGATAGGGAAAGACTTAGGGAGGTATTGTTTTTGTTGTTAAGTGCTGTCGAATTGGTTCTGAGTCATAGCGACCCTGTATAGGGTTTCCTAGGGGCAGCTGGTGAGCTTGAACTGTGGACCTTGAAGTTCAAACGACTTTGCAGTCCAGTGCGTTAGCCCATAGCACCAACCATGGAGGTATACATGGGCTAAATGGGATAGAGTTAGATTGTGATGTAAGCACAGCCTTGGAAAAACAAGGATCTATGATATAGGGATGGAGACATAGTCTGAATGAGTAAAGGAGAGGAAATAATGTTAAGGTGCTTGACTGTTTTGTGGGTATTAGTTTCCCTTGCTTACTAGTATAATTAGACATATAAGAAGAATAGAAAGGAATATTTGGAAAGATGATTACAGAAAGCTTGTATGACTATCTTCAGCCTATAACTGATTGGACTATTTAAAAAGATACTAGAATGTGCCCAGGGAAACAGGCTTCTTCTTAAGCCTTTGTGGAGCATGGGGCCTTAGGTGGAATCCTGAGCTTCACCCAGAACCTTCGCAGCTGCCATGTCCAACAATTGGCTATACCTCACAACTTGCACAGAAAGATTAAACCCAAGTAGGGGCGATGGGAGATTAGAAAAAAGAAGACACAAGACACAAAATGAAATAAGTAAAGTTGGGACCAGGTAGGACACGGCATTCTGATGGAGACACTGTGACACAGACCTATATTCAGCACATTTATTATATACCCATATCAAAGGAGAGTTCTGGGGACAAGGAAAAGAGTGTAAAAAACATTTGGAGTATTGATACAAGGAGTAAGTGGGACTTTACCAAAAGAATGTAGTTGCTAGGGAAATAGAGATAGGGCAGCTAGATATTTTTACAGACTTGAACTGAAAGTCATACAATGAAAAAACCTTGCAAGTTCCATGACCCCCGAAGCAGCCCTGCAAGTTCTTCAGGGGGCAGCTTGACCTGGGAGCAGCCTGATTTTCTGGACTACAACTGTTCAGTTGCAATCCTTTGGTTAAATTACCCCCAAGTCTGAAACCTTTAGCTCAAATTGCTCCCAATAGGAGGTGGGACATTCCCAACTGAAAAGACTTGCAGACCAATCCGGAAAGGCTAGAGGAACAGAAGATAGTTCTTGAAAGAAAGACGAACATGGGGAACGGTGAGGGAGAAGCAGACTGTTAGGTTATGACAATATCAAGCAAGCTGTTTGCCCTGGAGCCATCAAGGCAAGAAAAGATGGAAACTCAAAGGGAACACATGAACAGTCTTGTATGCTTGCTTGCAGCCAGCCTGGTCAACTTGAGTAGAAGGGGGGAAATACAGCAAAGAAGACATGGGCTGAGATTTGTCATGTTCCATAGACACCTGATGACCTTGAGAGAGAAAAGATGGGCTGACTGGTTTGAAGTTCAGGGAGCTATGTGAACTCCTGAGTTCAAGGACACTGACCTGGCCACTCAGAGATAGAATTAAGAGTGAAGCAGCCAACTGGTCTGAAGAGGGGGGAGCCATGTGAAAATTCCCAAACTCGCAGGCAGTATCTATTTGACCTAGCTTGATAGCTTGTCTACTAGAATTTGACCAGATGAAGATAAAAAGGTACGGCACAGGGAGCAAGCATAAATAGCTACCACCTGATCAACTGGCCCTTTGTTTGTGGGTGAAGCTGCCCCAAATTCCAACAGAATAGGGAAGGCTTCTTAATATCAGGGATCAGGCCTGTCTCCTCAGTACACTGAGTTGATGGGGATGGGTAACATAGACTTCGGATATCAAATTGGGGGGCGGCAATAAAGGCACAATCTTTACTCAGCTGGATTCTATGAAGAAAAGCGTGGCTTCAGGATTGGAGGAAGACTC
>NW_006408582.1:10794718-10842642 GCF_000296735.1 Chrysochloris asiatica | reverse complement strand
CGAGGGTGGCGGAGGTAGTGAGATTGGCCCAGGATCGGACATTGTTTCGTTCTGCTGTGCATGGGGTCGCTATGAGTCAGTTCCGACTCGAATGCACCTGACAACAACAACATAAAGGCACAAAGTGGTTGGCATACAAGCTTTCATGAAGGTGCTTGGTTTTCCTCATATCTAGATGCATCTGGTGATGACAGAGATAGGATTGTATGATTTAATTGTGATCAGGTCTAATGGCAATTGTCTCAACTATAAGTGTAGAAGAGGTGCAACTGAAAATGGGGAGCAGTCAAGCTGTCATTTCAGGAACACAAGACCCTAGAACCACCATGAGGGAGGACTAGGAGAGGAGTGAAGGATCCTAACCAGAAAAGCTGTGACAACAGAGATGGTGGCAGAAGCGATGGCATAGAGAGAGCAGCGGAGGACTATAGGCCCTTAGACTGAGAAAGGTAGTGTGCCTGCAGGCAGGAGGATGACTTGCAAAATGTGCCCTTTGGACATTCAAATGAATATGTGTGTGTACACACACACACACACACAAAGGTAATAGAAGTAAAATACTGTTGGCTAGGGTGCATGGAGGGGACTATAATCATTACAACAATTTGCTGAATATAAGGCTGATGATCTTCACTGTAAGCCTTCACTCCCTCAATGCACAATAAAAGCTTAAAAAAAAAAAAAGTACCACGCACTGTTAGAAGAACAAACAAATCTGTGTTGGAAGAAGCACAGCTAGCATGCTCCTTAGAAGCCAGGATGGTGAGGATACATTGTCAGGAGAGACCAGTCCCTGGAGAGGGACATCGTGCTGGGTAGAGCAGAGGGTCAGCGAAAAAGAGGAGGACCCCTCAATGAGATGGATTGGCACAGTGGCAGCAGTAGTGGGCTCAAGAGTAGCAATGATTGTGAGGCTGGCACAGGACGAAGCATTGTTTAGTTCTGTTGTGCATGAAGTCGCTGTTAGTTGGAACTGACTTGACAGCATGTAACAACAACAATAACGTGGACCACTTACTCTGGTGAACTTGAACAGTCCATGACCAGAGCGGTACTAGACTTGACTAGAAGCCCTCAGAGACCTCTTTTCTTTTAGGCCTCCAGTTCCTGGAACTCAAGTTCCAGTTCATATTCTAAAGGATAGGCGTCAACCTGGGGAGGGAACATCTTTCCAAGTTGAAGGAAACCTTAGTTATAGATTTATGTAGAGTAGGGTCCTCATGTGGAGTCCTGGTGTGGCGCTGTGGGCTAATCGTCAGACTGCAAAGTTGCTTGAACTGCAAGGTTGGTGGTTCAGGCTCACCTGCTGTGCCTTAGAAACCCTGTAAAGGGTCGCTATGGGTCGGAATCAACTCAACAGAACTTAACAACAACAACAACAATAGGGTCCTCATGTGGTGCTGTAGGATAAGCACTGGACTGCTAATCTCAAGGTCATCAGTTCAACCCCAGGAGCCATTCCTTGGAAACCCTATCCAGGATCACTATCAGAACTAACTCGATGGCACTTAACAACAGAGGCAAAGATGCAGCTAAAATCCCCGAGGAAATTGGCTGAATCAGCTCTCTGGGCGATTGTCTAATACATGGCTGTTCTCTTCCATATGGATGCAGAATGGGAGTGGAGGAGACCCACCAAGTTCCTTTGGTCAACAACAGACACATCTTATCTCCCTTGCCATCTGTCACTTGGAGACATTCATAGAGTGCTCTCTTTTGTGGACTTACAATGTCTCTTCCCCATCAGAGCTCAGCAACAGAATGAATGAACATTTCTATCTACCACTTTATTCATAACGCAGAACTCCATTACGAAGTGAGAATTTTTCACAATTTACTACAAGCTTAAATGTTGCCAATTTTAGCTCAATGAATTTAAATCTTCTTCTGCCCAGTTTCCTCTTCAATCAGACGTTCCTGAAAAACATGTGAGCAACAAATGCATCAAGGGTGATTTAATTAGCTGCATTTCATTCCATTTTTGACACCTTAATTTCCAAAGTATATGACAGGGGCAGGTCTGTTTGCTTTGTGCACTAGAAAGTGCTAGAGAGATGACAGATCATGTCTTGAATTCTTAGTTGTTTTACAAACAAAATAGTAACAGTTTGAGTAGAGAAATTAAGGAAGGAGAGTGATAGAGAATTTGCTTGATCAGTTTGCTGTTAACTAGCCTTTGCTTCAGTTCCTCCTTGATAATGCTTTGCTAGGGAACACTTGCTATCAGGTTTATCATACAATGAACAGAAGTCTGTCTATTTTTGTGGTAGTTCTGTGAATAAGGAAGTTGAAGTCTCTGATGAGAATGAACATTATGGTGTACCTTTCTATATGATTTATACAGACTTTACCTGCTTCTGTGCATGAAACATTTCCATTGTTTGTGGGATTCCAATCAGAAAACTGGACTTCAGGTCTGTGGCTCCGAATTATAAATATACTAGTTTTGATTTTTTTTTTTTAATTCCAAAGGGAAAAAAAAAAAGAACATAGCACTATTTCTGATATCTACATTTCCAAAGGTTCTTGGAAGTGACGCCACACCAAGAACAATTGGAGCATAGCGTGGAAGTGTATGGAGTGGTCTAGAGAAGACCAGTGTAGGGTGGTTGATTAGAACTGACTTGAACTGACCTACGGCAATAGGAATAAAGGTTTGTATCAGTCTTTCCAAAGGTTAGAGTCAAGATTATCAGATACAGGTTACAGAAAAAGAGATTTCAATTCAAGAACAGAAAGGCTGAAGTCATTATTCTAATCTAACCATTGTAACAATGAGGGTCCCATATAACAGAAATCAGGAAGGTAGGACCTGCAGTGGATGGGAGGAGGTTGTTCTAAGTGGTACCCAAGGACCTTCTTTCCATCTCTGAAGATACGTTATTATCACTGGAACTCACCAGTGCGCCTTTCAGGTCCCGGAGGGGAGAACGCAGCTGGTGAATGGTGCAATCAAAGCGTTGGGGTTCTGCTTGTTGTTCAACCTCTTTGGTTATCTGAAAGAAAAAAAAAAGAATGTGATTTTTAGAGATGGAGATAGAGAGTATTTTCCTAAGAGGCTAACTGAGAAACAGAACCTCCTTCCCTCAAACTCTGGAGTCTGTAAAAAGTGAAGTCAAGGCTTTGGTGAGACAGTGTGCTATCACTCTGGTCTGGGAAAGTTGTGGGGTTGGGGTGGGACTTCAAAAGCTCAGATCTTCAATTAGGCATTTTTAGATTTGTAAGGATCCCTGGTAGCATAGTGGGTTACAAGTTGAGCTGCAAAGCTCAAGGTCAGCAGTTTGAATCTACCAGTCATTCGAGGACGAAAGATGAGGCTTTCTGCTCCAGTAAAGTTTTACAGCCTCGTAAATCCTGTACAGGACTGCTATGTGTCAGAACCAACTCCATGGCATGCAATCACCACCACCACCATGGGTTCTAAAGATAAAAGAGATTATAGAGAGCATGTTTTCTCCTTAGAGATGATGAGAACAAAGTATTTTAGGCATATTGCAGTGGTTAAAGTGCTCACCTGCTAACCGAAATGTCAGCATTTGAACCCACCATTTGCTCAACAGGAGACAGCTGTGCAGTCAGCTTCCATAAGATTACGGCCCTGGAAACCATATAGGGCAGCCCTACTTCTGTACCATAGGGTAACTACGAGTCCGAGTCAACTTTATGGTAATGTTGTTGGTTTTCAATTTCTCTGTTTTGTTCTTTCCCATCCTTAATGTAACTGTCTTGAATCACCCTAGTTTGTATCTTCTAAACTTAATTTTAAAAAAAGTGAAGCTTTTTTATTAACCATCTTTTTTTTTAATTAAACAGCTAATGTATATGGCCTCTGGTAGTGTAGTGGCTACGAATCAGGCAGTGAACCGCAAGGTCGGCACTTTGAAACTACCAGCTGTTCTGCAGGAGAAAGATGAGGTTTTTTGCTCCTGTAAAGATTTATAGCCTTAGAAACCCGGTACAAGGTCACTGTGAGTAGGAACCAACTCCATGGCACATAACAACATTACCCTGATGCAAGAGGTCATAAATGTAAGTGAAATAACCCTCATGAGGTCCTGGTGTAGCACTGCAGGATAATGTGCTGGACCACAAGTTCAGTTTGAACTACAAGGTCGGCAGTTCAAACCCACCAGCTGCTCCTCAGAAACCCTATACAGGGTCGCTATGAATCTGAACCGACTCAAGGGCATTTTATAACTTCATGCAACCCTGAAAAGTCTAACTTGTACAAATAAAAAACAAAAGTTAGTGCTCTTGTTCCTTGTTAAGTGCCATGGCATCGGTTCCAACTCAGTGATCCTATATAGAATTTCAGAGCAGTGGCTGCTACCTCGTAGTTAGCAGTCTAGTGCTTATTCTACAGCGCCACCCCAGGCCTCATTGTTAATTGCTGTTCTGTTGAGTCTGACTCTTGGAGAACCCTTGTTGCAGAGTAGAACTGCTCCCTAGGGCTTTCAAGGCTGTGAACTTTCAGACAGCCTGTCTCCCATAGTGCCTCTGGGTGAACTCAAACTGCCAACCTTTCAGCTAGTAGTTGAGTGCTTAACTGTTTGCACCACCCATGGACTCCCATGCTAATTGATATGAAATAAAATCCAGCATGTTTTCTATTACACTGCTTTGTCTTCTTGAACTTGCTATCTCCTTTACTCTGATGGTCTTTGGTTTCTTTGCTTAAATACTACCAGTACGAAAAGTTTAACATGCACCCATGATAAGGTTATTTATTTAAACTTCAAAAAATGTAATACTAACCTAATATCACAGACATTTTTAAAAGATGAGATTGAGTGGGGGAAAAAGCAAGTAGAAGTTGTAATATTTTCTTACCAAACCCCTAATTCCCTTAAGGAGCTCTGGTAGCGTAGTGGTTACGAATCGGGCTGCGAACCTTAAGGTCAGCGGTTCGAAACTACCAGCCGCTCCGCGGGAGAAAGATGAGGCTTTCTACTCCCGTAAAGATTTACACCCTCGGAAACCCTGTACAGGGTCGCTATGGGTCGGACCCGACTCGATGGCACTTAACAACAACAACAACAACAATTCCCTTGGCAATTCTTTATACTCAGATCTTGCACTATTCTCGTATGTTGTTGTTCTTACGTAACATTGAGTTGTTTCCGGCCCATAGGGACCCTGTATAGGGGTTCCAAGGAGCAACTAGTAAGCTTGAGCCAACGACCTTGCAGTTCAAACTGACTTAGCAGTCCAGCATATTAACCCATAGTGCCACACCAGGACTCCATTCTTGCATACTCTCTTGGGATTTTTACTACTCTGTTTCTTTCTTCTTTTTCTTTTTTTTCAATGCTTTATTGTGAATTATGTGATAGTTTACATGGGAGGACATCAGCTTCACATTGATCCTGTCATATATCGTTTCCTTGCCATAGCTACAATCCTTTCCATGCATCATCGCTCAACTAAATGGTATACCCCGCAAGCCTGCCCCCCAGTCGTCTGCACACCGCCCTTCTCTCTCCCCAGGTTTAAAGTCTCCAACTGCTCCATCTCCCCACGTCATCGTCTCTGACTCCGTCCCTGGCATCACTGCTTCTCTGGGTAGGGTTCTGTTCTCTGCTCTTCTCCTTTGCTGGTCCCAGGGACTTCCACTCCTAGACCTCAAGGTTAATCACTCCCCTCCTTTTGCCACAAAATGTCCACCTTTACATTTCCACCCCTTACAATCAGTGCTGATAACAATTATTCACTATTGTATTGCAAGAGACCTATCTGCATCTCCTTTCATCAACCCTGACTAGGCAGAATGGATACCACTCAGTGGAGATTCCACCTTGCTCCACGCCCTCTGAATCTAGGTTCCCTCTTGATAGCTTGTAAACCAGTCACGTCTTGCCTCTGTAGCCCCCCATTCTGGGTAGCCAATGTCCAAGTTGCCCATCCCTGTCCTCTCCATGTGAGGAGGAGGTGGGAATGATACTTGCTGTGAAGATTTGTTCACTGTTTTGAATGATTGCTTCCATAGATGTGTGTCAAGTTCATCAAATTGTGTCAGATTATTCTTTTTTCCCTCTTCTTTCTTCTTCTGGTTGAGCTCTGATCATCCAGCCATTGAAGCCAGGTCAGGTGGGTATTATCTGCAAGTGTGGGTGTACTTATGCATGTGCCCTCACTTTTTATCAACTGGATGCTTCACTCTCCACTCTAGTCCTCTGTAGCTATGTCGCTGACTCCAGGTCCAAGAGTCCCCTGGACTTGGCACACTGCTGGCCAACCAGGTCTCCATCTGGGTTCACAGGAGTCTATTGAGCATTGTAGGACTTAGTTCGTAGCTTCATTGCTGTTTTCCCTCACTTCCCCTAATCGGTGACGAAAGTGGTCACCAATCAGAGCATACATTCTCATTGAGCCTTAATCTTAGAAGGAGGTTTGCCTTGAGGGGGACTTGACCACTTACCTTGATGTCTCCTGGGCGAGCTACTTATTTGTTTTTGTAGTAATCAGTTGGCCTGTCTATATTGTTTTGTGTTTTTCTTGTCAGTCTTTCTTTTAGGATGTATCTTCTGTTCTTCTGGCCACTCCAGGCTGATCTGCTTGTCCTTTCAAGAGAACATTTCCTTTAGAAGATTCTGGATGCTATTCAGGATTCCATCTATGGTCTTGTGTAATACAGGGGCTCTGCAGGAAGCCTCCTCCACTGGGCATGTTGTATCCCCCTTTTAGGTATTCCAATCAGTTATTGGAAGAAGACGGACTTACAAGCTTTCTAATGGTGATATTTCTGGCTATTCCTTTCTCTCCCCCTCCAGTTTCTATTTTATAGCAGTATGCCAGGGAAACCAAGATTCAACAGATAGGCAAGCATCTTAACATTATTTTCCCCCTTTTCCCCATTCAAACTATGTTTCACTCTCTGCATTCCAGAACCCTGTTGTTCCAATGTTTTACATACATCATTGTTTGCCTCTGTCCCACTTCACAGTTTCACATTCATCCTATTGTATTTCATTTCATTGCAGTGATTAAAATCCCTTCTGTGCCTCATCAAATAACCAAAGGATACACCCCACAGCGCCCCCCCCTCAGCAAACAACTCCTCTCCCTTCCTGAGTCCTGTGTCCCTAGCCACTCCATCTGTCCATGCCATCATAGTCCCCCCATAGGTCTTCTACTTTTTAACTATTCTGTTTCCCTCAAAGTTCCTAGGGTAGAGCCTAGAGTTGTATTTTTGGACATGTAGTGATATTTAGCCTATACAAACAAATTGAATCTTACATGTTGCTGTTAAGTGTCATGGAGTCAGTTCTGACTTGTAGTTGTTAAGTGCCTTTGAGTGGGTTCCGACTCATAGTGACCATGTATAGAGTTTCCAAGGAGTGACTGGGGTAAGTCTGAACCACTGATCTTGTGGTTCAAACCAACTTTGCGATCCTGTGATTATTCTACAGCGACAAAAGGTTATAAGTCTTTGTGGGAGCAGAAAATCTCGAAGTTTTCCTGGAATCATTGGTGAGTTTGACTCACTGACCTTGTGGTTCGTAGTCCAGTGCTTATCATTTCAGAATCAAATCTGTTCTGTCTTATTTGAATCTGAGAGAAACTTACCTCTTGGAAAGAATCAATCAAATTTTCAGCATTTCTCTTTCCTCCAGGGCGCAAACCATAGGACCAGTGTTGGCTGAAGCAGCCGACCACACATAAAGTCAGCAGAATAAGTCCAGCTAGAAGTTTGGGGGTCGGCTCCATTCTAAGGAACATAAATGTGCAATCAAAGTAGACCCCCAGACTGGCTGAGTAAAAAACGAAGATCTCTTTAGTAAAAAGCCTAACCGTACAGAAACTGTTGGAGTCATTGACAATTTTCAGACAAGTGTCTGAAACACAGAGACAGCCACTTGCATACCTTGAGTTCCCTAGCTATTTCGGAACAAAAACCAATGCTTTAAATTCCCATATTTTAGCATTATTGCCAATTCTAGGTGTTCCATCAATGAGTTAATACCAAAACCTCTGGCTTTCTCTTAACCCACAGAAAATTATTTGACTTTTATATGAGACTCTTCAATTTTATGTTTATAAAATTCTTTATGCTAAAGTTTCATAATAGAATGCAAGTTGCACAAGCAGGTAGTCAGTCACTATCAAAGAAAACATACCTCATCTTTAAAGATATTTAAAAAATATTTAGTCCTTGTTTTTTTTCAGGGGTTAAAAGAAGAAGGTGCTATTCTCAGTTAATCTCTTTGGAATATTGAATATTCAAGAATATGTAAAACAGAGACGCTTTTTTAAAATGTCGCTTACGTTCTGCAAAAGGAAAAGAGAAAACTAATAAACGAAAGCCTTCCAAGTTCAAACCCCATGATTCATCCATCCCTTATTATCACATCCATCCCTTATTATCAAGTTCACCTTTTTGCCTTAACATTTTCCCTCCTGTGGATTGGTTTTCAACTGTATCTATCCTGAGGTTAAAAAACAAAAACAAAAAAACGGAGCCATCTGCTCTGAAAAGTAGCTCCTGCTAGGGCTCCCTGGCTAATATAAAATTACGTGACAATAGATGGCTACACGGTGGTACTAATTACATTCTGCTGAGTTGCTGTCCTCTAGTCTTCCAAGCAATACTGCTGGCTGAGCCATCTGTGAGTGTGAGAAGATTCAACACCATTCAAAGCTTCAAGTCCCAGACCAGATGCCTCCCTGGCCAAGGGGGTCTCTAATTATCTAATGAAATGTGGGATTCTCACAAAGAGTCTTCAAATTAATTTTCATTTGATGGGGGAAGACGCTGAAGACAAAAGCAAATATTGGTCAGTGAAGGGCTGCAGCTCCCCATAGGCTGACTCTAGCTGTGGTCGGTAGGGACAAAGACAGTGAAGGACAAAGTTTCGTTAGATACCATCACACCTGAATTGAATCTTTGGTGTATAAGATGCCCTGTAGACATGAAATATCATGCAATCCAAAAGAAAGAAAAGTTAAGTGCTAGAAATACAAAGACTTTTTTTTACCTGTTTGGAGACAAAGGATAAAATAATTTCTCAGCTTCCTTTGGTGTATATTGAGAACTGGTGATTTTCATTTTCCTATACGCCTTTTTATAGGAAACATTCTAGGGCATTGCAGTCTTTCATGCTGGTAAATTATATTGTACATGGACTATGTTGTTGGTTTTTCTTTTTAATAGTAAGTTTTTAATCCTCATATAAAGCCCTTTAATGGTGTTTGTAATTGGAAAGTTCCCTGGTTTATCTATTAAATGTACTTAAGTCATGCCATTAAAATCTCGGCTAAGACCTTTATAGCTGATGCTACAATTTAAGGAGATTAAAATCTAGCTAATTTGGTTTCCCTTGAGGCAATTAGCAGACTAATCAAGAGTTCAAAGAAAATAGATGTCTTAGATTAAGTGAGGTTAAATGCACACATTAAAACTTTCACCAGGAAGGCCATGTAATGTGTACAGAAAGAAGTTGATTCAGAATCACAAGGAGTTGGTCTAAACGTCTAGATACATTCGTAAAAAACAGAGAGCGAGAGAGATTTAGAGCAGATGATGATTTACAAACCTAATGTATAAATAATAGAAAATGATTATGGCAATGTACCAATATACCTCATACACAGTCACCAGCCGGTCATTATCAGTTTTATTGATGTTCCATCCCAACAGTGAGACCTCGAACACATTGTTTATACACGTTTGCACATCTCTAAGTTTCTAACAGCAAACCGCTCTGCAGAAACCCTGTACAGAGTGGCAATGAGCCAGAACCAGCTCTACAGAGCTTAACAACAAGTCTTACTTAGTACAAGTATTAAAAAGAGAATTTGACTCTACTACATGGCGCTGTGTGTTAATGCATCAGACTGCAAAGCCATTTTGAACTGCAAGGTCGTTGGTTCAAGGTCACCAGCTGCTCCTCAGAAACCCTTTACAGGGTCACTATGGGTCAGAACCTACTCAATGGCACTTCACAACAACATTTATTTGAATGCGTGAGTCCCATGGTCTAGAATCCCATTACAATTAGGGATGTGAACTGTAGAAGAATATTAAGAGAATATATTAAAAATATAATATAATTGGATCACTATGCAGAAGAGTTAGAAAACAGAAGTTATGGAATCTAATGACTTCATTTAAATAGGTTCTTTCCATCAATTGTGATTGTCTGAAAAAAATGCTTTGAAATGTTTAGATGAATATAGCAACATGGTCTATGAATTTATTCCATATGCTTTTTGTTCTCTAATTCTGAATTCATATTATCTGAAGGCCACATAGATCTCAAAGACAAAGGCCAAATGTATTTGGTCTGATTTTCTACAGTGCCAAATAGGACATAGAATAAGTATGTACAGAGAGTCCCCAGCTTGATGACCTGTTTAAGTAATTCTGTTGAGTTGGTTCTATGTAAGTAGAATGTCTCATATTGTTAGTTTTTATTATTATTGCCTTTTATCATCGCTATCTTTGGAGTCCTGGTGTGGCACTGTGGGTTAATGCACTGGACTGCAAAGTTGGTTTGAACCTCAAGGTCTGTGGTTCAAGCTCACCGGCTTCTCCTCAGAAACCCCATTCTGGGTCGCTATGGGTTGGAACGGACTTGACGGCATTTAACAACAACATTATCAATACCTTAATAAATCTGGTGTGGCGCTGTGGGTTAATGCCCCAGACTGGAAAGCCATTTGAACTGCAAGGTTGGCAGTTTAAGCTCACCAGCTGCTCCTTGGAAATCCTATACAGGGTCGCTATGGGTCAGAAGCGACTCAATGGCACTTAACAATAAATCTGATCTTTGGGAGTTGGAACCATTAAATATAAACATATATTTAAATTTATATTTTAGTGCATATATTAACAAAATACAACTATAATTGTATGACATTGGTATTTTGTCAGTAATAACTCCCATTTGTAGAGGTTCTGACATCTGTATGAAAATAAAACAAAGTTAAAAAAATGCGGTTCATTGTAATTCAGACACATCATTAGTCGGGGACTACCTGTAATGAATGAAAACTTTTAAACTTTTTATTGTGAGCTGAATGGTTTACAGACAAGATCAGCAGTTTATTGTTGTATTATTTTTTTAAAGTTTTTATTGTGAATTGGGTGATAGTTTAGATGGGAGAACATCAGCTTTACGTTCTTCCTATTGTATTTCATTTTGTTGCTATGATTACATTTGCTTCCATTCCTTTTTTTTTTTTTATGTATATTCCCGAAGCACTCAGGAATATACAACCATTTAAACAACCAAAGGGCACACCCCGCAAGCCCGCGGGGACCCCCCCATCAGTACACAGCCCTCCTCCCTCCCTGAGTCCAGGGTCCCCAGTTGCTCCCTAAAATCAGCAGTTTTACATACACTGTTTCATCTCAATGACTGTAATCCCGTCCATTAAACAAGGAGCTCTGGTAGCATAGTGGTTATGAATCGGGCTGCGAACCTTAAGGTCAGCGGTTCGAAACTACCAGCTGCTCCGTGGAAGAAAGATGAGGCTTTCTACTCCCGCAAAGATTAACAGCTTCGGAAACCCTGTACAGGTCGGAACTGACTCGATGGCACTTAACAACAACAACAATCCCACTTCCGGAGTCCTGGTGTGGCGCTGTTGGCTAATGCATCAGACTGCTCCTTGGAAACCCTATACAAGGTCGCTATGGGTCGGAATTGACTCAACGGCACTTAACATCACATCCCACTTGCACTATGTGTTTCCTATTTTCTTTCATTCCACTCTCCTTCCCATCCCTCTCAGTGTTGTCTTTGGGTATGCTGTCCTTTTGATTTTGAATGGCCGTTCCATGGTGAGCATACTAGTGTTGTCCACCCTATCAACTGCTTGGCTAAAAATTGGGCCATGAGGTGAGTTCCTTTCTAGACGAGGGATAGTCAAAGGCCAGTCTTGGGTTCCTCTAGTCTTTATCTGATCAGCAAGCTTGGTCTTTTTTTCATAATTTTGAGTTTTGTTCCACATGTTACGTCGCTGTATCCAGGATCCCTTTCATAGCAGTTAGTAGTGGTAGCCAGGCACCATTTAGCTCTTCTGGTCTCAGAGTTGTGGAGACTGATGTCCGCATGTTTCATGAGTCCATTGAACTAAATGATTCCAAGCTTCTTCAGTTGTTATCACTCTTCTTTCTTTCTTCTGCATACGGAGAGACCAATTGCTTCACCTTAGATGGCCACTCATGAGCTTTGAAGATCTCAGGGGTTACTCTCATGTAGAACATCCTCTTTGTAGATATGTTATGTCAATTGACCATCGTGTCTGAGACTATGGTCTTGAACCCCCAGGTTAGCTATTCATTGCCTTAAGATAGTTGATAATATCTAAGAAGTTTCTGTCATTCTGCCAGCTATATGATCCACCATTTGCATAGGTGTGTTTGAAACCAAAGTTTTTTTTAAAAAAATTTAGTGACAAACTTATTTCTGTTAGGATATCCAGGGACACGTCAATTTATGAGGGAGTTAAATTTAATAAATTGAATTTTAATAATTGAAATTCATTTGCTTTTGTTGTTAGGTGCCATCAAGTTGGTACCAACCCATAGTGACCCTATGCATAGCAGAACGAAACACTGCCCGATCCTGGGCCAACCTCACTATTGTTGACACACTTGAATCCATCGATGCTGCTGTAAGGTCCAAACGGATTTTACCTGATTTTGCCTACCTAGAGACTGCTTGACTAAACTCTAGTCAGGCTCAGGAAAGCATTTTAAATAGACAAGGCCTCAGTTTTTAGTTCCCTCCAGAAACAAGGTCAATCTCCATTCTGTACATTAGCCTGAACACGTCCTCTAGCTCCAAGAAAATGATATATATATAAATAGCCAGGCAGCTCAAGGCCAGAGGCCAGATGTTTTCCTTTACCCTAGCCTAAGAACAAAGACCACCAGTCCTGACCAATTAAACTGTAACATCTTATAGTTTGCCAATTGTTAACCAATCCAAAGATTGTAAAGCTGAGAAACCTGAGCTGTTTGAAAGCTCTATAAAAACCCTGCAGACAATGAATTCGGGGCTCTTTCCCTATTCCGAAGTGTCGGATAAGGTTAGAGACCTGGCTCGAGCTTGAATAAACAACCCTTATGTATTTGCATCGGTACACAGCTCCTGGGTGGTCTTTGGGGACCCCGAATTCTGGGCATAACACTGCCACTTGGCCACTCCATTGCGTTGGGGTCCTCCTCTTTTCCTCTGACCCTCCACCTTACCAAACATGATATCTTTCTCCAGTGACTGGTCCCTCCTAACAATATGTCCCAAGTATGAGAGACGAAGTTTGGCCATTGTGGCCTACAAGGAGCACTATAGTCATCATAAAATTTTTTTTTTGCTAGAAAACTATATGAAACCTAAAAATTATTAAAATGTAACAAACATGACTTAAGTGATTTGAGTGGCAGATGAAAACAAGTTTTTTCTGCCTTAATGTCAAATCTCAGCAGGAAGAACTTGTGGTTAATGCTTACTAACAAGCCTAATCAGATTTTCAGAGAATTAATCTTTTGGTTAAAGTGTTTTAACTGAAGACAATGTAACCACTTTCTAATTGAAAGAAAGAAAAACATTCCTTAAAAATTTAATTAGGTTCTGAAGTTTTTCACGGAGTCCTGGAGTGGTGCTGTAGGATAAGCATGAGACCAGAGGTTGGTTTGAACTGCAAGGTCATTGGTTTAAACCCACTAGATGCTCCTCAGAAACCCTATATAGGATATAGGATCACTGAGTCGGAACCATCCAGATGGCACTTAACAAGGTTTCTCATGTATTAAAGATTTAGAGTTGACTTTACAGATTTACAGTATAAGCAGTCTATAAAATATTTTAAGTTTTGTTTTATGATAAGTGAATGTTTAGTATTTCCTACTATACCTGCTAAGGAGCTCTGGTAGCATAGTGGATACGAATCGGCCTGCTAATCTCAGGGTCAGCAGTTTGAAACTACCAGCTGTTCTGTGGGAGAAAGATGAGGCTTTCTGCTCTCGTCAAGATTTACAGCCTCAGAAACCCTATCTAGGGTCGCTATGAGTCGGAACCGAATCCACAGCACATAACAACAACTCTACCTGCTAGCGTAGTGGTTACGAGTTGGGCTGCTAATCTCAAGGTCAGTTCAAAACTACCAGCTGCTATGGAGGACAAAGATGAGGCTTTCTGCTCCCATAAAGATTTACAGCCTTGGAAACACTGTACAGGGTCACTATGAGTTGAAACCCACTCCACGGCACACCACCACCACCATTATACCTTCCTTCAAAGTGTAAAGTAAATAGTCTGCATTAGAGTATAATATGTATTGCTTTAGTTGATTGCAAGTACTGAATTTTATCAATGTAGATAATCTTGCTAATTTAGTCTTTTTCTAACCCCTCCCTCAACCTTGGTGCTTTCAGCATGTTCTATCACTTGCTTTAAAGATAAGTTTTACTCTTTCAAAACTTCCTTCCTCCAATTCTCTTTGGGCCAATGTATTTAATCAGCCTAACAAAGCTATTGGTAATGTACATCGACTGAAGATCAACATAAATTAAGTGAATTATTGAAAGCTAATCTTTTATGTTGTTTTTAAGTGTCATGCATTGATACCCAATCCTAGCAACCCTATGTATAACAGAACAAAACAGTGCCTGGTCCTGCCCTACCTCACGATTGTTGCTACGCCTGAGCCCGTTGCTGCCACTGTGCTGATCCATCTCATTGGGGGTCTTTCTCTTCATCTCCAACCCTCCGCTTTACCAAACATGATATCCTTCTCTAGGGATTGGTTTCAGAGGCTCTCTACTCCTGCAAAGATTGACAGCCTCAGAAACGCTACTACACAGGGTTGCTGTGAATTGGAACGGGCTTGTTGGCACTTAACAACTTTCTTATGTTAAGAATGAATAGTTTCTTTGTTTTGGGTAGCATGGTGAGTTTTAAAAAGACCATATATTAACCATGTTTAAAGAAATGTTGACTTTAACGGCACTTTCCAAGGCAGTAAGTAATCCATAAGAGGGGAATTTCCTTCTCCACTGATAACCTCATATATTTAATGCATGTCAAAGATATATAAGCAAAAATTATAAAAAGCAAGAAAAGAAACTTTTAAGCATTTTGTATCTTTTATTAATATGATATACATTAGAGCCAAAATCTTTAGTTTCTAAGCAACCGTGTTCAGATCTTCCAGATCTTTCTGCAGTTTTAGGTTATGCCTACAGAGGTACCTTTAGGAGAATGAGCAACACATTCTATAATTATTGAAAATATAGTACAGAGTGAAATGATTTAAATATAATTTAGGTATATATTGATTATGAAAATAGATATCTCTCAATACAATACTCTCTGTCTCAGTAAAAATAATAAAGCAAAGAAAATAATTCATTTCTAAAGTTGCTTTCCTTTACCTGTAAAGATCCAGTCTCCTCCCACTAAGCATACATACTCTTTACTGTGGAGGAAAGCTTTGCATATGTATATATAGAAAAACAAACTACATAAATATCAAAGACATATCCTTCTCCCAAAGGAGACAAAGTGGTTTTCAATGATTCACTGCCTCCAACTGATGAGTCTGTACAATTCAGAACCCATTTGGACACAGTTTGTCTCCTTGCTTTTGGGTAGACATGTGACACTGGGTGAATGGTGAAGGACAGGCCCTCTCTCAGCGACTACAGGGAGATCACTCAAGAAAACAGAGCTGAAATTTGTTTTTTAAAACAACAACAACAACAAAAAAAAAACAGTAAATACAAGGGGGCTTCAAAAACTGCAAAATTCCATTATATTTTAATTCCAATTGTCCACAAACTTTTTGAAGCCCCCTCATATAAGTAAAAGAACCACAGCTGCTGACTGATACTGTATTTGGGCAACTCAACTACCCCTATTTTTCATTTGTATGCATTTGGTCGCTATAATCAACTGTTAGTTTAAATTCCTCATTCCACACTGCAGGGCTTTAATTGTAATTATATTAGGCTGACTTTTAAACAGTGACTTTGCCATATTCATTTATGTTTTGCAGTTTTGATTTGAATTTAATATGTATTTCTTAACTGGTCCTGTTTAAACTATTTGGCATTTGAATTAAATGAATATTAATGATGCAACTGACTTTGTCTCTCTATATGCTTATTTCAACTGCGTAGCCATCACTAGTCTGGTAGCGTAAACAGATAAAATTATCTGGCCTGGTGTTGAACAGAACTTGCTTAGAATGAATTAGTTTTTCCTTTGGAAATGCTCATTTAAAAGTTCTAACTACAGTTGAACTACACGGGTTTGAACTGCGTGACCTGCTTCTACCTGAATTTTTTTTTCCCTGTTAGTTTTGCGGTGAGCTCAATGTTGTATCTGCTTAAAACGTCGTGGGATGGATGCTAACCAACTAGGCTTCAGCAGTTTCTTTCTCCAGTCAAGGAAGATGGAAGGGCGAAGGATGAGCCATTATTGAAGAGATGAAGTGTTTATGTGGAGTCACGCAGCAGTGTTTTAAGGGGAGACTCTGAACACCTGAGCTCACCGTGTGTGTGTGTGTGTGTGTGTGTGCGCGCGCGCGCGCGCACCTTGGCAGTTCAAACCTGTGCTGTTCCTGGGTTAACTGTGTGTAAACTGTTCCTCCATCTGGAGAGTTCCACTGCAGTTTCAGCATGAAAATTGTATACAATGCAATCTTTCCTCCTATTCCGTTTCAATTGGTAGGAATGAGGGATTTCTTTAATTCAGCTACTGTTTTGTCCTAGAAAGTAAACATTATAAAAATGAACCTGAAAAGAGAGCCTTGGGCAGTGGTCTCACCACAACTATATGGTGTAACAGGGACGTAAAGTAGGGGAGGCATCAATCACTAAAGCGATTTTTAAACCTGAACAACCTTTTCAAAACTTTCATACAGTATAACAATTTAAATACCCATACTGCATCTAGAAATTCAATAAATATAATTGCATATGTTGTGCTTTTCATAAATTAAAATCCTCAAATGCATTTCCAACCAAGATGGTATTTCACATCATGCCTTTATAAAAGCAAATATAATAGATACTATTTCTCATCATAAAGTCAGGCAAATCCCCCTACCCCATTCAAAAGGTAGCAACATACCCTAGATTCCCTACATCTCTTTGATGAGTGCTTCTCCTTTTATAATGTAGGGGGAAAGCCATTATGTCCCCCCTCGCCTTATGCACCACTGAGAACAAGCACAATCTTCTAAATGTTTTCTAGTTCCTTAAAGTTATTTCTTCTAGACAACTGAGTGGGTGGAGAAAGAAAAGTGATAAGGTCAACACTGCTCATCTTGGACATCTTCTCCAGCCTCTAAAAGTCTCATCTGACGCTCTGTGACATATGTAATGGTGTTAACATCTCTTCGAATATAGCTCCCTTCACATTAGAACCTCTCAGGTTGGCTTCTTGAAGATCACACCCAGAAAGGTCACAGTTCTGCAAGACAAAAAACAATATCCACATAATTAATGGAGAAATTCAAGGCTTGAAGGCTCTCTTGTCAAAATGATTTTTGAAGCATATTGGGAAAATGCTCCTATAAACGTCCTAAAAGGTTTTGACCAATTATACTCTAAAGTTAGATTCTCTTCTATGCGTGTCATTATTTGTTACCTCCTGATGCTCAGGTCCATCAGCATACACACATCTAAACAACGGGTAAAGAAGAAGCACGTGCCTTCTGTTCATATACTGTAGGATCGCTTGGCAGGAAATACGTTCTAAACAATGACACTATTAATTCCCATCTAACAACAACCAAAGTCAGCAAAAGGGAGAGACTGAAGAAATATCTGAGAGAAAGAGGTTTTATTTAATAAATAGTGTCACTGATTTTTCCATTCCCTAACTTGAACATTTGTACAGCAGGGAACTGCCTTTTTTTTTCTAAGCCCCAAATTTATGTGCACAATTCAGTGAGTTTTGATAAACAGAGCAGTGTAACCACCACCACCACTTACTTCTCTCGGGATCAGAGAGTGAAAGATGAGCCCAAGTTCTGACAGCTGCGTGTTGCCTGGGGAGGACAGCATGTGGGCAGCGGCCCCTCCAACACTCAACCTGGCCAGTTTCTATTGCAATCAGCTGCAGAGAGCAAGGCTTTAGCTGCTTAAGAGCTGACTATATGGTCACTGGAACCCAGAGGGGAAAGACATACATAGTCTTAAGTGACAGTGATAATAAAATATGCTATAATTTGCTCATAGTAGGATTATACCTTCAGCCTAAGGCTGGTTCTCTTTGCCTCTATACTTTTCTCTGTAATCCAACCTCTGCCAGATATTCTTCAATAAAGCTGTGTTGCTTAGTATGATAGTTACCAGCCACATATAATTATTTAAGAGTAAAAATTGACTGAAAAATAGTTTCTAAGTTGCTCAATTTCAAGTGATCAATAGAGATACAAGGGGACTTCAAAAAGTTCGTGGAAAAATGGAACTGAAACAGAAGGGAATTTTTCCATGAACTTTTTGAAGACCCCCTGAATGTGGCTAATGCCAACTGTACTGAAGAGCATAGCTGTAAGACACTTCCATCCGTCACTGCAAAATGTGCTATGGGATAGCACTAGTGTAGGCCTACCAACGGCTCTCCAGTCTACTAGATACATTTGCAAATCCAGAAGACATATAGAATACAATTCTCATAAAAAGCATGGCTTGTAAACAATTAAAATGGCAACTTCAGATTCAACTTCAAATTTAAAATGACAAGGATGCCAATTTAGAATGGGTTTTTTCTGAACCTGATTTCAAACCTGGTGTACCATAAAATTCCTCAAGTAGCTCAATGAAATAATCAGGCTCCATGTAACAAAATAAAAAGCAAAATTCTATTTAGGATTTAATTTTAAAAAGAAAAGCAATTCAATAAATTAGATTAATAAAGCATTATCAAGTTTATTTGAGAATGACCCAAGAAAAAGGAAAGAAAGAAAAACCAATTTAGACTGTCAGCTGAATCTTCAAATCTGAAACTAGCATCAATTACTTATGTCACTGAATTCTGCTTTTTAAATGAAACTTGTTTAAACAAGCAATTCAAATGAAAACCATTCTTCCAGCTGGTGGAATGTTGGCATGTTATGTGGCAGTTTTTAGTAGCCAACTATTTAATGATTTCAACAAAATGTGCAAGAGAACCAACCTCAGCTTCCATGATGCCAAGACCAGAAAAACTAGATGGTACCTGGCTACCACTGCCGACTACCCCGAAAGAATAATTTTAAAAAGGATCTGAATAGAGTGGGAGAAAAATGTGGAGCAAAACTCAAAACCATAAAAAAGACTATGTCTAACAGAGAGTGGTGGAATCCCTGGGACTATGGCCCTAAGGCATCCTTGAGGTCTGGAACTGAACTCAGGCCCATGGCTCAATTTTCAGCCCCAAAGTAGGTCTATAAGGAGAGTAATAACACTAGTATGCACTCCCCAGAACAATGAGCCATTTGAAAACAAAAGGTCAGAATTTGATTAAGGATAAAGTTGAGTAGGAAAGGAGGAGAAATGGATCTGGGAAATAGGAAGTGGAATAAGTGATTCTGCATTGTGGGGATTACAATCAGTGACATGAAACCAATGAGTGAACTGTTGAATGGAAAACTGATTTACTCTGTAAACCTTCACCCAACTCACAATAAAAAGTTAAATAAAGTTGGCATGAGATAGTAAATCTACATTAATACAAACTTTGCACAAGTTGGTGACTCACCTCTAAATCAGTTCCAGCCAGAGTTGCTCCCCTTAGATTACAGTTCTTCAACTTTGCGTTTTTTAATGTAGCAACTCGCAGGTTAATTCCTGTCATCTGACTTCCTTCCATGTCCACACCTTTCAGATTAGCACCTAAAATGAACATATTTGGGGTTAAACATAAAAATGTTTATAATTACCATGTTTAAGAAACTGCAAGGTGACTTAACAAAGGTGAAAAGTAAAAGTTTTGTTTACCTTTGGGAAATGAATTTGTGAACTATAAACCACAAACTTTCAACCAACTTAAAAGTCTAAGTTTTATATATACAAAGCTCATTGTCAAAGACCTGCCTAAATATATAAATGAAGACTGTTTTAGGGTATCTTATGGAGGGGCGAGAATTCAATTGGGTCTTGTGAGATACTTAGTGATTTTATAACATGCCTCTCTAAGTTTATGACAAGGGAGATAGCACTATGTATCCTAAATATACAAGCAAACAAAGTGACCAGTTCACAGACACAACAAAACAATAATGAATTCATATACAAAACATTAAATCTAAAAATGACAAAAACTGCCTGGGTTTATGTCAACTGAAATCCTTCCTGTTGGTTAGTATAAAAATACTGTGTTCTATTCGAAAGCTTAAGATGTTGGTATTTAATTCACCAATTTAATTAGGTATTACAGAGCAGATTTTTTTGGTCCTCAAATTTAACAGGATATGACTGAGACCAAACAGAGGCATCTTACACCTACACAAATTTTCCAGGTATGATGACAGAAGAAAACTACCCCTGGGCTTTTTACTGTGTGGTACGTTTCCACCATTAAAAAAAAAAAAAAAAAAGTAGCAACTGTAGACAGGATCTCACCTTCTAAATTGGCTTTAAGACCAGAGGGATCCTCAAAATTACACAGTTTCAGGGATGCCCCTTCAGCGTTAGAACAGAGCATCTTGACCCCCTGGAGATTTGCACACTGGCAAAGAAAAAAGAAAAGGCCATGTTTTACGTTCTGGAATTTTGTTTGGAAAAGAAAAACTTGTCTCAAATAGTATAAGAAAAAAGTTTTCCTATTCGACACACTCACAATCAGACTTCCCTAATTGATCCTAACAGAGTTGAGAACTGTTTTAAGGAAACAGTTCAGATTGTTTTAAAAGCGCCAAAGGAACAATAGCACGCGCACTTCACAAGAAACATTAGGATTTGTTTGAATAAAGAAGTCGGGGGGTGTCATAACTATGATATCCCTATTTCTACTTGTAAAAACAGCAGTGGGAAAAACCTTGTAAGAGGTTTGAACTTTTTCTTTCTTATTCTAATGAAGGTATCAATAAATGGAATATCTGGTGTTGTAAAACTCTACTTTCACCTTTGTTTCAAAGCTCAAAATACAAATGCCAACAATTAAAGGTATTGTCTAGCTACAAAACACAAGGTATTTATCAAGTCTTTGTGTAGCAACCACTGCTATACAACACTGTCAAACGTGAACACCCAAATCACAGTGCATGTTGAGAAATAGTGCGGCACACACAGACTGTTGAACATTGATGCCAACGGACAGATCACTGGATGGTTCCTAGGGCAGAGGTGTCACGGTTTATGAGGGAAAGAACCAAAGCCGTAAGCTGGGTTGGTGCTGTTGTTGGTTAGTGCTGTAGAGTCGGTTCCGACTCATAGCGACCCTGTATAGGATTTTCAGGCATGGCTGGTGAGTTTGAAGTGCTGACCTTGTGGTCCAGTGCATTATCCTCCAACGCCACACCAGGACTCCAAAAACTGAGTAAGAAGTTACGGTTCCGACCCATAGTGACCCTGTACAGGGTTTCCGAGGGTGTAAATCTTTACGGGAGTAGAAAGCCTCATCTTTCTCCCACAGAGCGGCTGGTAGTTTCGAACCGCTGACCTTAAGGTTCGCAGCCCGATTCGTAACCACTACACTACCAGAGCTCCTGTCATAATCCTATAGTACATTAATGTATCCACTATTGACACTGTTGTTGTTGTTATGTGCCATCAAGTCGGTTCCGACCCATAGCGACCCATACAGGATTTTATTTTACTTAGACCCACAATCAGTGCTCATGGAAGCAGTAGTCCAAGGAAACAAAGTACAGAATTGTGAAAATGTGCTGTAAAAGACCTATTGATGAAAGTGTTAAAAAGTAAAGATGCTGAAGACGAATGTGTGCTGTGGTATTTTTAATTGCCTCATATGCATGGGACGACTAGACAGTAGGAGGACTAAAGAAGTGGTGCATTTGAATTACAGTGTTGGTGAAGAATATTAACTATCCTATGGTCTACTGGAAGAAGGAACAAATCTGTGTTGGAAGAAGTATAGCCTGAAGGCTCCTTAGAAGAGAGGATGGTGAGTCTTCATCTCATGTACTCCGGACATGTTATCAGGAGGGGCCAGGCTTGGTAAATTCATGCTTAGTAAAATAAGGGTGGGCGAAAAAGAGGAAGAACATCAACGAGATGGACTGACACAGGGGCTTTAACAATGCGTTCACATGAAGAAATGATTGTGAGGATGGTGTTGGAGCAGGAATTGTTTTGTTGTGCCTAAGGTCATCATTAGGAATCCTAGTGTGGCACTGTGGGTTAATGTGCCAGACTGGATCAAGTTCACCAGTCACTTCTCGGAAACCCTACACAGGTCGCTACGGGTCGGAACCGACTCGATGGCACTTAACAACAACAAAGGTCATCATGAGTTGGAACTGACTTGGTGATACCTAACAACAACAACATGCGTTGTTTCATGTCCAGGAGACATTCCATGAAATAAGCCATCCTGTAATTTGAAGGCTGTGCAAACACCATATTAAAACATGATGCGAGCCTACTTCTGGAGAGCCTCATCACTGCTGCAGTTGCTGTTAGACAATGGGGGAGCAGGTGGTAGCATCAGCGGCAGCTGAGAGGGCAGCGGCCAGAGTGGAATCAGAGGAAGCTGGTGAGGAGGAAGCTGAATGCACCCTGCCACACCTGCCCAATCAGCAGGAGCAGCCTGGGCCTGCAGCCATCTGCCTGTTTCATGAAAACCAGGCTGTAGTTAAACAAATAAAACAGGGAACAAATGACTAGCTAAAGCAAGGTACTCTGTTAGACACAGTTAATTTAGCAGTTATACACACACAGGTCTTGGTCTAGATCTCACCATTGGTGCTGCGTATGTCCTTTAATACCAAATGGAACAGGAAACTAACATAAATGCATACATATATAGACATGTTTAAAAATAAATGCATACACACACACACATATACATGGAGAGGACCACTGAGATACTAACTTCCACAGACTGACGCCATACCAGCTTCATGTGAAAATATCTTTCTTTGCCAAGCATCTACAGAGTAAATAATATGTTCCCATTCCAGTAACAAGGTTGAATATAAGATTTCAGAGGTGCTTTTCAGCTTCATCAATATACTTCACTGGAAACATCCTGATGTTTACCCCCTCTGTTGAGGAGACTGTGATCTAATTTCAAGATTAATTTCCTGTTAGCTGATAATCCTTTCAGCTCCAGGTTTAATAAGGCTATCAAAGAAACAAAACCAACCCATTTCACTTTCAGAGCCTTCAGTTTTATCATCAACTTAACTGAATTATCTTTTGAAGTAAATCCTGCAGTAGGAGACAAAACTCCTGATCTGTTATACTATAAAGATCTAGTTTTCTCTTTTACCCAAAATTGATTCTTACATCAAGCACTGATCCAGAGAGATCGGCTCGTTCAAGATTTGCAAAGCAGAGATTAGCATGTGCAAGATTGCAGCGGCTTAAATTGGCCATTTTGAAGTTAATGTATCGAAGGTCCAAACGAGAAAGATCAGCACCACTGAAGTTTAAACCCTAAAATTAAAAAACACAAATTGTCACAATACTTAAATCCTCTGAGCGTACAAAATTTAATTAGTGTAACTAACCATCAAGTTTTTTAAGATGCAATTGGCAGTTCACTCAGTTGGCGTTTATTACAAAACATAATCAAATGGAACTCAGAAACATAAAATAAATATCCTTAATGGGTTCCTGAAGAAACTCTATTTATATATGAGAGGGCTTCAAAAGTTAGTGGAGAAATAGAACTAAATGATGAATAGAATTTTTCTATGAACTTTCTGAAGCACCCTTGTAAATATTAGAATGTCATCTGGCTATACTGCATTTATGTGCAGCAGTATCTGAAGCGGCATCTCTGTTAGTCACCTATCTCCTGATAAATGTCATTTTAGCTAATACGGTAATTCAAGAGAGTCTTATTTAAGAAAGTAAGAATTTTGGTTTAAAAAAATCTTTAATTCTAAAATAATTAACAGTACCTGCCACTGACTAACCATGCATAGCAACTGCACAAACAACTGAGTTGTTATTTTAATTGCTGCAATTTCCAAATAGGACTCAAATATTGGTACGTGAGGCACAGGCGACAGAAAAGGCTTTTATGTCTTTTTACTAACTTTTTGGGATTAAATCAGTGTTATTCCCCATAATTTAATGATATATTTCATGAAAAAACAAAGCAAGGAAAACCAAAACAAGCCCCTAAAAAATATACAATCATCGCAGATTTTCAGGTATAAATAACCCATGTTAATGTTTGTTTTCACTACCTGGCAACGTAATTCTGACTTGGTTGGAGTGGCGAGCAGAAATCGTACAAATTCCTTTCGGGATATTGGTGAATGATCCTCCGGTGGCTGAGAATTCTTGGACAAGACAATAACATATTAGTGGGGCATTCTGGGAGACAACTACAGTGAATGCAATATTTGCTAGTGTAAAAAGAGATTTACCTTTATTGCCACTTCTAGGTGTTCAATCAATGAGTCAATACCAAAAAATCTGGCTTCTTCTAACACACCTGTCAGAATAAAAATGATTTGACTTTTATAGAAGATGATTCTTCTGGTGTTGATAAAATTCTTTATGTTAAATTCTCATAAAGGAACTGAAAATGAGTAAGGAAGCCATCAGTTAACATACAAGAAAGTACTTCATGTTGGAAGCAAGACATAGAGAATATGTGAAAATATGTAAAGCAGAGAGTCGTTTCTATATAGTTTACATACTGTAAAGGAAAATGTAGAAAACTAATGAATTAGAATGAAAGCCTTCCATATTTCATAATTATTTCTAGTAATTACTTTCAATAGGCCACAGGCAAGAAATTTTAATATCACATATGCATAATATCATTAAGTGATGTGATTGTGAATCCAATAAAAATGATTAGTTTATCTAATCCTAACATTTCATTGACTTTTTAACGGAGCAGATCGGAATAAATTTGTCATAGATAATCTTTTCTTCTGTTGAATAACTTTATGGAAATAAATAAGCCAGATTCACAACAGATATGACAGGTATAATTGTTGTTGTTGTTAGTGCCACTGAGTCAGTTCTGACTCACAGTGACCCTGTACAGGGTTTCTGAGGAGTGGCTGGGGGTTTGAACCATCAACCTTGCGGTTAGCAGTCCAGCACTTATCCTATAGCACCACACCAGGATTCCAAATATAATTTAGGAACCTGCTATAGGAGAACTGGACTTTTAAAAAATATTTTAGATGATAAAAGGGATTTCATTTATCATTTACTTTGCTTAATTTAGTACGATGTAATAATAAAAAAAAAAAAACCAGTCTCTAGGAGACGTAATACACTTACTTCTTCATGTCTGTTAATAAACATTTTCATCAGAGGATATGGGAATACATTTAGTATACATGGTCTTTCAAGTATAGATCTTAGTCATTTAGTGGGCTGAATTTACCGAACAAAAATTAGTAGGATAAAGGCTCAAAGTGACTGGCTTACAAAGTTTCAATAGGAAATTTAGTTTAAGAGTGTGTGGGGGAAGACAGAGCTCCCACTGAATAGTTTCCACCTTGTCTAGATGATTCTGGCAAAAAGAGATAAGGATAAGATTCCTATGATTCAATAGTAATTGTTATCATGACTAATTGCGACTGTCACAATTGTAAAGGTAGAATAGAAGTTTTGTAACAAAAATGGGGGAGTAGTTAATCTTACAGTCCAGAAACAGAGAACCCTAGGACCATCAAGGGAGAAGAGCAGAAGCAGAACGCAGGACCTTATCCAGAGAAACAGCAACACCAGAGATGGAGGCAGAGATGGGGACATGGAGAGAGGAAGCAGCTGAGAACTCTAGATCCATAGAAAGAGAGGGACTGAGAGCTGGCGACCAGGAGGCAGGCTTGCAGAATGTGCCCTTTGGTGGTTTAAATTATTATATATGCCTGAGTGTTTAAAAAAAAAAAAGTTAAAATGAATAGAGGGAAATACTGTTACTGATAGTACATGGAAGGGATTATAATCATTGTAATGAAACAAAATATATGATTTGTTGAATGTAAAACTGATGATCTGCCCTGTAAACTTTTACTCAATTCACAATAAAAAAATTAGGACTCAGAAATTACAAAGAAAATAGAAGGCAGTCCCTCCCTTTAAAATGGTTCAAATTAATAAGGGTAACAAATACACAGGGGAAACACTGATAGAGAAACATAACAGATATGGAAAAAATCACAAGCAGTTACTTGGAAAGAATAAGGTCTTTCTCCACCTCTAGTATTCCACTTATGAAACAAAGGTCACCTGATATAGATATATTACCACTTAGGTATGCACTCTGGCATAAGGCTTCCAGTTCAAAACCAAAAAGGATCCATCCCTGGATTCTTCATGAACAGGCAGTCAAACTGTGACTGACATCTGTCCCTACCATGAAAGTGGTTCTAGTGGGTCTTAACTCTCTGTTTGCTGAGATCTTCTGATTAAATCAGAACCTCTCACAGAATGTAGTGAGGATATCTTCTTAAGTTTTAAATCTGAACCTTAAAGAACTTCCAAAAACTCTTATAAATAAAGGATAGTCATGGAGAACAATTAGTTGACAAGTAGAAGCAATATTTAGTGTATTTTCTACTAGAACCAGAATGTGCTATGTCCATATTCCCATGAGGCACAATACATTTGGTGACGCTGAGTAGGAACATGTACTTGAGATTCCCACAGTCTCCACCACTCAAGTGTCAACATCAGACCCAAGTCTGTCACTGGGAAGTCTCTGATATCAACCCAACTAATGGAGTCCTGGTGTGGTGTTGTGGATTAATGCACTAGACTGTAAAGTCACTTTGAACCGCAAAGTCAGTGGTTCAAGCTCACCAGCTGCTCCTCAGAAACCCTATATAGGGTTGCTATGGGTCAGAGCCGACTTGACAGCACTTAACAACAACACGTTACTATCATTTAGGTCTTAGAGAAGTTACTTAAACTCCCTCCCAAATTATATTTCTACATTTGTGAAGTGGAAATAGTAATATTTTCCCCATAAAGTTATCAGAAGTCATTAGAGAAAGAGATTGTGATTATTATCTGGGATAATGTCTGGCACTTCAATAAATAATTGCTATAATATGCACTGGACTGCTAACCAAAAGGTCGGCAATTCAAATCCATCAGCCACTGCTTGGAAACCCTATACAGGGTTGCTATGAGTCAGAACTGCCTTGCTGACACTTAACAACATGATTATTATTAAATTATGTTTTCTGACACTGAAGACCATTCTCTTGTCACTATTATCAAATGGGTTCAGAAAGTCATGTCAGCTTAAAGAAAAATATTAAGATGAGCAAAAAGTACTTTGAAGAAGCATTGGATTGAGGTGGGATTGCGTTGGAAGAAAGGGAAGCTGGGTGATTAAATTCAAGGGAGAGGGTTCTGAAAACAAGGGAAGAATAAATGGAAGAAATGAAGCAGGGAAATGAAGGTAGTAAATTTTAAAAAATTTCACTGATTCAAGCACAACTTACAGAAAGCAAGAAATAAATGGGAAGAAGATAAGTAAACCACTGTAGATAATTTGAAAACACACAGTTACCTGGGGCAACTTGTAGGTAATGTGAAGAGTTTGGATGGAAATTGCACTAATCGAAGCAGTGCTTTATTTATAAAATGAATCCAGTAGACAGTTCTGCTGACTGAACAACTGAATAAACAAGAAAAATGCTGGAGAAATGTACAAAAGGAAAAATAAAGAAGGATTCAAAATAGTTTAGGAATGCAAAGATCTGAAAGAATATGAATCTACAGCTGAAACGTTACTTTTTGCCAGGGAGGATATGAAGTCACGAAGGATACAAGGAGAAATTAAAACGAGAGGAATGAAAGAGCTAAATGAAGTACCGCCCATATTAACTTTTTAGTAGTTCTAGCTTTCCGTGAAAACCCTATGCGGGGTCGCTATGAGTTAACACATGAGAATTAGTCTGAAGAATGCCAGTTTGTAATTTCTGTAAGTCACATGCAGATGCAAACTACTTAAGAACTTCCATTAATGTTTATATTCCTTTTAAAGTTTACCCATTACCAAAAAATAAAAGTTATTATTTGACCCTTTCAGCTAGCTCCATCACTGTTCTCTATTTCTACCATCACTATTCTCGTTGCCTCTTTTTTTATTTTTTATTTTAACTTTCTACACGTGAGGTGAGCTAAAACCGCTGACCCTGCGGTTCAAACAGACTTTGCAGTCCAGTGCATTAACCCACAGTGCCCCACCAGGACTTCGGATTGCCATGGAGTTGGTTCCGACTCATATCGACCCTGCATAGGGTTTCTGAGGCTGTAAATCTTTACGGAAGTTCTTCCTCCCAGAGAACAGCTGATACTTTCGAACTGCTGACCCTTGAGGTTAGCAGCCTGACTCATAACCACTATGCTACCAGCATTCCTTGTTTGGCTGGTAGTGTTTTCAAAACACACAAAAATGTCACTTAACAGTTTAGATTTATAGCTTTTCTTTAAAATCAAGGCTCTGGCATCCTGTGTCCACATTCCCATGAGGCACACATTTGCTGAAGCTGAGCAGGAATGTGTATCTGAGATTCCCACACTCCCCACCACTCCTCAAGTGCCAACATCAGACCCAGGTCAGTCACTGGGAGGTCTCTGAGCTTGAATATGCAATGTTTGCTTTATAAGGACTTTCATCTCTGATCATCCCCATCAACCTTCATAAGAATCAGGGACGAAGGTAATTTTAAAATCCACTTTCCAAAGGGGGCTCAGAGACATAACATGACTTTCATCAAGCTAAACATAGTAAGTTGTAGAGTCCTGGTGTGGTACTGGGTGGCAAAGTTGGTATGAACTGCAAGGTCAGCAGTTCAAGCTTACCAGCCGCTCCTCAAAAACCCTATGCAAGGTTGCTAAGGGTCGGGCCAACTCAACGGCACTTAACAACAACAAGAAGTTATACAGTCAAGACTCTAATCCAGATTTAGGATTTAAAAGCATGATGGTCCCTTTTGAACACACTAATGCTCAACCTAATGGGAAGGTCCATAATTTGAAGCCAAAGCAATACCAAAATTCTATTTTAAAACAAAGAAAATCCTTTAAACTCCCTTGTGTTGAAATGCAAATCTACTTAGAATCTAAATTTGAAATTTATGGGTTAGACACATATCTATACAAGGAAAGATATCTACCTATGCCCATGTGTATCTCTTTCTATGTGTTGTTTTTGTTGTTAAGTGCCATCAAGTCAGTTTCGACTCACAGTAATCCTTTATAGGGTTTCCGAGTTGAACCACCCACCTTGCAGTTAGTAGTCCAGTGCTTATCCTACAGTGCCACACCGAAAACATCTTCTAAAATTATATATATTCATATATTTGTGAAAAAACAAATGTATGAGTACTTATAATGAAAACAAAGAAATGAAAAAGATATACGTTCGATTTAAGAAATACTACTAGGTCAGTGACATAGCCACAGCGGACTAGAGTGGAGAGTGAAGCATCCAGCTGATAAGAAGAGAGGGCATATGCATAAGAACACCCACACTTGCAGATAATACCCACTTGACCTGGCTTCAATGATCGGATGATTAGAGTTCAACTAGAAGAAGAAATTAAGAGGGAAAAAAGAGTAATCTGATACAATTTGATGAACTTGACCTACACTTATGGATGCAGTAGCTCAAAAGAGGGAACAAATCTTTACAGCAAGGATCATTCCAACCCCCCCAGCCCCTCCATACACAGAGTAGACAGGGATGGGCAACTTGGACATTGGCTACCCAAAATGGGAGGGCTAAAAAGGCAAGAAGTGACTGGTTTACAAGCTTTCAAGAGGGAGCCTAGATCCAGAGGGTGTGGAGGAAGGTAGAATCTCCACTAAGTAGTATCCAACCTGTCTGGGTGGGGCTGATGAAAAGAGTTGGGGATAGTACTCATGTGGCACAATAGTGAATAATTGCTATCAGGGCTGACTGTGAGGGTTGGAAACGTAAAGATAGATGTTTTGTAGAAAAGGAAGGGAGTGATTAACTTTGCAGTCCAGGAGCGGAGGTCCCTGGGACCATCAAGTGAGAAGATTGAGTGCAGGACTCTAACCAGAGAAGCAGTGACGCCAGAGATGGAAGCAGAGACGAAGATGTGAAGAGATGGAGCAGCTGGGAACTCTAGACCCAGAGAGGCAGAGGGGCTGTATGCTGATGACCAAACGGGGGGCAGGTTTGCAGGGTATACCCTTTGGTTGGTTGATGATACATGGAGGGAATTGTAACCATGGCAATGAAATGATATATGATAGGATGAATGTAAAGCTAATGTTCTCCCATGTAAACTACCACATAATTCACAGTAAAACATTAAATAAATAAATAAAATCTACCAGCTGATCCGCAGGAGAAAGATGAGGCTTTCTGCTCCCATAAAGATTTACAGCCTCAGAAACCCTATGCAGGGTCACTATGAGTCGGAACCGACACCACGGCACATAACAACGACAACAACAACTACGTAAGAGGAGTCCTGGTGTGGTGCTGTGGGTTAATGAGCTGGGCTGCAAAGTCAGTTTGAAATGCATGGTTGGTGGTTCACGCTCACCAGCTGCTCATAGGAAACCCTATACAGGGTCAACATGGGTCAGAACTGACTTGACGGCACTTAACAACAACTAGGTAAGTGAAAATAAAGTAAACATCCTAAGCTTACAAAAATGTGAGGAACTGGGACAAACTTAGGTGCTTTAATACTTGTCATAAATACATTATTAAACATTACTGAAAACACAAACAGCAGAAGACAAAATAGATGACTATGACCTCCTAAAAATTAGACAATTACATGCATCAGAAGATTTTGCCAAAAGGTTAAGAAGGGAGGCAACAGACTGGGAAAAAAATATTTTTTTATTAAGGACTAATCTCAAAACTTTATATAAAGCTATATATAAAGTTTTATATAAAAAAGCTATTAAAAAAAAAAACAAAAAAACAACAACCCAATTGAAATCTGGACATAGGACATGAACAGACACTTCACACTGAGGAAGACAGTTAGGCATCCAACAAACATAAGAAATGTTCACGATCATTAGTTAGACAGATGCAAATCAACATAATGAGATATTGTATCACACCAGCATTAATAGCAAAGTTAAAAAAAACACAAAAACAGAAAACAACAAATGCTGGCGAGGGTGTGGAGAATCTGGAATCTTCCTTCTTTGCTAGTGGTACTGTAAAATGGTTCATTCACTGTGAAAAACGGTGAGGTGCTACCCCAGAAAGTAGGAAATAGAAACACTGCATGACCTAGCATCCCACTACTTGGTATATATCCAGAAGAAATAACAGCCAGGAAAAGAATAGATATATGCACATATATAGTTCATCGAGGAACTAGCCACAATAGCAAAAAGATGGAGACAACCTAAATGTCCACCAGTGAAAGATAAACTCTGGTACATATACACAATGGAATACTATACAATGCTAAAGAATAATGGCCAATCTGCAAAACACCTCAAAACATGGATGAACCTAGAGGACATTATGTTGAGTGAAATAAGTCAATCATAAAAGGACAGATCTTGCATGAAACCACTACTGTAAAAACTCAAGATTTTCATGCTAAAAAAACCATTCTTTGATGTTTAGCAGGGGTGGGAGGGTAGACACATGTTAACTTGGGTGATGGGGAGGGCAATATATACAAGAAGTGGGAGGCTGGAAGAAGAACGACGACGATAGGTGAAGGCACAGGAAGTATTCAAGGACTAAAGGAGACAGAGGTAAAGAGTGATATATACACAAACTTGAACAGCAGTGTTCTGTGTGTAGATTCATGGGCAGAGACACTGGCTGAATGGGTATGAGAGGATATATAAATAAATATATATATATATATATATCCTCTGGTAGCGTAGTGGTTACGAATCGGGCTAAAAACCTTAAGGTCAGCAGTTCAAAACTACCAGCCGTCCACACGAGAAAGATGAGGCCTCAGAAACCCTGTGCAGGGTCGTTATAAACCGACTCCACGGCACATTACCACTACCATATACATATATATATATATATAATCACAAAGATATGAGAGTTGTAAAGAGGATTTGTACATGGTAATCACAGGGATAAATGTTGCACGGAAGGGACTATAATCACTGAGATGAAACAAAGCATGATTGTTGGCTGTAAAACTGATGATCTTGTCTGTAAACCTTCACTCCAGTCATAATGAAAAGATTTTTTTTTAAATGCGAGAAATTATATTAAAAACTCACCCAATAAATTAATGCCATCATTTACAATTAGCTGTCCGTGTCGCAAGTAGTTCAAAATGGGTTCAAAGTACTCAGGACTTCGGTCTATTAAGAAAGCTCCTCTATGATCTTGCTTATTTCCCCAGACGTCTGTGTTACCATTAAAATGAACAAAGCCCCCAGTAAACAGAAAACAAAGTTAGAAATTTAAAGAATGAAAATTTTGTAAATTTTTACATTTGCAAAAATTACTGATAATCACTCAAGAGTAAAGGACAGGAGTTTAAACAGTTAATACAGACACAAATAGACCGTACAAAATCTGAAAACAAGATGCTTTACTCACCTTTGTCCTTAAACATGTGGGCCAGCATACTGTCAGGTTCTTTATTCACTAAAGTGCTCCTAAGAATTCAGGGAAAAAAATTGATTTCTCCATTTGTCTTTATAAAAAACATATTTAAGTCAAGAGTATACTTGATCCCAGCTGCTCTCTCAAAAAGATGCATGCTATAACCTGGTAGGAATAATGCTGGGAAACAAAAACGTGCAGTAAGTTGCCATTTATCAAAAATCCCTTCTAATCTGGTACTTCCTTTGATTTAAATCTTGTTTTAGCTTCCTTTAATTTAAATACTAATGTATTTTTCTAGCAACCTATTATATAAAAATATTCCTGATCTTCAAAACTAACATTTTTTCAGATCCTTTTAGTATAAGCATTTATGTTTTCTATATATTTGGATACTGTTAACTTCAGCATGTGTAAATATGTATATTACTTGATATTTAAAAAGCATGTTCTCAAACACAGAAAGCATGCTTTTCATGCATTGGCTGCAATGACTTAGAAAAACCATTTTCTACCTTAAGTCTTTCTAAAAAGGCTTTCAGACTACAGTGCATATTTAACCAGCATTTGAATATTGTTTTTTCTCTCATTTTTAAAAAATTGTGAATTAAGTAAAGATTTATAAATAAGATAATCCATTTTATATTCACCAAATCATGTACTTTGCTTCACCTCAATGACTGCAATCCCCTCTAAGGTACAGTGGTCCTATTCCTTCCCTGTGATTACCCAGGTACAAATACACCTTCTTTCACACTCATTGATTTGTGGGATATATATCCTACTCTTTTTCCCATACTCATTCAATCTATGTCTGTCCATTTATCTACACACAGAACAATGCTGTTTCAAGGTTATGTATATATCACTATTTACCCTCTATCTCTTTCAGCCCTTGCATACCTCCTCCCTGTGTCTTCACCTGTCTTCACCATTCTGCCAACCTCCCTCTTCTATACTGTCCTCCCTATCATCTGAGTTAACATGTGTCTACCCTCTAGCCAGTAAATTACTCTCCCTTCCCTCCCACTAACCATCAAAGAATGTTTCTTCTGGCATGAAAATCTTCAAGTTTTTACAATAGTGGTCTTATGCAATATTTGTCCTTTTGTGATTGACTTATTTCACTCAGCATAATGTCTTCCAGCTTCATCCATGCTAGGAGGTGTTTCACATTATTCTTCAATACTGCACGGTATTCCATTGTATGTACGCATCAAAGTTTATTTCTCTATTGTTTCATTGATGGACATTTAGGCTGTTTCCATCTTTTTGCTATTGTAAATAGTGCTGCAACAAACATCAGTGTGCATAAATCTACTTGTGTCCTGGCCCTTACTTATTTCTTGTGGATATATACACCAAGGAGAGGGATTGCTCGGTCATATGGTATTTCTAGTATGTTGCTACAGGATTAGCACTGGACTGCTAACCACAAGGTTGGTGGCTCAAACCCACCAGCCGCTCGTTGGAAAACTTATACAGGTCACTGTGTGTCAGAAATGACTCAAGGAGACTAAGCAACAGTGATATTTCTACTTCAAACTTTCTAAGGAAATACTACACTACACCTTTTTACACAGTGGTTGAACCATTACAGTCCCACCAGCATTTGTTGTTTTGTTTTTTTGAACTTTGTGATTTAATGCTGGTGTGATAGGATATCTCATCGTTGTTTTGATTTGCATCTCCCTAACGGCTAATGATCGTGATTATTTTTTCTTATGTTTGTTGGATGCCTGAATGTCTTCTTTGGTGAACTGTCTGTTCATATCCTGTGCCCATTTTTCAGTTGGGTTGTTTTTTTCTTGTAGAGGTATTGCAGTTTTCTATAAATTTTAGAGATCAGTCCCTTGTCTGATAAGCCATTGCAAAAAAATTTTTCCCAGTCTATTGGCTTCCCCTTTACTCTTTTGGAGAAATCTTTTGATGCACATTAAGTGTCTAATTTTTAGGAGGTCCCAGTCATTGATTCTGTCTTCTACTGTTTGTGTGTTTTTAGTAATGTTTAATAGTGTATTTATGCCACGTAATAGAGCCCCTAAGTTTGTCCCTATTTTTGCACTGATGATATTTATAGTTCTAGGCTTTACATTACATTTAGGTCTTTAATCCATGTTGAGTTTATTATTGCATATGCTGTGAGATATGGGTCTTGTTTCATTTTTCTGAAATGGATTTCTAGTTTTGCCAGCACTATGTGTTGAAGAGATAGATGATTTCTTCCCCATTTAATGTGCTTTGGTCCTTTGCATATGGATTTACTTCTGGGTTCTCAAATCTATGTACCTCTCTTGTTGTACCAGTACCAGGCTGTTTTGACCACTGTGGCTGTGTAGTAAATTTTGAGATCAGGGAGTGAAAGGCCTCCAACTTTGTTATTAAACGGTGCTTGCTTATCTGAGGTCTCTTTCCTTTCCATACAGTTAGTGATCATTTTTTTCCATTTCCTTAAAGAAGGATGTTGGAATCTGGACTGGGATTGTGTTATATATACAGACTGCTTTGGATAGTGTTGATATTTTCACAATGCTAAGTCTTTCTATCCATCAACATGATATATTCTTCCATTTCTGTCTCTTTTGGTTCTTGTAGTAATATATTACAGTTTTCTTTATAGGTCTTTTGCTTCTGGGGTTAGATTTATACCTAAGTATTTCATCTTTTGGTTGGCTATTGTAAATGGTGTTCCTTTCTTAATTTCTTTTTCAGAACTGTCTTTATTAGTGTATAGAAATCCAACTGATTTCTGTACACTGATACTGTACCTTGCCATTTTGCTGAAGCTTTCAATGAGTTCCAATAATTTCCTTGCTGAGTGTTTAGGACTGTCTAGGTTTAGGATATCTTCTGCAAATTTTACTTCTTCTTTGCCAATTTGGATGCCTTTAATTTCCCTTTATTGCCTTATAGTTCTATTTAAGTCTTCCAACACTATATTGAATAGGGGTGGTGATAAAGGACACATCTGAATGTCATTTAAGGAAATCAGTAAATTGAAGGGAGAACACAAACAGCACCTATAGTTTTTCTCTGTAACACACACAGACATACACACACCTACCGTGTAGTTGTAAAGTACCGCCCGCCAACATTTAATGTTAGCCAGTCTGTGTGGGATCCTGATGGTCCTTCATGGGGTTTACAATCTGTTTGAGGATCTAGAGATAACATATAGAAAATAATACAAGTAATATTGATAGGAAATTCTAGAAAGCCAGCAGTTAACATTTTTAAAACTGAGCACACATACAAAACCATACCAGAAATACTAGGACAGTAAAACTCAAACTCAAAGACAGCATTTAAAACAAAACAGGTGATAAGGTATTCCCACAAACATCAACATCTGCCAAGAAAAAACAGGATGAAGCAAAAGGACACGTGATGAATGTGAGACTTCCAAAGTAATCCAGATATGCACATTAAAGTTCAGCAAGTGTATTTGAAAAGAGCAGACTTAGAGTAGGAGACTGTGGTGTGGTAAAGTATTTAGAATGTCTCTTCTAGCCTTAGTATTTACAATTCCCACCAAATGACTCTTTTCCTGGTAGATCTGGGTAAGAGAAGGTAGGGGAAGATACTGATAAGGTGACATGATTCAGGTACGGATAAAAGAGTTTATTGTAATTGCAAAGGCTTGAAACCAGCATGGGTATAAAATGAGCCATCTCAGAAGTGGAGTGGGCAATCTCACTAGAGCAAATTAGAGCCAGGCGTAGACTATGTCCTTTGGACCCTGAGATCCCTGTACACTGAACTTCCTTGACACAGGGTCAGAAAGCTGTAACACTGTACGAGTGACAGAGGAGCAACAGAACCAAGAACCAGAGTGGTGGACTTCCCAGCCCACGGAGCAAGTATAGCTGAATGACTTTGGGCAAGTCTTGCTAGCAGAATGGGGTGCCTTCAATTAAGATTAGGGGAGCTAGGTTTGTTGACCTGAGTGCCTTTGGGGTAAGACTGATGATTGTAGAATATGTGCCCTGTGAAAATTTATCAGCAACTCTAAAATAACTTTGTCACACTACCAGAGCAGGGATGAGGGCCAGAGACAAATCTACCTGTGGGCATGGCTGAGAAGCAGCTGTCCTGACAGGCAGACTGTGTCCTAGATTTTCTGATCCTGCACTTTAAACTAAATACACTTTCCTAACAAAGCCTGTAACTGTGAGTATGGTATCTGCGTTGTGTGTGGCCACTGCAATGAATGATCACACTTGGATAAGTAGAGAGTGCTGTGGGAAAGAGAACTGGTGTCACATTAATGGCAGAGGCACACGTCCAACACGTCCAAAGTGGGATGATGCGAATGGAGTTTGCAGTAAAATCTGAAAGGGCCACAAATGAACTCTCGAAGCCAAACAGCCAAACTCCTTTCTAAGACAAAGCATCATGATGAGGATAAATGCTGGGAACAGAATTCAAGTGGACCAGGGCAGAGGTTAAAAAGAAACAAAGAAAGAAAAAAAAAAAAGGAGTCCACCTAAAAATTCTAACAGAAGCAGAATTTTGTAGAAATTGAGTCTCATGTTTTAAAAAATGTATCACAAAAAACACAGAAAAGGGAACCCTAGAGTTACAAAACTATAAAAGGTTTTCTAAGGCAGCATGCCTTCAAGTTAAGAAAAATTACTTTCATATGAAACAGAATAAAAGAGAAGGACTGAGACCAAAACCAATACAAAATTATGAAAAGAACAAAAGAGTAATGAGCAGAATTGCATTCCTATAGATAATGAAAATGTGCCGGACAGAAATATGGGCAAGTACCTAATATTTCACAATATGCAAAAGTAAGTAAAGGAACAAGATACGAGAGAGCAAAATAAACTAAAATTACACATTTCAGAAAATGATGTGAGAGAACTCAGAAGAGAAAATCATCCAAGAACAACCCAGAACACCTGGACAAAGCAACTAGAATTATTGTACTTTTAAGAACGACAAAAATCCTTTGGATGGCCTACATAAAATACTTGACTTATGACAGTAAAAAATTATGACTGTCATCAGACTTTTCAACATCAACACTTTGTACCAGTATAAAATGGAGCATACCACTGGACCAATAAACAGCATCCCTATAAGTGGAGGAGTCCTGGTATGGCACTGTGGGATAATGCACTGGACCGCAAGGTCAATGTGAACCACAAGGTTGGCAGTTCAAACTCACCAGCTGCTCCTTGGAAATCCCATACAGAGTTGCTACAAGTTCATTTCGCTCAGCTTAACCATTAATACTCATGGAAGCAGCAGTCAATAAATCAAACGATGTATTATTGCATTAAGCAAATCTGCTGCACAAGACCTCATTAAAGTGTTGAAAAGCAAAGATTTATGTTTGGGGACTAAGATGTGCCTGATCCAAGCTATTGTATTTTCAATAACCTCATATGCGTGTTGCACAGTGAATAAGGAAGACTGTAAAAGAATTGATGCATTTGAGTTACAGTGCTGGAGGAGAATATAGAAAGTACCATGGACTGCCAAAAGAACAAACAGAATGGAAGCCAGGATGGTCACACTTCATGTCTCATACTTCAGACATATTGTTAGCAGGGACCAGTCCTTGGAGAAGGATATCATGTTTGGTAAAGTGGAGGGTCAGAGAAAAAGAGGAAGACCCTCAATGAGATGGGTTGATACAGTGGCTACAGCAATGGGCTCAGGCGTAGCACAAACATGACAATGACTTTTAATCCATTCTACCCATGTAGTCACACTCCTCCTATATTCTGTTTCTACTTCTAATGTTTGTCTTAGGTCTTTTACCTCAATCACTTCTACTTTTTCAGGGTCATTCTTAAACATTTCCGTAGGGGGAGATAACAGGAAAAAGGTCTGGGTTTGGCGTTGAATTCTGAGAAGTAATGATTTGGAAAACAAATTGACTCACAGGGTCCCATCTAGGGATGTGGGCACCTATCCATAGATCTGGGTTGCTACTCTTGGCTCGCTATAATAGAGATAAGCACTGGGTCCTCCAATTTCCCACAGGATAAAACTTGGCAAACACCTAATTTGATGGTTTGAGGGAAAGATGTCATAGTTACATCTATATCAACATTTTTGGCTGGTCCTAGGCAAAAGCCATTGGCACCTCTCCCATGGTAATGATACATTTTAGCCATATTAGCTTCCAAACCCACCCCATCTTGTCGGGGACAGGTTAGAACCCCTGGGCCCTAGGCCCCTCTACCTCTGGTTTCATATCCACTCCTTTACCCTGAGTCCCCTCCTACTAAACAGGGATTAAGGAAGGGGGAAGGACATCTCTAGTCCAACAAGAATAATTACACTGAAAAGAACAGCCTGGAGACAAAAGAAAAAGATCTCAAGACCTGAAACGCTAACAGAAACAGCCACAGGCACACAACCCATGAAGAAAGCACTCCATTTCCAATAAGCCTGCGCCCCTTTACTAAAAATTGATAAATACTCAACATACTACTCTAAAGAGGAAGAGACCCCATACCTTTAAAAGCCCCCGTGCACCCCAATCCCAAAGGGTCTACTCCACTTGGGAGACAGACTTGCTTCTCTCTTTGAAGTGTACTCTCACTTTGACTTAAACTATGCCCTCAATTCTACCAGTTCTACTGAGAAACGGTGACTTGGTGGGACTAATTCTTTAGACCCAAGAGAGCAAGAGGGACCAGGGAAAACCGTGACAGTATGACAGCAGTAAGGCCAGGCAGCCTCTCAGACTCTTGTCAAGGTCAATTTCAGGAACTCCCTGGGCAAGGGATCTACTTCCCACCAGTAACTGCTTTTCCCTTAGGGAGCGTCCCTCTTCACCTTCACCAGTCGGTCCCTTTGTTATTGTTGTTAAGTGCCATCGAGTCAGTTCTGACCCATAGTGACCCTGTATAGGGTTTCCGAGGAGCAGCTGGTGAGCTTGAACCACTGACCTTGCAGTTCAAACGGCTTTGCAATCTGGTGCATTAACCCACAGGGTTAATGGATTAAGTATACTAGTCAAGTGAAATAAAGAGCAGAATAGATAAGAAAACAGAATGCACCAATATGTTATCTACAAGAGATATATCAGAAACATGAAACAAGTAAACAACCAGGTATCCATGTGAAAAAAAAATTTTGAATTTTTTTTTTTACTTAAACACACAAAACCAAAAGAAGAAAGAAGATTTGAGTTACTGTCACAAGATTCTTTTTAGTGTTAGGCTTAATAATCCCATGTAAAGGATTTATCATTTTACCTTTTGGTAGACAAAATTGGCTCTTAGAGGTAAATCACTTACCAATAAATGGTTCTCCTTCACACACAAACAAAACATCATCATCCCTGGGGAAATAAAAATTTTAAAAGCCACTATCAAAACCTAGAAATCACATTAATTACCTACTGACTATAGTAACTATTCTTTTGAATTTTGTAGAAGATAGGTTTTGCTATAAAACTATATATAATGCAAAAAAAGCTGACTATCTAACTTTATAGTGTTCTGTTCAACCTCCTGACCTAAATATCTCTGGATTTAAATTAAAAAAAGATCAAGTATTTTTCTGAAAATAAAATCCACAACTGAAGAATTTACTATTATGCTCAAAGAATATGATAGAAGATATAGCCTGCTCTTCTTTTTACTCTTTCCCAAATCCAGAACTGCTGCATGCTTGTAATGTCAATTTCCATACTAAATCTAAGAAAAGTGACTCTCCTACAAACACTCCATTGCTGTACACTCAGTATGTATTTACATACCCAAACATAACTGGTTGGGCATAATTCATCATTTACATGCCCCTGCCCCCATCCCGCCATTAGTATAAATAAACGAGCTGAGAAGCACAACCTATTAGGCATATATTTTACAGCTCAGAAGGAGTTAGCTATGTTCTATGCTATAGAAGTTTTTATTTCCTATAAGAAATCATAGAAACACATCGAGATTTTCTTAGAACAGTCTGTGTTTGTTTAGGAGAAAATTAAGTTGATGTATATTATTCAACAATGAGACTCAAATACCCATAGAAACACAAAGAAGCTAGGAGATGGATATTAAAAAGACAAGAAAGTCTCTTAATTTATTTGGATTTGAAATGTAGTTTATACCTGTTTGCTCACTATTCCACTTAACTTTTTTACATTAGAAGGAAAATTTGTTTCTACTTCATGAACACAGATCAATTATTAAATGGTATGACCTTGAGTAAGTCACTTAAATTCCCAAGTGCTTAGTTCCCTCTTCTGTAAAACACAAGGACTGGAAATGATTAACTTCTAAGGCAGTATATACTATATTGAAAGGTCATTCTGACCTGGTTTTAAATAGAGATTAAATGGTGTATATCATTATAATTTAGGCCATCAGTATCTTCAAACCACCAATAGAAGAAATCATGTTTTGCCAATTCAATGAGATAACGTGGGCAAAGCAATCACAACATAATCTTACATAATTGATGTAAAACCAGTACTTAATTTGTGTTCCTTTCTCCATCTTCTTTGCTACAAACTTCTATGAGCCTGTGAGGATTTAGGGAGGTGAGCTACACACTTGTTTTAATGGATTAAATCAGCCTCAGATATTAAAAACAACAGCAACAAAAAAGCACAAACAAAAACACTACTATAGTGTTAATTGACAAGTTAACGCTTTTAAAAATTCCATCACATTTAATACAATTTTCACAATAGTAGTACTCTGGAATGTTTATAAAATTCAAAGCATTAGGAAATTAGTTTAATAATAATTAAGTGGCAAATCATTTAGATTTTTAAGTTAAAAAAAATGCAAGTCTTAAATTCACCTCTAGTAACATAAAGAAATTCCTCACAGACTTTCTGTACAGTTCATACAGCTACCTGTATGCTGAAATGTACTGAGATGGTTTTCTAGCTTATTAATATGTCTTAGTCCAAATGATTTAAACATCATAGAGCAAATTCTAAGCAATCACTTGCCAAAATCCTATATTCTTAATAGTAATTAGACTACTGCTTAAGGGAAACAGCATGGCACTGGAAGCCAAGGACATACTATGAGTTTGCCAGCTTATAAAATGGTGAAGGTTACCTTATCAAAGCAATATCGTCAATCAGTCCACCTTTCCCGTTATACACACTGGTGGCTTTTATGCCGAGTTTGCTGCTGGCCACAGAAAGCAAATCAGATAAAGTCCCATATACAGCAACCACCTGAAAACACACCCGATTAATTGGAACAACATGTACAATGAATTTCATCATCCATAAATTACTAACCATTACTAACACTATAAACAGGACTAAAAATTCAGGGTATCATAAAAAAGGAAATTTCAAGAAGCTCTTCACAGTGGTTCTTTTTTTATGACTTGAAGGATTTACTTAGTACCTAGTATTGCACCGATTAAGAACTGAAAAATAAAGTCATTTCTGATCAAAATCAATCTGTAATCTTAAAGTATGTTAATAATGCTCCAGTTCTGAAGAGAGAGCTAGATTTAAACACAGTCTTAACATTTTCAAGTTCTTCATGAAGACTTCTGTTGCCTGATCTATAAATGAAGAAAACAGTAGCACCCATCTGGGATGGTTGTTGAGTTAACGCATGATAAAACCTAAAACCTAACCCACTACCATCAATCAAGTTGATTCTGACTCTTGCCCACCCTATGGGAAAGAGTAGAATTGCCCCATAGGGTATCCAAGGCAGTAAAACTTTATGGAAGCAGATGGCCACATCTTTCTTCCATAAGTTCTAACTGCCAACCCTTCAGTAAGAAGTCAAGCATTTAACCACTGTGCCACCAGGTTTCCTTAGTGCATGGTAAGAGATTAACCAAGTGTTTGACACTATCAAATCCTTACTATATTGACTTTAACTTTTGTTAGGGTGGTAGTTATGTGCCGTGGAGTAGGTTCTGACTCATAGTGACCCTGCACAGGGTTTCTAAGGCTATAAATCTTTACGGGAGCAGAAAGCCTCATCTTTCTCCCGCAGAACAGCTGGTAGTTTCGAACTGCTGACCTTGCAGTTCACAGCCCAATTCATAACCACTACGCTACCAGGGATGGCTTATTTTTAAAAGATGAGTGATTTTACTCTTATATATTTTATCATTTACTGCATTGACTACTATATGAAAAGCTAATAACCTGCCACCTCATTTATTTAATCCTTTAATAACTACTTCCGTTATTTTATAAAAGCCAACTTTTAGCATATAACAATCTAAATTTATATTAATAGTACTGTGGGCTAATACACTGGGCTGCATGCAAAGTCGCTTCGAACCGTGAGGTTGGTGGTTCAAGCTCACCAGCTGCTCCTCAGAAACCCTATACAGGGTCACTATGGGTCGGAATTGACTTGACAGAACTTAACAACTACTATTAGCATCATCGATGGACTCAAGCGTGGCAATAGTAGTGAGGTTGGCCCAGGATCGGGCAGTGTTTTGTTCTGCTGTGCACAGGGTCGCTATGAGTCAGTACCGACTCGATGGCACCTAACAACAACAACAACTATTAACATGGAGTCCTGATGTGGGGCTGTGGGTTAATGTGCTGAGGTCGGCAGTTCAGGCTTATCAGCTGTTCCTTGGAAATCCTACACAGGGTTGCTATGGGTAGGAACTGACTGGAGGGCACTTCACAACAACTACTAACATACAGCAAACAGCTGGCTAACAATGAATTGACCTGTCCTGAATTATGCAAAATGTGATAATATAATAGCAAGGTATTTTTAACTGCTATGTAGGGGGTGGGAGTCCTGGTGTGGCACTGTAGGATAAGCACTGGACTGTAAGGTCAATTTGAACAGCAAAATGCCACTCTTCGGAAATCCTATACAAAGTCGCTATGAGTCAGAACCAATTCGATGGCACTTAACAATATGTATGTGAAATTTATATTCTGGTATACTTGGAACTATGAGCTCCCAATTATTGTTAAGTGCCATTGATTTGGTTCCTACTCATAGCCACCCTGTATAGACTTTCTGAGGAGTGGCTGATGAGTTTGAACTGCTGAGATTGTGGTCCAAACAGACCTTGTGATCCAGTGCATTATCCTGCAGTGCCACACCATGACTCCATGGGTCTGTGCAAAGCAGTCCATTTACTGTTCATACTTCAGGTTGAGCTCCTCACCTACTTTTGTTTATCATTTTCTAAGGTCCTAAGGAGTGCTGGTGTGGCATTGCCTACAAGCACTTAACTGCTATTCACCAGGTTGGTGGCTCAACTCCACCAGTGCAACTGTCCAACTCAGCTATGGGCTCCGAATTGCTGAGTTGCTGGGCACCGTTATTATATATTGCTGTTGTTAATAGCCATCCAGGAGGCTTGCATTCATAGTGACACTGTATAGGGTTCCAAGAAGTAAACTGATGACCTCCTACACGATATCGCACAAAGATACCATGTTTAAAGAGAACTAGAGCTAGTCCTTTACTTATTAGTGGCCGGAATACAGTAAATGATTGTATAGTGAAATAAACAAGGCATGGAAGGAGCTATTTGACAATTGAGGAGTGAGAACTTTCAAACACGAAGTACTCAGATTCCGACTGTTTTCTCCTTGCAGGACCTGAAGGATGGAGGCCAGAGCAGTGCTGTGTCAGGGACAGGAGAGTTGGGGCATTTGAGGAAGGGCTGAAGACAACTTAAAGAGACCCAGACAGATTATAAAATATAAGGCAAAGCACTTGGCAGAGTGTTTTGCATAATGTTGTTGTTAAGTGCTGTCAAGTCATATAATAGGCATTCAATAAATGACTGAAGCCTGAATAAAATATTGTTGTTGTTAAATGCTGTCAAATCAGTTCAAACTAATAGAGACCCTATGTAGGTGGGCATGTGGGCTTGAACTGCTGACCTTGTGGTTCACAGCCTAGTGCTGATCCTACATCGCCGAACCGGAAGTCCTCTATATTTTCTATTGGAGTCCTGGTGTGGTGCTGTAGGATCAGAATGGGATTGCTAACTGCAAGGTCATCAGTTCAAACCCACTAAGTGTTCCTTGGAAATCCTCAATGGCACTTGAAAACAACAACAAACGTATTTTCTGTCACTCTTCAACTCTGGAAAACTGGGCCTGGAATTTTAATAGTTTTTGTTTTTCAATTGTAAACATTCCTGGGAGAAAAGGAAGAGAAATACAGTGCATAGGGCATTATATTCAGAAACCTAGCTGTGTCAAGGCAAGGGGTGAGGAGAGAAAAGAAACAAAAATGTGAAGAAGCAGGCAGTGGACTGGAGCGGGATCAAGACCTTCACAATCAGCACACTTCTATGAAGGGAAGATAAGGAAATGCTGCTGACTCGGGCATTCTTGTCATAGTTGCGATTACACTAAGAATTGTCTAAATCTTTCTCCCTTATTTATTTCTGCTTCTTATCACCATCTAGTTTTATTTTGCCTGACACAGCACTCATTCTTGCCCGATGAACCTCAACTTTCTCCCAAAGCATTTCTTTTCACTCCTCTTGATCGCTTGGCCATAACATAAAATGGTCCCAAGTTTACTGTATTTAAATTAAGTATTATGTTCTTAAATTTCAGAGATTGATGTTTTATATGACTCAAAAATTTCATAATATACATGCAATTGTTTTCTATTTCCATTTAATTGATTTGATTTTTCCTGTGGGTCAGTGGTCTTCTAATGAAAGTAAAAGTTACCCCTTCCCCACCCCTCCCCCCATACTCCCAACTCATGCTCTAAAGTTGCGATATCCAGTTTGGAATTCACTGAGCCCACTGCCACAGAGGTGATTCTAACTCATGGTGTCACCCAGTGTTAGAACTGTTCAGAAGGTTTTCCTGCGTTTCTCAGACTGCGGACATACTGTCAGGAGGGACCAGTCGCTGGAGAAGGATATCATGTTTGGTAAGGTGGAGGGTCAGAGAAAAAGAGGAAGCCACCCCAACGAGATGGATTGGCAAAGTGGCCGCATCAATGGACTCAAGCGAGGCAACAATAGTGAGGTTGGCCCAGGATCGGGCCGTGTTTCGTTCTGTTGTGCATAGGGTCGTTATGAGTCGGTACCGAATCGATGGCACCTAACAACAACAATCTTTATGAAAGCCAACTGCCAGGACTTTCTTCCACAGTGCTATTGCATGGGTTCAAACCACTAACTTTTTTGTTAGAACTCAAATGCACTATTGACATATAAAGGAGTCCTTGGGTGGCTCAAGTGGTTAAGCACTAGGCTGCTAATCAAAAGCTTGGTGGTTCAAAGTCAGCCTAGCATCACCTTAGAAGATAAGCCATTGAAAAACCTACAGGGCAGTTTTACTGTCACCATGTCAGAATCAGCAACTGGTACTGGCAGTAAAATTACTATGCCTATTTTAATTTTAATTCTATTAGGATGCAGCAACCCACCAGAGTCCAACTCAAAACACTGGCATTATCTTAAAAAACTGAATATTCACATGCCTTAATACCCAATTTAGTATATACCCTAAAGCAGAGGTCCTCATAAATTTGGTCCTGTGGGACACTGAACTGTGACTGTTGTGACTGTAGAAAATGCACTGGGTTGCTAACTTCAATCAAGGCAGACAGTTCAAACTCACCAGCCACTCCTGGGAAAGCTAAACAGGATTGCTAATAGCTGGAAATGACTTGACAGCACACAATAACAACAACCATACTCTTTGTAACTCCCACCAAATGATTGGGTTGTTGGTGTTAAGTGCCATCGAGTTGATTGCAACTCATAGTGACTCTGTATAGCTTGAGCCCCCGACACTGCAATCCAGCACAGGACTCCTAATGTTTGCGTTCACTGTTGTTGTTAAGTATCATCGAGATGATTTTGACTCATAGCGATTCTGTTAGGGTTTCTGAGGAGAGGTTGATGGGCTTGAATCGACTTTGCAGTCCAGCATTATTAACCCACAGTGCCACATAAGACCATGCAAATAAGGTATATGGGACTCTAACTTGGGCACTGGTTACTTTTGCCATTTGCTAGATTTCAAAGGAGCCATCTCAGAAGCAAAAATAGATGATCCCAGGATCATCAAAAAAGAAGAGCCAAGAATGGAGGGTGAGAACCGTGCATGGAAGGGCAAAGGTAGCAGAAGCAAAGGCATGGAGAGGGAGAGCAACGGGCTACCCGCCCATGGGTCAAGTAAAGCTGAGTGCCTTCTGGCAGAAAGTTGGCTTGCAGAATGAGCCCTTGGAGCACTTTGACACCAATGGAAGTGTAGTGGATTATGAGCTGGGCTGCTAATCACAAGGTGAGTAGTTCTAATTGACCAATCGCTCCACAGAAGAGAGGCTGTCTGCTCCCATAAAGATTTACAGCTTTCTGCTCCCATAAAGGTTTACTCTATACAGGGTCACTGTGAGTTAGAACCCAGTCAGTGACAACCACCACCATCAGAGGAGCTTTATAACACTTGTCCAAGCAAGGCATGGGCCATGGGACCAAGAAGCCTGCAGCACGACTGGAACGAGGCATTCCTGTGTCGTTTCTGATTCTACATTATATATCCTGTTCAACTACCTAATAAAACCCCAAATTGTGAGTGTTCTCTGTCAGTTCTGTATGGTCAATACAACAGCTTATTGAACCCCGCAGAGAAGCATAGAGAGCGAGCCTTGGGCCTTGGGTGGAACAGTTAGTATCAGGATAGGGTAAAGAAGGTTAGAGGATGGAGGAGGCATGTCTGACCTCAGCTTCTGCAGGAATCGGCCTTGGGCAGATGTAGAATTGGATTTTCCTTCCACCCTGTGAAGTCAAACAACCTCAAGGCCATTCTTGCAGGTAGGTCCCTAAACCAGTAACATTTACAGCAGGGTTGCTATGAGTTGGAAACTACTGGACAACACTTCACACACATACACACAAACCAGTAGCATTAGAATCACCTGGAAATCTGTTAGAAATGTAAGTCCCTAGACCACACAAGACATAAAGAATTTGAAACTGTAGGGGCAGGGTCTACCAAAGTGTTTTCTTAAGCCCTACAGGTAATTCTGACCGAAATTAAAATTTGAGGACTACAGCACTACAAAAAATTATTAAACATAAGTAGCACCACAAGGTACATACAAGAATATTCATGACAGCACAATGCATTTAATAGCATCAAAATACTTCAGTAAGTAAACTATGAAAATGTGCACAGAAAGGAGAAAGGATAAATTGTGGTTATAGTTTATAGAAAACAGTGAAATCAAATAAACCATCATTATGCAGATATTATAGGCAGAAACTCAGAAACACAATTATATACCTGTAGTTTCAAAAGTTCATGGAAATAAATGGAATTAAAAGATAATGGGGCGGGGG
>NW_006408582.1:10785672-10794140 GCF_000296735.1 Chrysochloris asiatica | reverse complement strand
CACAAAGTTGTTGAAGTCCTCTTGTATATTAAATTTAAAAATCAAATCCCAAAAGACTATACACAATGACACTTTTCTAAAGTCCCAAAGGTGACAAAACAAGAAATATATAATTTAGTTATAACAAATATGTGATAAAAAAAGGATCTTAAAAAGGAAAAAAAAAAATTGCCTGAGAGAAATACAACATTCATAAAAACAGTTGCCTTTATGGGAGTGGCAGGGGCAGGAAGGCGGATGAGCATACATTATTGTTGTTGTTAAGTGCTGTCCAGTTTGTACTAACTCACAGTGACACTGTATAGGGTTTCTAAGGAGAAGCTGGTGGGTTTGAACCACCAACCTTGTGGTTAGTAGTTCAGTGCTTATCCTAGAACAAACACCACACCAGGGCTTAGTAATTTACTATTTCATGACCTGGGTACCACATTTACTTGTATTTATTATATGATTTTCCATTAAATTTTTATATGTATTAACATTCTTTATTATATTCTTTTGTATTCATCAATCCCATTTTTAAAAATGTTCATGCGTAGAGAGTCCTCTCAAGAGTCTTCCTAGGGTTATATTTCAATAAGCAAATGCTCACATTGCTTCTCACCTTTCTTCAAATCCAGATACTTAACACTGACAACATGTCAAAGCCAGAAAAAAGCACAGGTATTTCCCAGACCAAGACAAAGACATCATCAGTAAATTTAGAAGGTGGTTGATGAGTGCTGGACAGTTGGATGAGTAGATAAACAAAAAGTCTACGACTTTTGTACAGCTTATTACTGAGATACTGAAGTTAAGGTTTGCTGTCAAGGTCAGCCGAAAAAGCAGATTATGTTCAAGGTGTATGGAAGCTGGTTGTATTGATACCATGTTTCTGAGAAGACACCCAGTACATTCAGATGTCTGCTGCCTCATTCCAGTTTCCTTAAAAACACCTCTTACAGTTCTACACACTGTCACTCTGGGTTGTTATTTGTTGAAATTTGACTTGGATATTAAAAAGAGAACAATGGGAATTCTGAGGCATATAAAGAAATGATGAAAGATGCAAGCATAACTGATTTTTGTTGGAGCAGCTTAAAAAATGTTTTCCATGAAAGGTCCCTATTTTTTTTTAAGAACTGTGGCTTTCACAAATGTTTCTGACTGTGCACCCATCAGTAAAATATTTCTGGGTATTTGCTTTAAAAATGTGTATGTATTTATTTACAAACTATATAAATACATACACCATCTTGAGAAAAAACATGATTCCCCAAATTTTTTGAGGACTTTTATCAACTTAGATGGAGTCTGTCAATAAAACATTCCTAAATATCATTAAATTTAGACAAGTTCTGCCAAGTACAAGATTGACTTTTATACTTAGAAAAAACAAAACAAAAGAACAAGAACAAAACAAAAACAAAATTCTGAAGCTGCCTGTCTGTTTCTACTAGAAAATATTTCTAAATGTCATGCTAACTGGGATGATCATATCCTATTTATTTGTGGTTGTTAAGTACCATCGAGTCGGTTCTGACCCAGCCGAGGAGAGGCTGGTGAACTTGAACAGCTGACCTTGCGATTCAAACTGTCCAGGGCAGTAACCCACAGCGCCACACCAGGACTCCATCCTACTATTAGCTATTATTTTAAGAACAACATACACACTTAGTGAGGGGTTTACTGTTAGTAAACCCACTTGCTGTGAAGTGACCTAGTCCACTGTGGAATGTGGATTCTGGCTCATACTGACCCTCACAGGGTTTTCCAAACTGTAGATCATTATAGGAGCAGCCTTATCTTTTTTTCCAAGATGGCTGGTGGGTTTGAATCACTGACCACATAAAACCATTTAGCAGCCCAATGATTAACCCACTGTGCCATAGGAGTTTAGTCTTCTTTAATCTTTGGCATTATTTGACTACATCTTCTAACTAAAGTGAGCCATTAAAAAAAAATCTTATAGTATGGCTGTCAGTTTATACTCAGAGAGTATCACCTCTGCCTTTTTTGTTTTGTTATTTACTTGTGTTTGCATAATTAACAGCCTTCGATTGGCAATTTAATTGCAGGAATCCTTTAAAGCTACCTGACCTTTCGTGAGGGTTTGGTAAGTTAAAACTGTATGATATAAATCTTAACCCAGTGCTTGTTAACTTCAATACATCACAATATGCCAACAGTAAACCAATAAATGGACTCCTGGTGTGGCCCTGTCGGATAATCACAAGGTTGTCGGGTCAAACCTACCAGTTGCTCCTCAGAAACCCTTCCTTTAAAGGTTCACTATGACTGGGAACCTACTCAATGGCACTTAACAACAACAACAATACATGTGAAAAAGTTGATAACACCTTCTTTGTTGTTGTTGTTAAGTGCCATTGAATTGATTCTGACCATAGCGACCCTGTACAGGGTTTCCAAAGAGCAGCTGGTGAGCTTGAACCACTGACTTTGCAGTTCAAGCTACTTCATCTATAAACACCCTTTATTCTTTCAGAAGATTTGTGACCAGTTGACAAATTCAGTAATAGGAGGCACTAGTAAGGTTTGTCATTTTATATTTTTTAATTGAACATTTAAATCAAAGGCATATTATTTTTTCTAAATTCCAATTAATCTGAACTCCCATTTATCAATTTATACATTGTCATTTATCTTCTCACTTTGGAAACCAGTATTTTAAAGAACACATATTCCTCTCTTTTACATCAAAGCACTCACTAACTCCACTTAGATTTACTTGGCATATAGATAATCGTGTTGAGTGTCCTGGAGTGGCACTGTAGGGTAAACATTGGATTGTTAACTGCAAAATCAGCAGTTCAAACCCACCAGCCGCTCCTTGGAAACTCTACACAGAGTCACTAAGCGTTGGAACAAGGAGCCCTGGTAGCATGGTGGTTACGAATTGGGCTACTAATCTCATGGTCAGCAGTTCACAACTACCAGTGGGTCCGCAGAGACAGATGAAGCTTTCAGCTCTTGTAAAGATTTACAGCCTCAGAAACCCTATACAGGGTCGCTATGAGCCAGAACCAACTCAACGGCACACTACCACCACCAGGAGTTGGAACAAAATAGATGGCCCTTCAATTATGACGTTTCCTGCAATAACTTTGTGCCTCCAATCTTCAGGGCCCAATCTGGCAACCACTAAAGAAGCATAATGGGAAGAAACCTTTTTGAAAAACAAACAAACACCTGATTATTCTTAAGGCCAGGAAACACTAATAAAACTAAGGAAAGAAGACTATAACGAAAGTGACACATATTCCAACAGATGGAGAGGAAAACAAATTCTACAAGAAGTAACTTTGCATTAGTCTGTTTTTAATAAAAAGCATTCATGTCAAGATAATGCCAGTCCTAGCTAAATAGTATATTTTAGACTCCATGTGTGCAAAGAACTGCTCTATAGAGTTTTCAAGGCTGTAAACTAGACACAAACACAGACACACACAGAAGGGCTTCAAAAAACTCGTAAAATAATGGGATTAAAAGACTATGTCCCTCTGTGTGTGTGTGTGTGTGTGCTGTTATGTATTATTCTGTTTTACTGTCAAGTAAGAGTAATTATAGTATCATTTAAGGAGCTCCGGTAGCGTAGTGGTTACAAATCAGGCTGCTAACCTCAAGGTCAGCAGTTCGAAACTACCAGCTGTTCCAGAGGAAGAAAGACGAGGCTTTCTGCTCCTTTAAAGATTTACAGCCTCGGAAACCCTGTACAGGGTCGCTATGAGTCGGAACCAACTCGACAGCACATAACAACAACAGTCTTTGGCAGCAGAATGCAGTGGTTTCAGAAAAGATTAAGAAGATAGTTAAATATTTATAACTGGGTCTTAACATTTTGTCTTTCGTACAGTAATTAGCAGAGTTGTTGGATAAAAAAGGTCAAGCAAAGGACTACTTTTGAGAACATATAACGATTGTGATATACAACTAAATATTCTAGTGACAATGGAAGGTTTGGATTAGGAGTAAGTAAACACAAAATAGGTTTAGAAAAGTCAATAATGGTTAGAAATAAGGTAAATCCTATAAAGCATATTTTGACTTAACTTTTAAGAAAACTCGGAAATTTGAATTTAGGCCAATTCTGTTTTCGTATGAGAATGGAGTCTTTAAGGCCAGGAGCACACAGAATTATATCAGGGAAACCACACTGTGGTTCAAATTCTAAGCATGTTGACTAAAACTTATAGACTAAATAGAAAAGCCACTTTTAGACTGCTGCAAAATTTCACTATTTAAAAATTTACATATCCAGAATACGCAGGAAGCAAAGTCTTTTAGAAAATAATTTTAGTGAGACCAATTTACCTTTACCTTAGAATCGTAGGCCGAGTCACTTCTAGATATCATTTAGCCGCACAAAACATTGCTCAGAACAGTCAAAATTTCCTAAGACGCTGAATAACTTTTATGGGTGGGGCTAGTGGCTGAGAAGGAACAGGATTCATTTTGGCTAGCTCTAACGTTGGAAAATATTTAGTACCACACCCTCAGCAAAGGCCTAACCCACAGCCAAAACTACTGTCAAATCGGTCCATTTTTGGTCTCTTGTCACTGCCCTCTAAGCAACTAAAATAATGCGAAACAATAAACGGAATACAGAAGTTTGAAAGCGGCGGGGTTTGGGGGCACTTAAGAGTCGGGGGGGGGGAAATCAAGAAAAATGTCCAATTTTCAATCCTCTATTCTACCCTGAATTGAAGAGTGTTTTACTCATTCACTGGCAAAGAGTTATTTATTTTTTACTTGCTCACTCTTCGAATGCCTTAATTACTACTACCACTTTCCTAAGCAGACCATTACTCAGCACCCAGGTGGTAAGCAGCGCCTTCCGACCAGGCGGGACCTGGGAGATGCGACGCAAACAGGAACCTCTGAACTCGGGGCTCAGGTGTCAATGTCTCCCCACGCCCTCCCTGCCCTCCTTTCTTGGGACCCCGTCCCGATCTGGAAACGAGCAAGTACCAACCTGACCTGCGCTGGTCCCCGGCGCGGAGGTGGAGCTGAAGGGCAGGTTCGGACAAGGAATCTGGGGAATTAGGAGGAGGCCGCGGGACCCCGAGGTTGGCCACCCGGATGCACCCCACTCTCCGGCGCACGCCCACCTCCCAGCCCCTCTGCCCAACTTCAGCCCTCTGCCCTACGAGCTCCTTCTGTCCTCCGCTGCCCTCGCCCCCCAGTGTCAGCCGCCTCACCTCCTCCCGACCCCCTTACCTTTCCATTCTTGGGGCTGCCGTTAAGGAACAGGGTCACCCGCCTCATCGCGCTGCCCCCACCGGGTCCTGAGTGAGCCGCCACCCTCCCACCTTTTTCTCCTCCCACCTTTTTCTCCTCCCGCCCTTCCCCTCCCTCCACCCACTCGGACTCTCCTCCCTTCGCCACCTTCCTTCTCTTACTCACAGACAAACACACACTGTCCGTCCCACACCCCACGGTTGGCGGGTCCTCCTTCCCACCCCGCCCCTAAACTCCTCAGCCGCCTGGTCCCCTTCCCCCACAGCTCCCAGATTGACTCGGACCTTCACCAATCAACTGGCAAAGATGATCAGCATTCAGCCAATCATCGCCCGGCACTGGGTGGGCTCATACCAACCCACGGGGTGGAGGGCGGGAAGAAAGGTTGTAGACGGGAAGGGCTATCAACCAATTAGAGCAGAACCTGCAGTCGAACGGCGGCTCGAAGCTTCTCTGAGCAGGCGCAAAATCCAATACCAGGCCACACAGGAGGAGCTCATCTGCATATGGAGGCGGGGTTTTAAGGAAAAGAGGTGGAGCGTTAGACGTGCCCTCCGCCATTCAGCTCCTCCCCACTCTAAAGCTCTCCCACTCAACCAACCCACAAAGGAAACGGTTGTAGCCGGGACTGGTTGATTGGGTGAGAACGCGCCCGTCGTTCTGTCATGATTGGTTCAATGGTTCTTTTCGAAGTTTGCAGCATCCAATCAAAAAGTGGGGGGCGGAGCTTCAGCGTCAACTGAAGAGTTACTCCGCGAGACTAGACAGAAAATAGTCCTACATCACAAGTTAAAACGGTTATTTTTTTTTTTTTCTGGCCAAGGGATCACCCGCAGGTAGCGGTGGCTTCTCTCGCAGACCAGGCACACTGTCCTCTCTACCTGAGACAGCAAGGGAGAGGCTCGGGAGTGTTCGAGGAGTGAGCGCACACGTGCGGTTGCGTGCGGGCGTAGCGATCTGAGGAGGTAACGCTGTGAAACTCAGGAGGCGGAGTCGGCTATTTGAATTCAGCGGCGGGGAGCGAGGACCCTACCGAGGTGAGTGTTGAGACGATTTGCATCGCAGGATCGTGGGGTTGGACTGCGGGGCGCCCTGGCGTGGGCCGCAGCCGGACCGAAGAGGAGCGGAGCAGCCGTTTACCTGCCATTGCACAGCCTCTGGGGTGGCCAGCTTAGCGAGCAGCTGTTGGTTTCTCAAGCCAAAGTCTCCGGACCGTAGAGACAGCGTTTTGGGCCCTCACCGCGGTGTTGCTAATAGCAACACTCTTCTCTTACAGAGACTTCAGAGTAAACTGAAGTGGGAGGAAATCGAAGTCGCAGGGGTGAGAGGTAAGAAAAGTGCTGATGTGGATTCCAGATATCGGAGACTTAGTGGGATAGTCACTCGGGATCCAGGATCCATCCAGATCCGCTGACACGGAATAGCTGAGACTCCACAGCGTTGCGGTTTTAACAGGTGACCCAGAATATTTTGCAGTATGGGGTCTGCGTTATTTCATCCAGAACAACTGTTTTCCTGCATTTCTTTATTTTGAGAAAATATTCTCTTGACATTTATCTTATAGATCATATTGGAATTAAGCCTTGAATGAGGATCTTGACAGAATCAAGTAAGTTTTGGAGTGAAAGATATTTATAATTTTGTTCTCTCCCTTTCTAGATGGATACTAGTTCAAAAGGCAAGGAACTTCTTGATACCAATGACAAGGAGTCTGCTAATAGCAATGCTGGTATGTAGTGATCTGTTGCAATCTTGTGAAAGTTAAGGTGTAGAGATTTTATTTGATAATGCTTACACCCAGCAATATATTATTATTTGTTTGTTTTTTTTTCAAAGATACTACTTACATTTTGGGAAATGAGAAGCTTGTCACGCCTCAAAAACCTGAAGCTATAGTGACTCCTAATGTTTGCAGACCAGAAGTTTTGAAATCACCTTTGAACTTCTCTACTGTAACTGTAGAGCAATTGGGAATTACACCTGAAAGCTTTGTTAAAACCACTCCAGGTAACAAAAATTCTTATTCTATTGCAGTGCTTTTAAATTTCAAAAATCACTTGAATGTAATTCAGTTTTACTCACTACTTTATGTATTGTATGTATAATCTCTAAAATGATTGAATGTCAACTTCCTTGCTCAAGGAGACTTCTGTGTACTTGTACAGCTCATCTAGCAGGACGCCAGGGTGAGAATGTTCTGAAGGTTGAGTTGTGCTGCCAACTCAAACTGGAGAAGAAACTAGATGAATGACGTTTTGGCATGTGGGTACAGGAGAATGTATGTTATAAGCAGTAAAACATTTTTTTGTTCTGGAATGGCAGATAAAGAGAAAATTGAAGAACAATTCAGGAAATGTAATATGGAATGACAGGGCTGTGCTTCTTTGAAAATCACAAACTAACATGGCTCAGACTCATTTCCAAGGTGTAGAAATTCACCTGTGAAGCATGAGTTAGATGATGAAGAAAGGAAATGAGAAAATGGAACAGAATTCTTAAATGGAGGATAATGGGCGGGAAAGTCAAGCGACATGAGACCAAGGTGTTTCTTTCTCAAAAATATTGTTACGTGCAGCCAAGTATTGCTCTCATCCATAGCAACCCTGTGTGGGGTTTTCAAAGAGCGACTGGTACGTTTGAACCTCCAACCTTGTGGTTCAAACCGACTTTATAGTTGAGTGTTTATCCTACAGCATCACACCAGGACTCCTCTTTAAAACCTAGCGGCCTTTTGTGTGCTTAGGCACATGGTTAGGATTCAGGAGACTATGCTGAGGGTAGGTATTTTGGCGTGTACCAATGAGTGCCTTTATGTATGTAGCCTTTTGCTGAGGTTCTTTGGAAAAACAATTTGGGAGACCTGCCAAATGGGATTGTTACTTTTGCCTAAGGAGGCGCCTATCTCTGCCTGCAGAGAATGTTACTTTTGTACAAGACCTGAGCTGATTGACAGCTCATGGGAAATGGAGGATTGGTTGAATTCCATCTGGAAAGAGAAGCTCTATTTTGTAATTGTTGAGGACTGTACATAAAGGATTTAAATACAGGTTTTCAGGGCTGAAACAGCTGGGATGGGATGATGTGTCTGACATGCAAGCCCTGTGCTTAAAACCCTCCCAATTATACTTTGGTGTTTTTTATGCTTTCTGAATGCCTCCAGGTAGATGTGATCAGGGAATGGGCTTCCCTTTTCACTCTTTTTCCTGAGAAGTTTCAAGATACCACTGTTG
>NW_006408582.1:10776630-10782293 GCF_000296735.1 Chrysochloris asiatica | reverse complement strand
TGTTGTTGGTGGAGCTCCTTTACTGCACTTCCACCCAATCCGCCATCTTCTACTCTGTCCAATTATACTTTAAAAAACAACAACAACAGATCTCTGCAGTTTAGTATAAACGGCTACACTAGCTACAGCAGAGACAGTTAAGGGTGGAGAGTTGCCTAGCTGGCTATGTTGTTAGTGCTGTTGAGTGGATTCTGACTTACAACGCGACTCTGTATAGGGTTTCCAAGGAGCAGCTGGTGAGCTTGAACTGCCAACTTTGCAGTTCTGGCGCATTAACCCACAGTGCCACACCAGGACTCCTTGCTCACTATGAGCTGGGTCAGTTAGTGGCTGACAGCAGTGTGTAGAGCTGAAGCAGCCTGCAGAGAAAGGGTAGAGAGATGCAATGGCCTGGCAATGGAGAGGCCTGCCTGTCAGAGAAGACAGCCACCTACCCAAGAAGGCAACTGTGGCAGAGAAATGGCCCACCAGTAGCCTGCAGAGACTGAATTGATGCACAAACCATTTTGCTCTGAGAACTGTTCTTGTCAGAAACTGTCCTGCACTGAACATTGAGCACTCTTCCAGACCTTGCCTGTGTGTTTCCTGATGCTGCCCCCAAGTTGTTCCTGTTCTCCTAAATGATCCTGCTTTGTAGCTGTTACTTTCCTAAGAAACCACTAAGCTATGAGTATGCTCTGAGTTCTGTGTTCCTGTTGCTACTTATAGTCAATCCCATCACAGAAATAGTGCTGTAGTGGTGGGAGAGTGGCTGATGTCAGAAACTATGGAGCAGTGGGAAGGTGGAGGTTGACTTGACCTCTTCCTCATAGAAACTAGCTTTGTGTTGATCCTAATTCTTATCCCTAATGAATTTAGACTTGTCATTATGTTATAGATACACTAAGAAGCAAAATTGTCTTGAAATACCAAGAACTTGAAAGAGTACATGCACCCTAGGTGGAGAGCCTGCCCATTTTGGTCCTTGGAAGTGTTGTTAGCCACTGTCAAGTCACCCCAACTCATGGTGACTCCACAACCAAATGAAAGGCTGGCCCATCCTACATTGTCTTCATGATCCATTGCAAGTCCGATCATGGCTACCCATAGAGTTTTCCTTCTCTGATTTTCAGAGGCAGATAGCAAGGCTTTCTTCCCACTCTTATCAGTGAGTAATAGTCTGGAAGTTCCGTTGAAATCTGCAACATGATAGAAACACCCAAACCAGGAAAAAAGTCTTCCACTGAATCACCACTGTCCCTTGGGAATAAAACTAACTCGGGAAAAGAATTCTTAGTCAAAGTAGGCCATTGCCTACCTCTATGCTCTGGTAACGTAGTGGTTATGAATCAGGCTGCGAACCTCAAGTTCACCAGTTCAAAACTGCCAGCCGTGCCGCAGGAGAAAGATGAGGCGTTCTGCTTCCGTAAAGATTTACAGCCTCGGAAAACCCTATACAGGGTCGCTATGAGTCGGAACTGACTCCATGGTACATAGCCACCACCACCATATGAAGGAAACGTGGAGCCGAAATAAAACCCATTCATTTAGATTTGTTCATGCATTCAACAGTTTAATGAATGCCCTCCATGTACAGAGTGTGGAATAAATAATTGGACAGTACAAAAGCCCCTATCTAATAGATACTATATGAGCAATTTTGGTAGTCATTCTCTACTTAGATTTCTGTTTCACAATTTTTTTCATGTTTTCTCTATCAGTTTGGTACATTATAGGTAATCAGGACATGGTTAATGCTGACTGTACTAATTTAAAAGATCTTTCATTACAGCAAAGCCATCATCCTATCTTAAAAAATCTAGAAGACGTTCTACAATTGGTGTTCGGGGCTCTCCTGAAACAAACCATTTGATTTGTTTCATTGCTCAGCAGCGGAATTTAAAGAATACGGAGAAATCTCCTTTGGCACAGAATTCCCCTTTCCAGGTAGGATTTTTCTCCATGTTCTGTTGTGAACTCTACTTAGGAGAATGTTATTATAATATTATAAAAACTGTTAGTGAAACGACATAAGGAAGTGTGATTGTAGAGCTAATGTTTCCCGTGTAAACTATCACATAATTCACAATAAAACATTTGAAAAAAATAAATAAACAAAAAAAATACCTGTTGTATAATCTTTCTGTCTTGTGCATTATATCTGTTGTGTATCTTTCTCTGTGTCTTACATAACATGCAATTGGCATAAATGTTGTCTCTGTGTATGGATGTACCAAAGTTAAGAAACTGCTTAGATATAGTTGACTAAAGGAGTTTTTTATTTTACTTTGCAAAGTTTTGGGGGTGTTACTGTCTGCTTTTTATGTCTATACTTTCTAAGCCTTTTGTTTTTTATTATTTTGTCTCTAAATATTTAATTTTTTCATGACCACTATGAGTTTGGATGTAGGATCAAGGCCAAAATATTTTGGAGGCAACTCTGTGGACAAGGAGTGAATTATTTGTTTGCTCATGGAATGCATTTAGATTTTTTTTTTTTGTTTTCAACTTTTCTCAAAATGATGATGCCTCTAAAAAGTCAGATAATGAAATAAGGCTTATTTGGGAAAATCCCCAGGTAACTCTTGAAGGAAAACTACTTTTGATTTGGTTGCATTTTTCTGGTATTGTTCTTCTGTTTTAAAATAACATGCTTATCTTACCTCTTCTGTTTTTCAGTTTTAGACGTTATTAGAAAGGCTATAAATATAGTTCTAAGATGTGGCTCTGCGGGCTAATGCGCTAGGTTGCAAGGTTGGTTTGAACCACAAGATTGGCAGTTCAGGCTCACCAGTTGTTCCTTAGAAACCCTGTACAGGGTTGCCTCGAGTCAGAAGTGACTTGATGGCACTTAACAGTAACAACAAGGTTTTCACTGTTGGTCTGAAGTCCCTGTTGGGTCCCTGATCCCTTTCCAGCAGGTTCATGAGGTCAGGCCCATTTTTGTAATAACTTTAGGACATTATTTGCCTTTTCACCACGTTAATTAGTTCTTTGCTCTCCTGGTGGTCATGGTTGCTGAAAAGATTTTTGGGCATCTTACTCTGATTCAAGGCATGGCACCAAGCTATAATGTTTTTCGCTGCTATGCATTTACAGTAAAAATATTAGTAATAGTAATAACAGTTTCACTTAATACCTTTAATAAAGCAATTATTATATATTTTATTGTCTTAGCTTGTAATGAAATAAAAGTTTAAAATATGCATAAAGTCCTGCAGAAGTGTGGCATTTGTTGTTATCAAAATCTCACTTGATTGTTTGAGCTACTTGTTGAACTAGCCACTCTTATTTATTTATTTTTCCCATTAACAAGATTTTACTTGAAAGAATGACAGGCAAATCTTGGCTATTTAGATTTAGGAATTTGACAGGTATTTTCACAAAAATGAACTGTGTTGTAAACCTGGTACTTCTAGAAAAAATAAATTCTTGCTAATGATACCAGTTGACTTTTCTGAATGAAATTAGAATTTTAGAAAGCATTTGTCTTAGTTTTCTAGTGCTGATATAATGAATACCCACGAGTGGGTGGCTTTTAAGGACAATGAGTTTATTTTCTCACAGTTGAAGAGATTAGAAGTCCAAATTTAGGGCACTGGCTCTGGGGGAAGGCTCTCTGTTGGCTCTGGGGGGAGATCTTATCTTAACTTCTGTATCCCTTAAATTCATTCATTCCTTGGTGGTTGTCAGTGGCTCTGTCCTCCTCCCATTGGTGCTCCTTTCTGTGTCTGTAACACAAAAGTGATTAGGCTTAGGGCATGCCGATACTACATTGATGAGATGTAGTTGTTGTGTTGTTGTGAAGTGTTGTCGAGTTGACTCCAACCCACAGTGACCCTGTATAGGGTTTCGGAGGAGCAGCTGGTGAACTTGAACCGCCGACATTGTAGATAAATGGCTTTGCAGTCTGGATCATTAACCCACAGCGCCACACCAGGACTCCATACAAAGAAAATCCTATTCCCAAATAGGATTGCATTCACAGATGTTGTTGTTATGTGCCGTGGAGTCGGTTCCAATTCTTAGCAACCCTGTAACGGGTTTCTGAGGCTGTAAATCTTTACTGGAGCAGAGAGCCTCATCTTTCTCCCGTGGAACAGCTGGTAATTTTGAACTGCTGACCTTGAGGTTCGCAGCCCAATTCGTAACCATTATGCTACCAGAGCTCCTTGATGTTAGTATTTTAACATATGTGTTGGGACGACACAGTTCAGTCTCTAACAGCTTATATGCACCACTGTGAGCCTGACAACTTCCCATGAGACTTTTTTTAATAGATGCATAGAGATATGAATGAACATGGTGTTTTGATATTGGGTAATAAGCAGTGTCAACATTTGGAACATCTGCATCTTTCAGTTAAGCAGTATTTTCCAGGTGACCATTGCATGATGTGATAAAAGAATGTATGAGGGTGCTGTAAAAAAGTTTCGTATGAAAAGACAACGAATGTTTCCATGGACTTTCTGAAGCCAGATAAAAGATATCCTCAAGTTGCAAAATAGATCTATGGTTTTAAGCATAATAACACCAAATAGATTTATGGATTTAAGCATAATAATAGTAACTTTTAAAGAGCTCTGGTAACATAGTGGACACAAACCGGGCTGCGAAACTCAGGGTCAGCAGTTCGAAACTACCAGCTGTTCCGCGGGAGAAAGATGAGGCATTTTGCTCCTGTAAAGATTTACAGCCTCGGAAACCCTGTATAGGGGCGCTATGAGTTGGAACTGACTCCATGGCACATAACAACAACAACAATACTAACTTTTAGGAAATCTTCATTGATTTTTAGTGTAGCATTAAGGAAGAATATTCATCATTCTGGAAGTGCTATTAAAATGCTCTTCTTTTGGTAGACATAGATAGATAGATAGATAGATGCCCTCAAGTCGACTCCAACTCATGGAGACCTTATGTACAACCAATGGAGACGTGTCTTGGTCCAGCGCCATCTTCCAGACTACAGGCATGTTGGGATTTATCATTGCAGCTAGAGGACCAGTCGCTCTCACTGCAGGTCTCACTTACTCTCATTGGCCTGGTACTTCATGAAGCATGGAGTCCTGCTTCCAGTGATATGTCAAAGTAGCAGGTCTGCTTGTTTTTGTTTGTAAACCACCGTTTCAATTTCAGCTTCCTGTAGTCTTCTAAATCAGTTTTGTTTTGTTGACATTCTATGTCTGATACTGCATTTTCTCTCATTTTTTTCTTAAGGATATACCTACACATACATGCATATATGCGCATATCATATGACTTTACTCATTAAAATAATTATTTGAACATTTAGTTCTTGAATATATGACATTGCTAAACAAACGGTCTTTTTTTATATTTATGTATTCGCTAAATAAGTAAAAGGAGCTCTGATAGTGTAGTGGTTACGATTTGGGATGCTAACTTCAAGGTCAACAGTTTGAAACTACCAGCTGTTTCATGGGATAAAGATGGGGCTTTCTGTTGCCATAAAGATTTACAGCCTCAGAAACCCTGTGCAGGGTCACTATGAGTCGGAATCGACTCCACGGCATACCATCACCTGATAAATAAACCATAATGTTTTAATGTTTATTTTAGTAGCTCTTATAATTTTCTAAATTGCATTTTATACTTCCTACTTGTAAGGCGCTCTGGTAGCGTGGTGGTTACAAATCGGGCTGTGAACCTTAAGGTCAGCA
>NW_006408582.1:10774036-10775755 GCF_000296735.1 Chrysochloris asiatica | reverse complement strand
CACAACTCAAAATCAGGAGAAACAGCTGCAAACATCCATTAATAATCAGAACATTAAGAAGTATGAATCTATGAAAATTAGAAGTTGTCAAAAATGAAATGGAACACATAAAGATTGCTGTCGTTGACATTAGTGAGCTGAAATAGACTGATAATGGCCATTCTGAACCTGATAATCATATGTTTTACTTTGCCGGAAGCGATAAATTGAAGAGGAATGGCATCACATTCATTGTTAAAAAGAACATTTCAAGATCTACCTGGAAGTACAATGTTGTTTGTGATAGGATAATGTCCATACACCTACCAGGGAGAACAGTTGATACCACTATTGTTCAAATTTATGCACCAACCACTAAAGCCATTGATGATGAAATTGAAGAGTTCTCCCAACTTTTTCATCCTGAGAGTAATCAAACATGCAATCAAAATGTATGATAAGTACTGGTGATTGAAATGCAAACGTTGGAAATAAGAGGAAGGGTCAATAGCTGGAAATTATGGCCTTCGTGTTAGAAATGATGCTGGAGATTGCATGCTGGAATTTTGTAAGATGAACAACTTACTCAATTTAAATAACTTTTAAACACCGTAAATGGTGACTATACACAGGGACCTCATCAGATGGAATACACAGGAATCAAATTGACTACATCTACAGGAAAAGATTGTGGAAAAACTCATTATCATCAGCCAAGACAAGGTCAGGGTCAGACTCATATGCAAGTTCAGGCTGAAACTGAAAGAAATTAAAACTAGTTCACAAGAACCAAATCTTGAAATGAATTTAGAGACCATTTCAAGAACAAATTTGATACTAATGACTGAATAATCAGAAGAGTTGAGGGATGACATCAAGAACATCATACAGGAAGAAAGCAAAAGGTCATTTAAAAGACAGAAAAGAAAGGAAGGGCTGAAATGGATTTCAAAGGAGACTGGAACTTGCTCATGACTGTAGAGAAACTAAAGCTAATAGAAGAAAAGAAGGGATGTTAAAGAGTTGTACAGAAAATTTCAAAGGGCGGCTTGAGAAGACAGAGTCAAATATAATGAAATGTACAAAGAGTTGCAGTTAGAAAACCAAAAGGGAAGAATATGGTCAGCATTTAAGCTGAAAGAACTTAAAAAAAATTCAAGCTTCGGGTTGCAATATTGAACTGACTTGAAGGCATTTAACAATAACAATAGACAAAATATTTAATGATGCGGAAAGCATCAGAAGAAGATGGAAATAATAGAGTCACTATACTACGAAGAAATGTTCGATGTTCAACCATTTCAAGAGGTAGCATAACCAGTGGTACTGAAAAGTCGAAACTGCACTGAAGGTATTGACAAAACAGTACATCGACAAAGAACTGCTAAAAATTAAAGTCGGATTCAGAAGAGGACATGGAGTTAAGTGTATCATTGTTGAAGTCATGGATCTTGGCTGAAAGCAGAGACTACCAAAAGGATGTTTTACTTACACTCTAGTAACTATACAAAGGCTTTGACACTATCATTGTAGATCATGACAAACTATGGATCACATGCTGAAGAATGGGTATCCCAGAATACTTGATTGTGCTCATGAGGAACCTGTCCACTTACCAAGAGGAAGTTAGAACAGAACTAGAGGATAATCAGTGGTTTAAAATCAGTAAAGATGTGCACCAGGGTTGTATCCTTTCACCATACTTACTCAAATCTGTATGCTGAGCAAATAATCTGAGAA
>NW_006408582.1:10748118-10771881 GCF_000296735.1 Chrysochloris asiatica | reverse complement strand
TGATGCTCGTTAACCTTCAGAGAGGTGCCTCTATTTTTGTTACCTTTATTGCACTAATGTTTAAATTGGTTCTTCTCATTCTTTTTTTGCTGTATTCAACAGATTCTTTGAATGCATGAATAACATATTTGTTGTTAGGTGCCATCAAGTTGGTACCGACCCATAGCGACCTTATGCACAGCAAAACGAAACGCTCCCTGATCTGGGCCAACCTCACTACTGTTGCCACACTTGAGCCCATTGATGCTGCCACTTGGCCAATCCATCTTGCTGGGGGTCTTCCTCTTTTTTCTCTGACCCTCCACCTTGCTAAACATATAAGAACCTATAAACCCATTTTTGTTGATTCTTACTCATATGTGCAACATAGAGTTGCACTTCATAGTGGCTATGATCTTTTGGAATCAGATTGCCAGTCCCTTCTTCCAACGTGCCTGCGGATTGGTTCAAAGTGCTAATGTTTAGATTAATAGCTGAGCGCCCAACCTTTTGCACCACACAAAGACAACTAAGAATCTATAGACTTAACTATTACATGTAAGTTTTTAGTTAAGTTAAATTATTATGATATAACTTATTTATCTTTTATACTTTGCCTCATTGTAGACTGAAAACACTTAAGAGGGAAAATTGAAGGGAAGTAACTCTTTATCTTTTGTCCCTCCCATAGTTTTCATGTGTGAACATTACAGCAACCAAGTAGATGATACACCCCATATCCTGGCATCTCAGTTCTTTGACTTCTGTAGTGTCAGTGGTCTTCTTCTCTGCCCTACCTTAACCATCTGCCTTACGGCCATTTGTTAGTGTTGTTGTGAAGTGTGGTCGAGTTGGTTCCGACTCCTAGTGATCCTGTATAGGCTTTCCAAGGAGTGGCTGGCAATTTTGAACCACTGACCTTATGGTTCAGACAGACCTCGCAGTCTATGCTTTATTCCACAGTACCACATGTGCATGAATTTGAAGAATCAAGTAGTACTATAAGGTTTATTTTTAAAAACAGCAACTTACAGCCACCTTGTTCTCTCATTTCTCTTTTTCCCAAGGCTTTCATTTTTAGCTTTTATACCTGATTCTTCTGGCAGTTGCTTCCATTTTTAAAAAATAGCTTGTTTGATCTGTTACTGTTTAAAGTTCTGTGGTTGGCATTTGGTTTTGGACTTCCACCGTGGCAAGTAAAGAATTAGTTCTCTTTCTTCCTGGGACTTTTTATTATGCATATACACAGTTCTCAGCCTCTGCAGCTTCCTAACTGATTGGTTAAATCAGTACATAAATCTTCACATTATGAACTGTATGTTTTTCTGAACTAATTTTTCTTCTGCAGCTGTCTTTTCCTCCTTTATTACATAATCTTCTTTCTTTTCTGTTGAGTCATTTCATTAGCATAAACAAATCTTTCGTGGCTTTTTTAAAAAGGAAAACATCTTAGTCACCTATGACTGTCTTCAGCCGCTATCCCATTTCTGTGTCTTTCGATCATAGCAAAGTTCCTTGAACCTCTAGCCTGCACTGGCATGCTCCACCGCCTTCCCTCCCAGCTTCTCCACCGCTGCTAGCCACACCAGATGGGCTTCTGTTTCTGTCATACCATTGAGAAGACTCTTGTCACATCGATCACAAATAGTTTATCTTTTTGCCAAATCCAAATATAAAATCTAAGTATCTTACTTTTTTCTCTTCAGCAACTTTTGATTGGTTTGAGCACTTGTTCCTTGAAACACTTTACTTGCTTTCTGGGATACCTCACTGATCTGATTTTTCTCTCTGTATCTCTGATGATTTCTTCTTTTCATTTACTGATTCTTCTCCTTTCAGTTTTCCCCTCAGAAAGGTTAAGCGTACCATGGCTGTTTTGCTCCCCCCCTCCTTTAATTTTGTGAGGCAATCCAAACCTTTCCCATCATCAATAGATGGATGACTCTAAAGTTCCTGTCTTTGGCCCAAAGCTTCTCAAAGGTCCAGATTTAGATATAGAATTGTCTAGTCAACATCTCCATTGGGGTGTGTTGATAAAGCATTTCAAGCATAACATGAGAAAACTAAACTGGATATCCATTTCCTACCAAACCCTCTTCTCTGCTTTCCCTCTCAGTAAATGCCACCATCATCAGTTTCCCAGGCCAAACACTTCACTTAGTCATCTTTCTCATTTCCCACATTGAGCCCATCAGTCCCTTTTGGCTGCATTTAAAAACCATATTCTATTCCTCACAACACCACTGCTACAGCCATATTCTAGTCTTGTATCATTGTCTCTTCCTAACTGGTCTTTTCTCTTTCCCTAATTCACCTACCATTTTATAGGGCAGGCACCGAGATAGATATAAGTCAGATTGTTCACTTGATTTCTTGTTTCATTTTGAATTAAATCAAAGCCCTTTCTGTAGCTCGCACTAACAGTACCCTCCCTGATCTGAGCCCTGCCCACTTACAGCTTCAGCTACCCATCATCTCCTTTAAGTCTCTGAACATGCTGGCCCTTCTGCCCCATCCTATTTCCAACTCAGGACTTTTGCCCTTGTTCTGCCTTGTTCTAGCAAAATACCTCCTTCCCCCAGTATAATCCTTTAAATGCCATTGGCTTGTCATTTTCCTTTCAGCTGTTAACTTCAGATTGAGTTCTGTTCAGTTATTAACTCTAAAGTAGTGCATCTAATGACTAAACAACATTAGTCATAATTAGGGGAAGAGAAAAGACCAGTTAGGAAGAGACAGTGATACAAGAATATGTCTCAGTAGCATGTCTTATACCTGCAGCCCAAGTATATTTTCTTAGATTTTCACTCTAGAATGTAATCTACCCTCATTCTTTCCCCTCCTCGAGCCTCTCTGGTATCCTCAGTCCCTGGAAGTTTCTGGTGTGTGGAAGGAATGTTGTTGACTAACTGTCACAGTTCAACAGACTTTTTCAAACAAAGCATCTTAAATATTTCTTGGGCATTGTGTATGTTTATTCTCTGTCTCCATCAGAAAATAGAGAAGAAAATCTAACCTAGGTTATCTTATATAATTTGTTTAAAGCAGTATCTTAAAGTACTCCAAATTTCTAGGACATCAAAACCCTACCCTTACCATGTATCATGTTCAAATATGAATTTTAAAAACCCAGCAAAGTAAATTGTATGAGTTTGGGATCATTCTTTTCTCTTTATTCATTAGCCTTTGTAAAGATTATGTACTATTATGTCATAAATCATATTTGAATTTCTAATGTTTTGTTACTATGTAACAGAGTTTGCATTATAAATATATGTAATTACATTTGTGAACAGATCATCAAACATGGCTTCAAGGTTTTAACTGCTTTTCCTCCATATGATTTCTTAACAGGAGATAATTTTTTTTTTTTTTTTAAATTTAATTTAAGGTTTTTATTATTGGGTTGAGTGAAAGTTTACAGGGCACATCATCAGTTTCACATTCAACAATTCATATAACTTGTTTCATTACATTGATTATAATCCCCTCCATATACCATCAGTTAAAAGTATTTCTCTCTATCCACTTTAGCTTTTTAAAAAACACACAAACAAAAAAAACCACTCAGGTATATATAATAATTTACATCTCCAAAGGGCACATTCTGCAAGTCTGCTCCTGGCCACCAGTTCTTAGTCCTCCTCTTCTTAGTCCATGAATCTAGAGTCCTCAGCTGCTCCCCCTCTCTATACCCGCATCTCTGCTTCCATCTCTGGCGCTTCTGCTTCTCTGGATAAGGTCCCGCATTCTATTTGTGCGTTCCTCTCTTGATGGTCCCAGGGTCCTCTGTTTCAGGATGGTCCCCTGAGCCTGCTTGGTCGGGTATTCTATGTTGTTGTTGGCGGAGCTCTTTGTTACACGTCCACCCAATTTGCCATCTTGTTTGTTCTCCCCAGGAGATAATTTTTTAACTTTACTTTTGCCCATTGAAGTATTTTTTCGATTAAATTAAAGCATTTCAATAAAAGAAGTATAAATTCTACCTCAATAAATTGTTGCTCTGAACTATTTTTTACCTTTTGACAGTGAAGCGCACACTATTGTTAACATTTCAGTATCCACTGGGCAGATCATCATATTTGTTAGTATATACATTAAAATTATCAGAAGCTGAAAATATGTTTGTGGTCAAACTATTATTAAAGGAGAAAAAAAACTGAGTTGGGATCTTAATAATACTCTCAGTAAACAAAACTCCTGGGTTTTACTTTACTTGCATTTATCTTGCATTTCCTAACTACTAGTATAAACTATATTTCTCAGTCTTTTTTTCCTGGGAGGACCATATGTGTTTGGGAAGAGCTGAAGTAGACATGAGAGTGGATATCTGAGCTTCTATGAAACTTCAGTCTTTTGTTGTATATAGCCTGTGGGAAAGAGGGTTTATATGGACTGGAGATGGATAATGAGACTTGGTTGGATTCCGTTAGTTATAGTGTAGTGACAAGGCATCACGCAAATGACTTTCATTGGATGTGGTCAACATCTGGTAAAATTTCGTAGAGCCGGGTCCCTCTGGACCCTTTCTTGCTCAATCTTCAGGATTTAGTGGTTTCTTATGCCCTCTGTTGGTCTTTTAGGCTGGCCTCTTCCAAATGGTTTTCATGCTAAACTAACATTCCACTTCAAATTTTATTTGCTGCTCTGCTAGTTGACTCTAAGAAATGAAAGTGAGTCCTTGAACCCTTTAGAAAGAGTCATTTTAAGTGTTGTTTAACCCCCAAATAGGCAGAAATGTGTTTGGGCTTCAGTGCCTTTTAAAAAGCATTCTAACCTCATGGTAATTCAAACCCACCAGTCTTCTCCTCAGGAGAAAGATGAGGCTGTTTTCTCTCATAAAGATGTATAACCCCAGAAACCCTCTGTAGGGTTTCTATGAGTTGGGGAATTGACTCAGTAGCACTGGATTTGTTTTGGAGTTTTGGGTCATCCAGAAAGCCTGTGTGTGTATTTAGTTTGGGGTATAGTGGTTATAGGCCCAGAGTGTGGAAAGTATGATTTGATAATACTCTCTATCTATACTTTATAGGGTAGCCCTGTACTATATCGAAATGTGAATTCACTAAGAGATCGAATATCGGCCTTCCAGTCAGCTTTTCACCCCATAAAGGAAAATGAGAAAATTCCTGACTGCCCTGAATTCTCAGCGGCAGAGAAAGAGTTTGAGACTACAGACGTCAGTGAGTAGAATTCACTCAGTTTTGACTTACGTGTTTATGCAAACAAACTCCTGAAAAACAAAAAAGATTTCATTCCACATTATCAAACAGTGAAGTAACAAATTAGTTATGCAATTAATTTTTTAAGAATGATTGTTTTCTTTACTATAACTGTTATTTTCTAAAACACATGTACAATTCATTTTCCAACCAGAGTATAACATTTATATTTTTGGATGGTTCATGCAAAAATACAGAATTCTTGTTTCTCTTGCTTAAAAAAAAACAAAAAACAAAACTGCCATTCTTGAACCAGCATTCCCATATGGTCACAATTCAGGTTTGAAGTTTCAAATGTTGAAGTTAATGACACCTCTTCAGACATAGAATAGGGCATGAGGCAGATTTGAAGTTGCAACCTTTGATTTTTGGAGGATTAATACCCAATCCTGATATTAAAATGTATATATCCAAATATTTTAAGTGATTGTACATTTTCATTATATTCTTTAGATTGTAACTTTTTTTTATAGTTACTTGAATTTTGAATTGTAAAGTATGTTAAACATTAGAATGAAATGAAATCTTATTATTACTATGATCATTAAAGGAGCCCTGGTAGCACAGTGGGCTGGCTATGCGTTGGGCTGCTAACCACAAGGTCAGCAGTTCAAATCTCCCAGCCATTCTACAACAGAAAGAAGATGCTTTCTGCTCCCTATAAAGATTTATGGGAAAGCAGGAAGCCCTACACGGGGTTGCTGGGAATTGGAGTGGGTTACATGGCATACCACCACCACCATCATAGTTATTTCTCTGGTGTGTTACACTCTAAAATTCAAAAGAGATGCTGAAAATTTCCATTTGATTTTGCTTTAACTTTTTGTTTTGTTTTGACTTCTTGACATCATTTTCAAATACATTTTTCAAACTTAACTTGTGTGTCAAGACAAACCAGATTTCATCCCCTCAAGAGAACATTACCCATTCAGATGTATGAGTTTACAATGTACCCATTTTTCCCTGAAATTTATGTAAAACATATTTATTTACATCATTATTATAATTTTGCAGAAAATTAAGTTATTGTTGTTATGTGCCGTGGTGTCGGTTCTGACCCATAGCGACCCTGTACAGGGTTTCCAAGGCTGTAAATCTTTATGGGAACAGAAAGCCTCATCTTTCTCCCGCGGAACAGCTGGTAGTTTCGAACTGCTGACCCTGAGATTAGCAGCCCAATTTGTAACCACTACGCTACCAGAGATTTAAGTACATTTTAAATATAGGAAGAACTGAGGTTTATTGTGGTTATATTTTTCATAAAATCATTACACTATCAAAGCATAACAAGTATGAATGAGAGCATAACTATGCTCTTTAAAATGTTTAAAATAGAAGGTTTCCATATAAATATAAAAATAAAATAACTATCTCACGAGAAATGCACATGGATTTTAACAAATTTTGTACATTTTATGGTCTGAAGAAGTTAATTCTAATATTAAAATTGATTATCTTTTAAGTACCTTAAGTCATCATGTTTTCTTGCTTTTCAGTGAGTTCTTATTTTTTAATACAAACATTACTAGAGTTTTCATTTATAAAGTATTTTGACACATGATTTTTACTGAATTTTGCTAACATGATCATGTAGCAATTTTTAAAAAGTGATATTGTGAAAGAAAACATAATATGTGTGATATTTTGTTTTTGTATATATAGTTAAAAAAGAAGGGCTTAGTGAACGACAGCAGTCTGGATTCTCTTCAAAGTTATCATCTAAACGTCGGAGAATATCCTATCAGAGCAACTCTAATGAAAATCTGATTGATGCTGAAAAAAAAGGAATTGATCTCCCGTTATTCAAAGCTGATACTCATCCCAGTGCAGACAGTACATGCACTGTTGAAGCTTCACCTGCCAATCTTTCTGAGGTAATTCGCTTACAACATAGGAAAATGAAGCTTTGGTTCTTTGCTTTGGCAGTTTTAAGACTGCCTAGGACTATTTTCAGTGAGTTTTGACCTTATACTGCCATACTGTACTCATATGTAAGTAGTGTTTTAAGTTACATACTTGTATGTGTTTATGTGTCATTTTCCTACATTTTAAGGCGGTTGATAAGTTTATTATTGGTTGTGACACAGTTTTGATATGTTTATGAAAAGATTAAGCCTTTGTGGTCTTCTGTATGCTAGGTTTGTTGTAGATGCTGATGATACAACAGTGAGTAAGTCACATTTCTGCCACTGAGGAGCTTTTTCTCTATTGGAGAGGGAGATACACCAATATAATATTTAAACACAATTGTTAAATAAGAGGAAGATAATATATGGCATGTAGGCTTGGGGCCTGGGGCACCTTGCCTCATAACTGCTTTAACATTGGCTAGTAAGTAGGGTTTGCGGCACTGCAGGATAAGCACTGGACTGCAGAGTTTGGAAGAAAACAATACAATTAAAGATCCTGTACCCTAACTAATATGTAAATGAAGAGTTAGTTCTCCATGACTGACTCTGCGTCATTTTCTTGTTTCTGGTTTGATAGAGTAGCTTCCCATTTCTTTAGTAGTAAGAAGGAAGTTCTTAATGCGATTAAAAGTTGGAACTTTTTCCCCCTGCACTTTACTCTTGTACAGAGATCTGATTCATATCCTATTGATCTTATTTGGATTAGCACAGTACATGTCTGACATCATTAAAGGTTCTTAGGAGTCAGATTTCATTTATATTTCAGAGTTGCCTAAAGTATACTCCTTTTTCTCTTTGCTTTATTCAAGATAATATGAAATCATTGTATGACAGAGAAGCAGTAGTAATTATTTTTTATTGGTACTTTGATTCATTTTTTGGGTATTAGTCATGAATTAGAACTGATTTCTTAGTAGATTTCCTGTGCTAGACATAGCACTCTTCTGTCATCAACATGATTAGGTCTTCATGTAAAAATCGGTATTATGTGAAAATGGAGGATGACCACATGGCTATATAACTGCCAAACCACAGAATCCTGGCCCAGTCAAGTTGACACATAACTGTAGCCGTAACAAGCCAGCATCGTTACTCTCACCTTGCACCTTTGCGATCATTACCGCCCAGACGTATGTCGTTAATGTGCAAAACATATGGGTAGTGTAGGTATTTTACTATTGTCATAAATGTGAAATGTGTAATACAGTAATTGATAAATGAGAAGATGTGCTTGTTTTCCTTTGCTAGTTATTGATGGACATGTGCTGTTGTGCTGTAGGATAAGTACTGGTCTGCTAACCACAAAGTTGGCAGTTTAGACCCACCAGTTGCGCCTCAGAAACCCTATACAGGGTCACTATGAGTCAAAACTGACTCGAGGGCACACTTAACAGCAATAACAACAGTTATTAATATCTTTTCTTGTTTGTTTACTAAATTTACCACTTTTTTTTTTCTTTTGACCATTTAATCTTTGTTGGATACCAGTTAACACAGTTTTCTAGGTTTCAATAGTAGGACACCAGAAACATGCCTTTTAAGCTTTTCTTATTGAGCTGAGTGAGACCTGGTTATGAAGGAAGTGTGGCATGCAGTTATGATAGGTACTCTTGTTAGATTTCCATGTACTTTCATAATACTTTATTTTTTTCCCAAGAAATCTTCTGGACCTGGTTTAACACGGTCTAGGTGTTTAGTTGAAGAGTCTGTTCAACTTTCAGATCTCACAGAGGCTTCAAGTGGTAAGTAATTTTTCTTTAATACATATGCACTTTACCCATCCAAGCATTCATCCAGTGGGCATTTATGGTTGGTGTACCTATACTAAAATGTAGGAAAACCAAAATGATTACTTCTTACTTTAAAAAAGTCCATGGCCTAATTTTAAAATTTTTGTTATGTGAAAATACAGCATCTTCATTGTTGAGCTGCTTCCATTACGATTTAGTAAAATGTTTCTAAGCTATTACAATCTCTTATAAAAAAATAGGACCTATTGAAATATTAAAAGTGTTTTTTTTGTTGGAGAAACACTACCAATGATCTTTTTTAGTTTGTAAGTGTCTGAAGAGAGTTCTCAGGTCCTGTAAAACAAAAGATGTCAGAAGCAAATGTTCAAATCATCTCACCAGGAAACCCTCCTGCGTCTCTGAGGTATATCTTCTACTTTTCTTCCTTTTGCAATAGATCAGTGTACTCACCCAAGACCAGCCCCTTCGTTATGGGCTGGTTCCCATCACCTCATCTTTTTTCAAAACCCTGTGTTTGAGTCATCCCCCACTTTTCTAAATTGTTAACGTTTCTTGTTAATACTCTTCAGTATGCAGTATTATGTTGCATCTGAAACTTTCCCTGGATCCAGGATTTCCATCCAGCCATAACTTCATTTCTTTGCTCTCCTCTAAAGCAGAACTCCATTTGAGAGCAGGCTGCACAATGTCTCCTTGCCTCCCATTCTACGTTGAACTAGCTCCAAACATGCCTTCATAACCAGCATCTACCTCCTCATCATAGTCTTGGTGGGGTGCTGTGGGTTAATGCACTGAACTGCAAGGTCATTGTGAATTGCAAGGTCGGCAGTTCAAACTCACCAGCAGCTCTTTGCGAACCCTATACAGGCTCCGTATGGGTCAGAACAGACTCAACGACACTTAACAACAACAACCTTCTCCCTGCCATCCCAGTAGTCTCAGTATATTCTTCTCCTTGATGTTTCAGCAGCATTATAGACAGAGTCGACCGTGTCCTACCATAAGAAATTTTCTTTACTGGGCTTTGGGACGTCATCCTCTCCAGTTTTCCCCCTATATCACTGACCATTTCTTCTAGGTATACTTTTCTTATTCCTCTTTTTTCCTGACATTTAAACATGTGAATATATCTAGGTTCAGTTCTTGGATGTTTTCTTTCTACTCTTACTCCATAAGTGATTTCAGCATTCTTATAACCATTTATGGAGCTGTGGTGTGGCACTGTGGGTTAATGCGCCAGACTGTAAAGCCATTTGAACTGCAAGGTTGGTGGTTCAAGCTCACCAGCTGCCCCTTGGAAACCTTATACAGGGTTGCTGTGGGTCGGAATTGACTCAACAGCACTTAAGAACAATATAACCATTTATATGCCATTAACTTCAAAATGGAAATAACTGTCCTCCACTTCTTCCTTGAACCTCTAGACTTAAATTCCCAGGTGCTTTCTTGATCGTCACTTGGATGTTTAATAAACTTCTCAAATTTACCCTACTCAAACAGATTTTACTTAGTTTTTCAGCATCTCTTTTGAATTTTAGAGTGCAACACACCAGAGAAATAACTATGATGGTGGTGGTGGTATGCCGTGTAACCCATTCCAATTCCCAGCAACCCCATATAGGGCTTCCTGCTTTCCCATAAATCTTTATAGGGAGCAGAAAGCATCTTCTTTCTCTTGTAGAATGGCTGGGAGATTTGAACTGCTGACCTTATGGTTAGCAGCCCAACGCATAGCCAGCCCACTGTGCTACCAAGGCTCCTTTAATGATGGTTATACTTGGTCTCTCATACTTCAAGCATATTTTCAGGAGGGACCATTTCCTGGAAAAGGACATCATGTTTGGTAAAGTGGAGGGTCGGAGAAAAAGACGAAGACCCCTAACGAGATGGATTGGCTAGCACAGTGGCAGCAGCAATGGCTCAAGCATAGCAAAGATTGTGAGGTTGGGGCAGGACTAGGCAGTGTTCATTTGGTCGCTATGAGTCGGTACTGATTTGAAGGCCCCTAGCAACAACATCACAACTACAATACAATATTATAACCTTTAAATTGACACTGGTAAAGTCCACTGATACATACCTTACTTTGTGTATTTGATTCCATGCACTTTTATCACTTGTGATTCTTGTGATCACATCATAGACAAGCTACAGAATAGTTCCATCACGAGATAACTTGTGTTACACTCTTTGTAGCCACAGCTACTTACCTCCTACTCCACCCTTTTTGTTGTTTGTGTTTTCTTTTGTTTTGTATTGTCTTCGGACTTGTTATCTGGAGGGACCAGTTCCTGAAGAAGGACATCATAGTGTAGGGTCAGTGAAAAAGGAGAAAACCCCCAGTGAGCTGCATTGGCACTGTGGCAGTAACAGTGGGCTCAAGTGTATCAACAATTGTCAGGATGGCACAGGACTAGGCAGTGTTTTGTTCTGTTGTGCATAAGATCGCTATGAGTTGGAAACAACTTGAAGGCACTGAACAACAGCAACACCATTTGTTGAAACAAATGGAGGAGTTTTTTATGTTCCTTTCATCATTGAATCTCCATTACCTCAACATTACCTGTCACTAGTAGATGCCAGATACACAATTGTTAAAAGAATCACTAATTCAAAAGACAATGCTCCCTGTCAGGAAGAATTTGTTTGGGGGAAAACCTTGTCTTGATTTAGGCACGTAACAGTATGTTAGTGTTTTGTTCTGATATTCTTTTCTCACCATCTCTTCCTCTCTCACCCCTTCTCATTCTTGCATCCTGAAATTCTTCTGACTCCAGCAATAAAGTTGGTCATTATTCAATGCTTCGCTCAGGTTAGTTTCATGGTGTCTAATAAGGCTAGCAGTGTACGGCTGATTTCAAGATGCCTTCTCATAATCTTTGACCCACATTTCCGTTGAGCCCAGATCACTTACTTTCCTTGACCCTAAGTAATTAAGATTTGACTTTTAAAATGTGATGAGTGTCACTTGCCTGTCTTTTTTTTTTACATTTCCAACTGAAGCCCTTGACAGTACTCCTTAAGCAGGTTGAGTTTCTTAATAGCATATTATTGTCATCATTTTAAGTATACATTATTTTTGTTCTATACTGGACCGATTTGAAAACCTTTTATCTCAATGATTACTCTGAAGGAATCAAGGTCGCTGACTGCATAAAGGACAAGGGAGCAAGTGCTGCTGTTTCACAGAAAACTTGGTTGGAGAACAACTTGACAGAATCAGCGAGCTTAGCCATAGTTCCTGACTTCAAGTCACCAGTAACTTCAGTGTGCAAGAAAGATATTCCATCCTCTGAGACCTTTGTTCTTCGTTCTGTCCTGAAGAAACCCTCTGTTAAGCTGTTTCCAGAAAGCTTGCAGGTGAGTATAGAACTACATTTTCCAAAGCAAATTGAAAAATGATTCATTTTGCTACAGAGCCATACCTGTGAGATATGTTATATGTTAACTGATATATAGTTAAATGTCTTATCCTCTTTTTTCCCTGCTCATTTCTCATTTCTAGGGCTGTTTCACTTTGTTTCTTTTTGCTTTGGCAAATTTTCTTTTCTAACTCAATCTTATATATAGTGTGGCGCTGTGGGCTAATGTGTCAGACTGCAAGGTTAGTGGTTCAAGCTCAGCAGCTACTCCTTGGAAACCCTATAAGGGTCGCTATGGGTCAGAATCAACTCGACGGCACTTAACTACGACAACATACAGAATTTAATATAAACAGACTATAGGTTTTAAATGGAATCCTAGTGTGGTTATGTAGGGTAAGCACTGGACCCGATAGTTCATACTCTCCAGCCCATCCTCAGAGACTGCATACAGAGTCGCTATGAGTCAGAATTGACTGGACAGCACTAAACAACAACATAGTTTATTAGAAGGCTTAGTATTAATGGATTGATCTATTATCTATTTCCACCCAGAATAGATGCTTTTAGGATTATCCTTCTTCTCCCCCTCCTAGGCTGCTTTATTCTCTAAACTCACTTAGTTTAAGGAAAGAATGTGTTAATGGAACTAGGTGGCATTTATAGAGTGATTTTTGTTCTACAGTTCTGATGTATAAGGGTGAGTCAAAAATTATCTGCACTTTAGCTGTAGAATTTATTTTAATTAACTTTTTAGAAAACACGAATGTATCCTTATTGACATGTTCTCTTTGCTTTTCAATACACTTTTGTCCATCTGTCAACAAGCTTTCACATTCCCTCATTAAAAAGTGTTTTGGGCTGAGCTGCGAGTCACGAATGCACTGTTGTCTTCAGTACTTCATCAGAGGTGAATCTTTGTCCTGGAATGGCTGCTTTCAGGAGACCAAACATGTGAAAGTCCCATGGACTTAAAACAAAATTTGAAAATTGAAACAGAGGGCATGGAAGCAAATACTCTTGAATGATGATGCACAGAGGAGATTGTAACCACTGCAGTGAGAAATGATAGTTTAAAGCTGATTTTCCCCCTGTAAACTATCACTCAGTTCACAATAAAAAAAAAACAAAAAAACAAACTTCCAGGGCTCCTTGAGAATACCACAAAGCAAACATCAAGTACTGATATTGGAATCAGCATGCAATTGTTATATTTTTACCAAGCTAGGCCAAATGTTTACACATACAACATTTGACAACTAAAATGCTGTTTCAATTAAAAATACAACATAGGAGTAAACATGAATGTTATTTTACAAAATAATCTAGCTCACAAATATTGCTTTGTTCGTTTTTCTGTGCAAGAAAGTAAACTGACTTGGGAGATTGATGACTAAAATTAATTTGGGGTAAGTCTATTTTCTTAAAGAAGGTGCTGTTTGTGCAGTGGGTGTAATGGAGAAAAGGAATTGAACAATGTCTGGTCGAAAGATTAAGGTGAGGCTGAACAAGTATATGATAGTTAAGTGACTCTGAGCCAGCCGACAGCTCTGCTGCTGTCTCCTGCAGAGCTCCAAGGGCCTTGGTATTCAGATTTGCCTTGACTTTCTGCAGGATTTGTACTGTCTCTGCCTTAGTAATTTACAGTACTATGTTGTCCCATTGGTGAAGGAGGCACAGAGGGATACATGCTTGTTCCTTCATGAAGAATATAGGAGTACAAGAGGAGGTTTACATATTTATAAAATGTGTGGTTTACATGTTTAAAAGACAATCCCCTCTTTTACCTATTGGCTTTTTTTCTTTTGTTTTACTACAGTTCTTACACATCAGATTGTTTTTGTAGTTTATTACGTAACGTGACAACATATATCATGTATTACAATTCTCATGTTTTCCTTAACTCATTTGCCAAATCTAAGATTAGGGAATGAATTCTAGCTCACATTTATGGATTTCTGTCTTTGATTTTGGCTTGTTATTAGGAGCCATCGAGTCAGTTTTGACTCATAGTGATCCTCTGAAGAACAGAACGAAACACTGCCCAGTCCTGTGGCCTTCGGACAGTTGTAATGTGTGAGCCCATTGCTGATAACACTGTACTAATCCATCTTGTTGGGGGTCTTCATCTTTTTCACCTACCCCTCCACTTTACCAAGTATGATGTCCTTCTCCAGGCACTGATCCCTCCTGACAACATGTCTGAAGTATGAGAGAGGAAGCCTTGCCTTCTCCTGATCTTGGCTTTTAAGGAACATTCTGGTTGTACATCTTCCAAGACAGATTTGTTTGTTCTTCTGCCAGTCCATGGTGCTTTCAGTATTCTTCAAAAACATAATTCAAATGTATCAGTTCTTCTCTGGCCTTCCTTATTCATTGTCCAGCTTCCACATACATATGAGGCTACTGAAAATGCCATGACTTGGGTCAGGAGAGCCTTAGTCCTTAAACTGACATCTTTTGTCGTTATCATTTTAAAGTCTTTTGCAACATATTTGCCCAGTATAATACATGTGATTGCTTTACTGCTGCTTCAATGAGTGTTGCTTGTATATCCAAGGAAAATGAAGTCTTTGACAACGTCAATCTGTTCTTGGTTTATTATGATCTTGTTTATTTATTGATCCAGTTGTGAGTTTTTCTTTATATTGAGGTGAAATCATACTGAGGGCTATAGACTTTGACCTTCATCAGTGAAGTATTTTAAGTCTTCTTCACTTCCAGCAAGCAAGGTTGTATCATCTTTATATCATAGGTTGTTAATGAGTTTTCCTCCAATCTTGATGCCGTTTTCTTCTTCATCCAGTTTCTTGGATTATTTTCAGCATACAGATGAATAAGTATGGTGGCTCACACCATTCCTGATTTTAAACCATTCATTATCTCCTTGTTCTGTTCTAAAGACTGCTTACTTTGTGTACATTACAGGTTCTTCATGAGTGCAACTAATAAGTATCTGTATTACCCATTTTTTTGCAGTGTTAATCAGAGCTTGTTATCCACACAATCAAATGCCTCAAGTGCCTTTATATATTCAGTAAAGCACAAGTAAATATCTTTTTTGTATTCTGTGCTTTTAGGCAAGATTCATCTAACTTCAGCAATGATAGTCCTAGTTCCACATCCTACTTTGAATATGGCTTAAATTTCTGGCAGCTCCCTGTTGATATACAGCTGCAACTGTTTTTTAAGAAACTTTTACTTGCTTTAAGTATCGGTCCAAATTTTGTTTGCAGATGTCTAAACACTTCTGTTTATGCTCTTCCATGAGTTTTGGTACCCATCTTGCACAAACTATTCGAAACCCAGGTCTGTCATGCATTATTTCATAGACAGAGCCATGGCTGATTTGCAGATGATTTGCCACATAATCTGCTGTCACTTCTCTATTTGACAGAATCATTTCCCGTGCATGCCCAATGTTGTCATCAGCCATGGACTTGAACATGCGGAGAGCGGATGACTTTTGACTCTGTCTTGTATATGTGTATCTATATAAAGAGAACTTTATTGTCAAGGAAATGGTTTACAATGTAGAGTCCCGGGTCCCCAGTGGAAGTGAGAGAGAGAGCCTTTACCACATTTCCATTATATTGAGATCAGGCCTCACCCCTAAGCAATCATCCCTTCAATTGATTGATTGCTCATAGGCACTCATCATAGAATTAACTATGACTGTATTAGGTTTCATCACCATGGGAATAAGCACAGCCCAATTGCTAATCCATGAGAATGCTTGTCTAGTCAAGTTGACACAGATCCCTACTTCTGCATCTCTTAATTCAGGTTAGATAAGTTTAAGGTCATGTTTTGGCTCTCGTGGAATTGTTTTTTAATTTTCTTATGCTTCAGTCTGAACTTGCATGTGAGCAATTTATGGTCTACCCCTAGCCTTGTTTTATGTAATGATAATGGAGCTTCGCCATCATGTCTTCCAACAGATGTTGTAAATTTGATTTTTGTGTATTCCATCTGGTGAGGAACGTGTATTGTTGTTGTTTTTAAGTGCCATTGAGTGGGTTCTGACTCATAGAAACCCTATATCGGGTTTCCCAGGAGCAGCTGGTGGGTTTGAACTATTGACCTTGTAGTTTGCAGTCCAGTGCTGATCCACAACACCACACCAGAAGCCGAAAAACAGTATTTGCAATGGATAAGTCATTGGTCTTGAAAAATTCTATCATGCAATCTCCAGCATCATTTCTATCACCAAGGCCACATTTTCCAACTACTGATCCTTCCTCCTTGTTTCCAACTTTTCTATTCTGATCACCAGTAATTATCAATGCATCTTTATTGTATACTTGATCAATTACAGATTGAAAAAATTGGTTTGTTAAGTGCTGTGTAGTCGGTTTCAATTTATAGCAACCTGGTGAAGGGTTTCAGAGGCGTGCCTGGTGGATTTGAACCACTGACCTTATGTTTAGTCTAGTGAGTATCCTACTGTGCACCACACCAGGACTGAAGAATTTGGTAGAATTCTTCAGTTTCTTCATCACTGGTTTTAGTGGTTGGTTTGCATATTTGACTTACAGTGGTATTGACTGATTTTCTTGTAGGGGTATGAATATTATCCTATCGTGGACAGCGTTGTTCTTCAAGATGGATTTTGAATTGCTCTTTTTTGACGATGATTGTGATGCCATTCTTCTTCAATTTTTCATACCCAGCATAGTAAACCATATGATTGTCGAATTCAACATGGCAACTCTTGGTCCTATTTCAGCCCAGTAATGCCAAGATATTGATGCATTCCATTTCATTTTTGATAACTTCCAGTTGTGTTAAGAGTCATCCATTATACATTCCATGTTCTGATTTTTAATGGATGTTTGCAGCTGTTTTTCCCCCCATTTTGAGTTCTGCCGCATCAGTAAATGAAGCTCTCCAAAGTTTTGCTCCATCCACATCATTAAGATCAACTCTCCTTTGAGATGGCAGCTTTTGATTTTGTCCTAGAATACTGTTAACTATTTTGTTGTTGTAGTTAGTGTCGTTGATTTGGTTCCTACTCATAGCAACCCTGAAGAGGGTTTCCGTGGAGCAGATGGTCAACCTTGCTAAATTACAGTCTAGGTAACCTATTTTTTTTTTTTTTTTTTTTTTTTTTGTGGTTATTATTATGGTCTTTTAAGATGGTCTTTACTAATTATGAAAGTAAGGAAATCTTTTATACTAGAACATTTACCCTTGGGGGAAAATTCAAAATTGAAATTTTAAATGAATATTTATATCTATTGATGCTTATATTGTTAGAAACGTTGTGGCAACCTCTGTGATGATGGGACTCATCCAAGTGTAATCTCAAATCTTGGAAACTCTTGCAAAGAACAAAAAGCAGGTAAAAAGTTCATTTTTTAAGGCTGAGAGTGTAATTTTCATGCTTAAAAGAAACGTGTAAATGCAATTATCTCCTAATGCCTTGATGCTTCTTAAATAACTTAAGAACAAAGAACATTTGGAAAAGATAAAATCTTGGAGAATTTTGGTGTTTAACCTTCTGATAATAGTAGCTTCTGTCAGTAATAACAGAATTGATCTATCCTGTTCATATATTTCTTTTTGCTCAGTAGTTAAATTTGAACAGAAATCTATAATCCATTGATTTCATAAACCTCTTCATGTAAAATTTAGTTTAAAATCCATTAAAAAATAAAATACTTGCCATTGAGCTGGTTCTAACTTATGACAGTCCCATGTGTGGTAGAGTAGAACTGTGCTCCATAGGACTTCCAATTGTTGGTTTTTCAGAAATAAATCTCCAGGCTTATCTTCCAAGATACATCTTGGTAGACTCGGACCCTCAACCTTTTAGTTGCGGATAAGCATTTATCACACTTAAACTAAAAATGTTTTTCCACTTAAAATTTTCTTTATGAATAGTTATTTTTTACTGTACAAATAATAGCAGAATGTAATCTTATTATAGCAGCCTAGCATATGTCTTTTATACAGCTTAGCTTTAAAATGTATTCTCATTTATTATCTATAGAAAATCAAGAAAGTTATCAAGTACCAGCCTTTGTCAATGTGAAGACGAGAAAGAGAGTTACTTTTGGAGAGGACCTAAGCCCTGAAGTATTTGATGAATCCTTGCCAGCAAATACTCCACTGAGAAAAGGAGAGACACCTGCCCGTAAACAGGATGTAAACAGTACCAGTCCTCTGCGACTTGAGCACTCACCTGAATTACTACAACCAAATTTTGATGACAAAGGGGAGAATCTTGTAAGTGTGAAAAATGTGGGGAAAACTGTATTTTCACCAGGATACTTATTTTGCTTGAGCAATAATATATGCTTAGAAATCTTAAAATTGGTGTTTGATTGTATAAATTAATATATTTCTCTATTTTGTTGTTGTTGCTAAGTGCCGTCGAGTCTGTTCGGACTCCTAGCATCCCTGTATAGGGTTTCCAAGCAGTGGCTGGTGAGATTGAACTGCTGACCTTGTGGTTCAAATAAACTTTGCCGTCCAGTGCTTTATCCCACAATGTCCCTCCAGGACTTCTCTATTTAGGTTGTTATTATTTTACCGCTAAATAGTATTTCCATCAGTCTTTGTACATTACATAGCATATTTCATGGAATCCAGATGCTACTGATTATATGATGTGCTGTTATTTCATGTATTACTAAGAAAAAACACTGAAAACTCAGTGAACACACCATGAATTATAAGAAGTACTTAGATTTCAGAGGTGTTAAATTGTGAAAGAAATGAAATAGTATCAATGTATGTTCCAGTTCCACCTTCTCCCAATGAGTTTCTACAATTAGAATGATTGGATTAAAGAATATGACCGTTTTTAGGCTTTTGAGACATATTCCTAAGTTACCACTCAGAATGTATGAACTCAGAGAAATAGAAATTGTTTTACCATACCCTTGTAAATCATGGGTATTATCCAAAAACTATTTTAATTTTTAAATAATAGCAGAAAAGGATGATTGGAACAAATTGTTTTAGTGAGCTATGCCAATTAATATTCCTTTTGGGACAAGCATTTATTCTCTTTCACACTAGTACACTTTGAATATGAGTCTCCCAATTCTGGACAAGATGTAGTGATAGGAATGTAATTAACACTCACACTTGAACACTAGAGGAAACATATGAGACAGCAGTTCTCAACACATTGATCCCTGAGAGACAGGTGACAAATGAACTGAGCCTTACAGTTGTCCCAACTTAATGTCTATACTAAATTTCCAGGCCATATCATAAGGAGGAGAGCCCAAGAAGAGCCCCTTGTTTTTCTGAGTTGAGAAGATGGAGTTGGTAGTCTAGGAAAGCCTTGGGAACTAGAGTTCACGGGGCAGAGAAATGGAGAGGAGGGAGCCACATAGAGAGCTCTGGAGATCCTGCTGGTGGCCTCAGTGCATGGCCTGAATAAGCTACCCAAGGCTAGGAAAGAGCTGTTTTAGTGGTGTAGAGGGAAGAAGCCCTAGACCTCCCACACAGTGTGGTTGTTGATTAGTGCTGTCTTGTTGGTTCCTACTCATAGCGATGCTATGTAGGGTTTCTGAGGAGTGGCTGGTGCATTTGATCTGCTGACTCTGTGGTTCACAATCCAGTGCTACTCCTACAGCGCCACACGAGGAGTAGGAAAACCCTGTAATTCAGAGTACTAGGGAGAGTATTGCCTCATTAAACCAGAAAACGAAACCTGTTGCTATCGAGTTGTTTTCAACTCAGAGTCACCCTATAGAATAGAGTAGAACTACCCAATAGGGTTTCCAAGGCTGTAAATCTCTACAGGATATCCCGGTGTGGCTCTGTGTGTTAATGTGCTGACCTGCACTGTCGGTTTGAGCCACAAAGTCGGCAGGTCAAGTTCACCAGGTACTCCTTGGAAACCTTTTACAGGGTTGCTATGGAACCAACTCAACAGCACTTAACAACAGTCTTCACAGACACAGATTGTCACTTCTTTTTCTCTTCCAGTGGCTGGTGAATTTAAACTGCTGACCTTTTGGTTAGTAGCTGAGTGATGTAATTACTGTGCCTACAAGAATCCTGTTGCCTCATAAGTGAGGCAAAATTAGACTTAGAGCTGCTCTGGTCCTGCTTAACAGCTGAGAGGGAATCCTTGTAAGGCTCAAACTGAATCTAACTAATTACCTGCAATGCACGGGCAAAACTCAAGACTACTTGTATGACTACAAAATCATCCAGCTTCAGTAGACACAACTCTGAATGTCTGACTTCCAGTCAGTTAAAATTTAGCAGTTAAGCAAAATAGTGACAAAAATGTCTTCCGTAATGAGGAGGACATTTGTTTAATAGAAGAAAGACCTAGAAGTGACATAGCTGATAGAATTTATAAGTAAACACATCTGAAAACTTACTATATTTATATTACATATGTTCAAGAGGGGAGAGGAAAGACTGAGCTTGTTAAAAAAAATGGAAGATAAAGGCCCAAATTGAACTCTAAATTTGAAAATGACAATATCTGATTTGGAAAAACTATGTTGAATATGATTGTTAACAGACTAGGCACTCCAATAGAAATGATAGTGTTCTGGCTGGAGACTACAGTGACAGCGAAGACAATAGTGAAGACAAATTGAAATGATGCTGAATGAAACAAAGGCAAGAAATTGAACAAAAAATAGCTGGGACAACTTTAGGTGACATGTTTGTGTAATTAGAATGCAAAGATAAAGTGGGAAGAAAATATATACAGATAGAGAGGGATGACCGGGGAATACTGGATGAAAAATTTCTGAATTTGATGGAAATTATAAAGCCACAGATTCTAGACAGAGACAAACATCAAGCACATACACACAAAAAAAACCATGAAGAAAAATACACGAAGACAAATTCACCATCAAATTTAAAATCAAAGAGAAGTCAAGGTAAGCAGACACATGATATGTGACAGAAGAACAAATACATAATTGACAGCATACTTATTATTGAAAACCATGCAAGCAAGATGAGAGAGTATCAAAGTATTAGAAGTTTTGAAAGTAAAAATGTCGCTGCCAATGTACTATTCTGTATCTCCAAAACTATCTTTAAAAATAAAGGTGAAATAAAAACTTAAAGAAAATATTTTTTAATGCTTAAAAAAATAAGCTTGGAAATGGAGAAATGGGCAGCATCAGCATCATCGAGCCCAGTGCTCCTACCAAGTCCACACCTGCCCCCAGACCCTCTGCCATGGAGGCCCCAGGAAACACCTACCTGAAGCCTGCCTAACCCAAAGGAAATGCCAAGGGAGACCTGACTCAATTATCTATGAAAACCCAGTTATCAGGGCACTTCCAAATGGTCTAAGTTTCCCAATAATACTATTTTGGTCACAGGTAAATAATTATATTTCAATCTTCCTTGTTGGTGACAATTTAAATTGTGATCTTCAAAATCACTACAACTTTCTGCAGTATCTTCTGCTCACCCCAGGGTGCTGGCTGTTGGGCTCACTCTGAAGGACCCAGAACCCACAGTTGACTGACTGCAGGTCTTACTGGACACAGGGAGGCTATCGGATGGGCAGAGGGCCGCCATACTTGAGCACCTAAGTGTGGTGTCTGGGGCGCTTGGGAAGGAAGGACTTTTGCTGTCTGGAAAAAAATGTAGGTTAGTTTAACATTTATTATCTCAATAAATTTAGGTAAAATTCAGTAGCCATTTCTGATTAAAATCTCAGCAACGTGGCAAAAGAAAACAATTTCCTCAACTTGATCATTAAATCTATGAAAAAAAAACAGTTGCCATCAAGTCAATTCCAACACTTGGAGATCCATTATTTCTCAGAGTAGAACTGTGTACTTCATTAGCTTTTCATGGCGATGACTTCTCAGAAGCACATTCCCAGGCCTTTCTTCCTAAGTACCTCTGGATAGGTTCAAGCTGAATGGTAACCATTTGTGCTACTCACGGACAATGTTGTTAAGTGCTGTCGAGTTGGTTCTGATGCACAGAGACCCTGTATAGGGTTTCTGAGGAACACTTGGTGAGGTTGAATTGCTGACCTCATGGTTCAAACCAACCTTGAAGTCCAGTGCTTATCCTATGAACCACACTAGGCCTCCACCCATGGCTAATCATATTGGCATTTATGTGGGAGAGAAAAGATTTGATGTTTTTGTTTACATTACTATTTAACCCTGAAGTTCTCTGGAACCACTGCACTGTTTGAGTGTGTTTATTAGTGAGTTTTCTTATTTGCTTTAAAGGAGTTAGGACTTGGAATCTTAAATCAAAAAGTAACTTATTAGTAGTTCATTATTGCTACTTTCAGTGAAGTTTTTAGTTTTGTTTTGGTGGATTGCAGTTAGTAAACATGGTTTCATTGTAAAGATAAAGGATTGTGATTTGTGTATATCTGATGTCTTTGTTTTATCATTGATTTTTCATCCTTATTGCTTATTGTGATTTCTCCTACCTAAGTAAATAATTTTTCTCTTAGAATTAGTATTTATATATGAGTTAGATTTAAGGATGTCTGTTTCCAACTCTTGTTTTTCTGTGTTTAGGAAAACATAGCACCACTTCAGGGACCATTTCCAGTTCTGAGTCCTAATAAATCTTCAGTGTCTGAGACTCTTTCAGGTAGTGATTTTTGTTTCTCATAATCATAAATGTCATTTTCAGTATGTGTATATGTAGAACTTAACTTTATTTTCTTTTTAAGCTTTAATTTTATTATAGCAATTCATACTTGGTTTCAAAAGGCCAAAATAGCATACATAGAAAAACTTGTAGAATGCCTTATTCATCCACTTCAAGTTCCACACCTTTTTGCTTAGACAGAAATCCCCCATTTTTCAAGTGATTATCAGCTCTGAAGTACTTTCAGATCCTTCTCAATTTCTTATTTTCCCCTGTCCATTCTAATTTACATGAATTGTTTTCAACAACTCTTAAGTATCAACATGAATTTCTATTTCACAGTTTATACAATTAAATGATTCAGGTAGTAGGGTCTTTTTTTAATGTCTAAAGTCTTTTCATTAACACTAGCATAGCAGTTTTGCCATATGTACTTTCCAAGGTCTCTGGCTTTTTTATTTTCTTGACAAGGCAACCACAATTCCTCCCAGTTTTCCTGGTAGGCTAGGACCTAGTTGGCAGAGGCCATGGGAGTAGCTCAGGGTGGAAACCATTGTTCATGTCTCTGAAGTTCTTTAGTGGCTTATCGTCACTGATAGGATTAAACTCATTAGTTCAGAATCCAAGCCATATCTTACATTAGAACTAAAACTGTAAAGTTCTAAGACCTATTCCCTTAAACACATTATACTGTTTTTCATTTATATCATTGTTATGGTTAAGTGTCAGTTCTGACACATAGCGAACCTGTATAGGGTTTCCAAGGAGTGACTGGTGGGTTTGAACTGCCGACTTTGTAACTCAAAACTGACCGTGCAATTCAGTGCATTCTCCTACAGTGCCACACCAGGACTCCATTCATGCCCTTGTTGTTGTTGTTGTTAAGTGCCATCGAGTCGGATCCGACCCATAGCGACCCTGTACAGGGTTTCCGAGGCTGTAAATCTTTACGGGAGCAGAACGCCTC
>NW_006408582.1:10733821-10740498 GCF_000296735.1 Chrysochloris asiatica | reverse complement strand
ATTGCAGAGGCTCCGCAGGAAGCCTCCTTCACTGGGCACGTTGTAGCCCCATTTTAGGTATTCCAATCAGTTATAGGCAGAAGATGGACTTACAAGCATTCTATGGTGATGCTTTTTTGCTATTCCTTTCTCTCCCCATCCAGTGTCTATTTTATATATAATGCAAGGAAAACCAAGATTCAAAAGACAGCTAAGCATCTTAATATTATTCCCCCCCTTTTCCACATTCCAACCATGGCTCGATCTCTGTATCCCAGAACCCTGTTGTTCTCAGGTTGTGCATATATCATTATTTACCTCTAGCTCACTTAGCCCATTGAGACCTGTCTAATTGCCCCCATACTCTTAAAGTAAACTTCCTCTTGAAACCTTGTAAGCCAGTCACTTCGTGCTTTTATCGTCCCCTCATTGTAGGTAGCTGATGTCTTAGTTGCCTGTCCCTATCTGCCCTGTTTACAGAGAGGATAGCACTGATACTTGATGTGAAGACTCCTTCCCTCTCTGTTGGTATTTAGAGTTACTACTGCAATGAGTACAGGTCAGTTCATCAAATTATAGCAATTTACTTTTGTTTCCTTTATCAAAAAAAAAAAAAGTTGTTTTTTTTTTTTTGTAATCTTTCTCTAGTCTAGTTCTGATTATCAAACCATTGAGGCTAGGTCAAATGGGTACTATCTTTGGGTGTTCTTGTGCATCTCCCCTCACTTCATAGCAGCTGGATTCTTCATTCTCAGCTCTAGCCCTCTGTGGCTATGTCCTTGTCCATGGGCTCAAGTGTCCTCAGGTCTCAATACACTTTGGACCAACCAGCCCTTCCTCTTCTCTCTCTCATCTCCAGGTCAACGGGAATCTATGGACTGTGCTTTAACTCAGCCTATTTCTTTATTGCTGCCTTTCCCCCTCTTCCACTCAACAGTAAACCAGTGTGGTCATCAGCAAGCTTACATGCCTGTTTGTGTGTTCCTTTTGAGTTTCAGTCTTAGAGGGGAATTTGTCCTGAAGGAACTTGATTGCTTTCCTTGATGGCTTCATGGCTAACAGCTTTGTAGTAGCCAGTTATGCTGACATTTTTGTTTTGGGTTTTTCTTGATGATCTTTCTTTGAAGATGTATCTTCTGTCACTCTAGCTGTTCCAGGTGGGTCTGCTTGTCCTTGCTAGTGGGGATGCCCCACCTCAGAAGGTTCTGGATGGGACTCAGGATTCCACCTAAGGTCCTATACTCTGCAAAGGCTTTGCAAGAGGACTATTTCACTGGGCAAGTTCTAGAACCCCTTTTAGGTATTCCAATTAGTTATAGGCTGAAGACGGGCTTACAAGTTTTCTGTAATCATGTTTCCCAACATTCCTTTTTATCCCCCCAAGTGTCTATTTTACAATAGTAGGCAAGGGAAACCAATATTCATAAGACAGTCAAGCATTTTAGTATTTTTTCCCCAATTCAGGCTATGCCTAGATTCCTGTATCCCAGAGCCCTGTTGTTCCAAGGTTGGAGTATGTATCACTTATGTATCTCTGTCCCACTTAGGCCATGCAAACCTGTCTCAGTGTTCCCCTATCTATCTTGTTCTCCCACCTCCTCCCCCTTCTTGTATTACCCTCTTCAACACCTGAACTAAACCCCCCACCCCAACCCCACTGTTGTAGTTATCTTATATTCCATTAACTCTTCCCTCCATTTTAGACAGTCTATTTTATCCTGTAATCTACCTGAGGATCTCTGTTCTCTGTGTTTACCTTCTTCCATATTGTAATTGTTTTGATCATAAACTGACCTCCCAGATCCTTTGTTCTTATAATTTTATTCTGTTCTTGAATCTTCCATTTGTCAATTGAGTTCAGGGTGATGCTGCCATGTAAGTCATTCTGTGGTGGTTGTCTGTTTTTGTTGGTTCTCAGTCCATAGAACTTCCTTTAGGATGTTTTTCATAGCAGGGTTGGCTTTGGCAAAATCCCTTAGCTTCTGTTTATCCTTGAATGTTTTGATTACACCATCGTATTTAATTGACAGTTTTGCTGGGTAGAGAATTCTTGGTTGGCAGTTTTTTTTTCTTTCTTTCTATCTCCCCATTCATTGCCTTCTTGCCTGCATGGTTTCTGTTGAGAGAGCCGAGCTTAATCTGATTTGCTTGCCTTTGTATGTTACACTTCTCTTTTCCCTAGTTGTTTTCAGGATCCTGTCCTTTGATTTTTGAGAGCTTGATTATTATATGTCTTGGTGATTGTCTTTTAGGGTCTGTCCTTCCTGGGGTTCATTGAGCTTCTTGAATGCTTATCTTTTTTCTTCCAGACGCTCTTCAATTATCTCCTCTGTGGACTTGTGTGATTCTTCCTATTCAGGAATGCCGATTCTACTCCTTTGCCCTTTCAGTGTATTGTCCATTTCATTATTAATCATTTGGACCTCTTTCTGTAGGTTTTGCATTGTTTCCAATGCTGTATCTATCTTATTTGATTGTTTCTATAGCACTTTCCTGACTTCTTCTGTATTTTTCTCAACTCCATTGCATAGTTTTTTTGATACATTTTATAATCATTTTTCTGAATTCCTTCTCAGGCATTTCCAAAGTCTGCCCATCTTCCTGTATGGAGTGTAGGTCTACTTCCAGCTCATTGGGCTCAGTCACTTTATCTTGTTTCTGGACATGGGCTAATATGGTCATCTGTTTCTGTTTTGGGGCATATTCAGGAGTTATGTGTGGCCTTAATACTTAGATGGGTGGGTATTTTAGTATTTGTTATGCTTTCTGATTGTCTCTAGGTAGATGTGATCAGGAGATGGGCTTCCGTTTTCACTTTTCTTGCTGATAAATTTGAAGATGCCACTGTTGGTCATTGTGACATAACTCAGGATTTAACTTTCAGCCTATTTCCTTTTTAGTCTGCATGTCCTGCTCCACAGTCCCCGTTCAGACTTTTTTCCTAGTGATAAACAGTTCAAGGTCGGTTTGGCCGGTTTGCCCTAGCTTTTGTTTTTAAGTGGAAACTCACTTTAAATATCAAGGAGATCTGTGCACATGCGAAATAGAACCTTCTGGGGTTGTCCACTCAATCAGGCACCCCCTCTAGTTACCAGATTGGAGGTGCGCAGACAGCGAGAGACCAATGAACAGATACAATAAAAAGGAATGTCCACATCTGTATTTCCGTGGTTCTGTCAGTTGTTGGTGGCTGTTCTGATTCTTCCCCTACTTGGTCTCTCCCAAGATGGTGGCTCCGGGAGCAGCTGAGCAGCTTGAATTAGAAAGCAATGGATTTCTTTCTTCTGCTACAAATTCCCCTAGTTGTAAGCCTTCCAACCTTCTAAATATTCTTTTATATATGGTTCAGAGTTCTGGCACCATCCCCTTGGTCCAGTATTCTGTGTTGTTGCTGATGGAGCTCCTCACTGCACTTCCACCTGGTCCGCCATCTTGTTTGTTCTCTTACCTATTTTTTATTATCAAAATACATAAAACACAGCTTGCCAATTTGCATTTTCCAGGTGTACAATTGATTACATCATTTATATTAGCCATTTTCTGGAACCATCACCAATATTCTTTACTAAAATCATCACCCAAAACAAATCTCAGTGCTTCCTAAACAATGACGCCTGCTTCTCCCGCTTTCTCACCTCTTGTAAAACCACTGATAAACTCTGATCACTATTTGTTTTTGTTATTTCATATAAGCAATACCCTACACTATTTTTGATTGATTTATTCCACTCAGCATCATGTTTTACATGTTCATCCATATTGTAGCATATGTCAGGACTTCATTTCTCTTTACGTCTGAGTGGTATCCCGTGTTCTATATGTACTACATTTTGTGTATCCATTCATCCTTTGATAGGCATTTAGGTTGGTTTCACCTTCGACTGTTGTGAAGAATACTGCAGTGAAAATTGGTGTACATGTGTCCATTAATGTAGCTGCTTTTAATTCCCTTGGAATATATTGATTTGTTTTTATTATTATTATTGTGGTTGATCCTTTCTCATTCCTTTTCACTTTCGAAGCATTATGCAAAATCACTGTAGCTAAATTAACACATGAAAATAGGAGACTCAAAAACAAACAACCAAACCCACTGTCTCAATTCCAACTCATAATAAATATAGGATACAGTTTAGCTGCTTTCTAGGGTTTCAGTGGCTGTAAATCTTTATAGAAGCAGATTACCTTTTCTTTCTCCCAGGGAGTAGCTGATGGGTTAGAACCACTGACCTTTTATAGTTAGCAGCTCAATGCTGACCCATTGTGCCACAAGGGTGCCTTGGGAGGCTGAGAACCTATGCCAGAATTCAGACTTGGACCTTTCTGACTCTCAAGCTCATATACTTTTTTTTTTTTTAACTTCATTGTTGGTAAATTTCCTTATGAGTTTTCTCACAATGAATTGAAACTGGGTCTTCCCATAGCACCTTAAATGATCCCAGATGACTTTTTATCCCCTTAACATTGTTTTGTGGTTTGAGTGAAAGTTTGCTGAGCACATTTTCCAGGCAACAATTGATACACATTTTGTGGCGTGACATTAGTTGCAATCCTTTCAATGTAACATCACTCTTCCAACTTCCTCTCATGTTTCCCTGTTTCCATAGAAACCTCTTCCTACCTTCTGAACCTTGTCATTGGGCAATTGCTGCCCTTTGGGTCTTGTATGGCTGATTGTTCTGAGAAGCATGTTTCTCATGGGTATGACTGTTTACTTTATTGGTCTGTCTGTTCTTGGACTGAACGGTAATATCATGGGGGTGGGTTCAGTTCCTGGTTATCTAAGGGTTGTAGTCTCTTGTCGTTTCAAATTTGTTGCACATTTTTCTCCTACTCTGTCCAGCATCGTCTATTATGATTCCCATCAGAGTCATCCGTTGTGGTAGCAGGGCACCATGTAATTGTTCTTGTTATTAAGTGCCGTCAAGTCGGTTCTGACCTATAGCAACTCTGTATAGGGTTTCTGAGGAATGGCTGGTGAGCTTGAACCACCAACCTGTGGTTCAAACTGACCTTGCAGTCCAGCGCATTAACCTGCAGCACCGCGCCAGGACTCCAATTATTCTTACAGGCCTATTCTAATTTTAATTTTGAATGTAACCTCTTTTGTTGTTTCAGCACAGCTAATTTTCTGTTATCTTCAAAATTTCTGTACACCTTTTTCTTAACACAGTTCTAAAAACAGAAAATAATCACATAGCATTACAGTAAGTAGCCATTCTAGAAGTCCTGATGTGGCACTGTGGGCTAATGCGTCAGACTGCAAAGTCGTTTGAACCATAAAGTCAGTGGTTCAAGCTCACCAGCTGCTCCTTGGAAATCCTGTACAGGGTTGCTATGGGTCGGAATTGACTCAACGACACTTAACAACAACAACAACAACACCAGGGTAATTCTGAGACATTGTAACTATATCCTGGTTATGAATGTCTCATTGCACCTTAAGTTTGTCTAACTGTGTACCACCTCATCTATTGTTCTTCTTGTTGTTAAGTGAGTAGTTATGAGTAGTTTCCAACTCATAGCGACCTGTGTAGGGTTTCCAAGGAGCAGCTGGTGAGTTTGAACTGCTTGCGTTGTTGTTCAAGCCAACCTTGTAATCCAGTGCTTATCCTACAGCGACACACCTAGCCACTTAATGATAGTGGAGACATGGCACTGTAGTATAAATACTGGATCGCAGAGTCAGCAGTTCAAACTCAACCAGCCGCTCCTCGGACACCCTATACAGGGTTGCTATGAGTTCAAAAGTGCTTGACAGCATTCCACAACCACAACCCAGCTTTATACTATATCTAACTTAGTGTTAAGTCAGTTAACCCCCCTCACCATGACTCTGTTCCCTAAGGTTTTCATGGCATACCTTGCTGGTGTGATATTTTCCTGTGAAAATTCCCTTCTTAAGAAAAGGCTGTTAGAGGTCTTACAGAAGATAAAGGGTCAAAATTGTATATGGTGATGCATCTTTGTCAGTTATAAAGTTTGAATGCATTTTTCAGGTTTTAAAAAGTGGCAGAAAGAAGAAAGGAAGGGGAAAACAGAATGTCAAAAAGTCTTTATATGGGGAAAGAGAAATTGCTTCTAAGAAACCTCTTCTCAGTCCCATCCCTGAGATCCTTGAGGTCTCTGAGCTGACTCCTTCGGTTCCAGGCATCCAGAGGATGTATTCCGGTATGTTGTTATTCACGCTTTATTCTCTTCACTCTCTTTTGTTGCTATTTCACTCTTTTTTTCCTCCCTTTTTTTCATTCATTCTACGAAAAGTATACAAATAAAGAATAACAGCTTTTCCTCATACTGCCATGAGAATTTCAGTGAGAGAAACAGAATTTTTTAAGGTAGTAGTTTCTACCTCTTTAAGAATCTGATAGATGTTCTGGATCTCCTCTTCAGAATAACTTCTACACAAGATTTGCACATAATTGCAGTTATCTCTTCTGCCTGTTCCCTTTTACTTTCTAAAGAATTTTGTTCAATGTACTCTAGCTGGGTTGTTGTTGTTATGTGCCGTGGAGTCAGTTCTGACTCATATTGACCCTGCACAGGGTTTCCGAGGGTTTCCGAGGCTGTAAATCTTTATGGGAGTAGAACGCTTCATCTTTTTCCCACGGAGCCGCTGATAGTTTCGAACTGCTGACCTTGAGGTTGGCAGCCCGTCTCGTAACCACTACGCTACCAGAGCTCCTTAGGTGGGTTGT
>NW_006408582.1:10727446-10733721 GCF_000296735.1 Chrysochloris asiatica | reverse complement strand
AGTTTCGAACTGCTGGCCTTAAGGTTCGCAACCCGATTCGTAACCACTACGCTACCAGAGCTCCTTGCCCTTAAGAGTAATCAAATAAAAAATTTTCTTAACTTTAGAAAATTAAATAATTTCACAGTCATCTTAATGCCCTTTATTGTTATTTCTTTATATAAAATATGGTATTTGTTGTTGTTATGTGCCATGGAGTCGGTTCTGACTCATAGCGACCCTGTACAGGGTTTCCGAGGCTGGAAATCTTTACAGGAGCAGAAAGCCTCATCTTTCTCGCAGAACAGCTGGTAGTTTCGAACTGCTGACCTTGCGGTTCGCAGCCCGATTCGTAACCGCTACACTACCAGAGCTCCTTGGAATAAATGAAAATACATGCATTCAGTGTAATATGATTTGTAATCAGCTCAGTATTGTAACGTGTTGAGTAGTGATTATGGAACACAGCAAAAAGTATCTGGGTGTTCAGTTAACGTAGCTAAAGGTTTTCAAAACCTTCACTCAAAATTTATTCATCTTGGTAATTATTTATGTGTAGATGTGACATTAAAAGCAAAGGTGGTTATCCAAAAGAATGCCTAGTGTATCCAAAAGATATGCTTACAGTTTTTTGTTAGCTATTTTAATATTGCTTGTTTCTTACTCGTCAGGCACTGATACCTTTAGTTCTGCAAATAACCAGGAGAATATGTCTTCCTGCAACATTGGCAGAATAACACGTACCTCTAACAGAAAAAATGTGAGTATTTATATTTGTGCAGCCTATCTGTTTTTGACTCTTGGTTGGATAAAAAATCCAGAATTAAAACTTCAATAATGTTACCAGTTCAAGGTTTATTTTCCCCTTAGCCTGGCAACAGGTTGGTGCCAAATTCTAGATGCTTAATAAACATATTTGATCAATAAGTAAATCAACTGATTATTTAGTTGATTTTCCTTCTTAGTTGGTAGAATACATATACTTCTGGGTGTATGTTTTTTAAAAAGTCAGAAATTGGTAATGAAATTAAGTTATCTAAAATACCATTAATGGAATTTGTGAGTGAAGAGAAAATGAAATGTACCTTAGTAGAAGTGGCTTAGAAGAAAATACAAATGTGAGGGATAGACATTAGATGTAACTGTTTTTGCTTCATAGAATTCTCACTTTTCTTTTTGTCTTTATAGCAATTGACTAGTTTTGCAGAAGAGACTGTTTGCAACTTATTTAATGCAGAAGGCCAGCATTGTAAAGAAAAGAAAACTCATAGGAGAAAGTCTCAAGAAACCAAGCAAACCAACAGGGCACTTCCTAAAAAGAAACAAGTATATGTTTTAAGATAAAAGAGTTGAAGTGGTTCATTTCTTTCTGTTGTACAGTTAAGATAACATGGAACTAGAATGTATTTTTTTCTAATTAACTTTGGCCCAAGATTTTTAAGAAACCTCTTATAGTGTAGAAAGGGACTTAAAAGATTATGTGCTCTAATTACCTGAGGGAGATTTTTGCAACTTAATGCTGCCTACATCCAGCACAGTAAGTTGTAGGTACTCCTGATTTACCTTTGTGTCTAATCTCGTCTAACCTCTACTTCCAAGTGGAGCTTTTAGACAGAGTTGAGTGTACCGTCTACTACTTGTTGTACTGCTTTTCTTCCCGTCTGTGGATTATTTTCCCACATTTAATGAAGAGCTTAGAATCCTGCTCTTAGTCGTCCTCGCCATTTCAAGGCCACCATCTGTATGGGTGGTCAGTATAGTAGTACTAGACACCAATGCTTTGGCCCACCCCACTGCAGTGCTCTAACCTCCACTTCTCAGAAGCAGTTACTCACGTCTTCAGTGATGTCCTGGAGCTTGTTCTTACAACCTTCCCACTTCTAGAACTATACATTTAAATATCGCATTCTCAGACCCCAGCTTCCTATCCACCCAGCTTTCTCACTCCCTTACTGATGGGTCTTATTTTTGTATTCGTACTCTACGTTTCCTCTCAAGCTTTTAGATCCTTCTCAATTTCTTATTTTCCCCCTGTCCATTCTAAACTACATGAATTGTTGTCCACAACTCTTGTCAGTGTTCTCAGTTCTTTATCCTCTTTTACCCCAGTCTTCATCTTTCCCACACAATTTCTACTACTCTGAGTTAATCTAATCATTAACCCTCTTTGCCACCTAACATTGCCACTAGAGAGAAAGTCTGGTCTCATCCTCCACCGATTCACCTCTTCACTTACATTATTTATATCAAAATACTTAATAAGTTGCTGTTTTTTTTTTTTTTAATGGCCCTTTTCTTAACTTGACATCTTAGTAGCATTTGATAACTGAAGATTCTTCTCCATATTCGATGTCTCTGTTACAGGGTTGTTTTATTCCACTCATACATATTTGCTATCTTACCTAGAGTTCTAAGGAGCTCTGATAGCATGGTGGTTACGAATCGGGCTGTGAACCACAAGGTCAGTCAGCAGTTAGAAGCTATCAGCTGTTCCGTGGTGGGAGAAAGATGAGGCTTTCTTCTCCCGTAAAGATTTACAACCTCAGAAACCCTGTGCAGGGTCGCTATGATTTGGAACCGACTCCATGGCACATAACCACCACCACCACTACCACCTAGAGTTCTACTTTTTTCTCTCGTAAACGGTTAATCTTTGGTTGATTTCATAAGCAGCATGGTTGATGACTTGATTCTTTCTACTCTGTAAATGTATGTTCACCTGCCTACTAAGCATTTCTTCTTAAATCATCCTTTAAGCCAAAAGCCAAACCAATTGCCACTGAGTGATTCTGACTCTTAGCTACCCTGTAGGACAGGTCCAACTGCCCCAGAGAGTTACCAAGGCTGACATCTTCATGGAAGCATCTTTCTCCCATGGAGCAGCTGGTAGATTTAAACTGCTGATCTTTCAGTTAGTAGCTGAGCACTTAACCAATGCACCACCAAGGCTTCTTAAACTAAGCACTGGAAACCAACGTTTTCAAAGTTAGTCTTGTTAATTTCACCCCAACCCCCACCTCCACATACCCACACAAAACAGGCTGTAACCTTCCTTCCATTTCTGTTCATAAACAAAAACTGTTGCTTTGCTGTTTTTCTTGCTTGAAAGACAGAAACATCCTGGAATCATCAAAGCTAGAAGAAGCTGACTGGTTCCTCCCCCCCCCCCCCCCCGGACCTTTTAAAGTCACATGTTCCTTTGATCAAATGGCAAAAGGTTCCCTTGCTTGAAGAAAAAAAATAAAAATTCATCTAAATGTATATTATGAAATTTAAAATGGATTTCCTTCATGTGAGTCTGAAAAAGCAAAAAGTTACCTGTTTCTTCATATAAAATTAGCCACCAAAGTTCTACAAAGGTTGAACCTTAAGTTTTGTTCCAACCCCTACCAGAACCACCCCCACTGCATTAAAATAACTGATTTAATGAAAAGAAACAAGTTCAGAATCGTAAGGAAAGAAGATATCAACAGACGACAGCCTTCAATGAATTTCTGGGAGACCAAGCAGATGGGAGCATCTTGACAGATAAAAGAGGTGGAAAGATTTACAGCTCAGAATGTGCTAGGAGGGAGCTAGAGAGGAGCAAGGACGCCAGCCTGCTTACAGGAATCCCAAGAGGCTCTGGGCCAGAATTGGCAGGTACAATGGATTGTGAGAGTGAGAAGTGGTACTGAAAAACAGAGATTAATTGAAGTCCTATTTATGGAGCAGTTTGTACCAGTTGGCAGCCCAACCCCCTCGCCTATCCTGATACTCAGAACAGATGTTGTCATCTAGGTTAAAGCCTTCGTTCTGGCTTTTGGAAAGCCCCACAGTCTTGACTCCTGCCCTAAAGCCAAAGGCTGACAATTGACACTACCTGACTGGCCCAACTTGCCGAGTTCCCAGGTACAGTTTAGTTTCAGGGAAGAGACTAAACTGCAAAACAGAGGGAAATCCACACCAATTTATCTAATTTCTGAAATAAGACTTGGAAAATGGTATAACCAATAGCGTGAAATAGAAAAGACCATTATTGATAAGTTGAAGAACTGACCTTAGAAAAATAGGTGATTCAGGAGATGGAAGGAAATTATAAATAAATATTCTGCTTTGCTCAGATTTAATATCTACATAAAGCTTAGAAAGGGATGCTGTGGAAAAAGAACAGAGAAGAAAATATAAAAATATTAAATTTAGAAGATCTAGAGCATAAAATCTGTAAAAATTTCCATGAAAGTAGAACCCAAACAACAGAAAAAGAAAGAGACATGGAAGACCAAACTAGGAGACTTCATAGGAATCTCAGGGAAAGGGAGAAGATTGCATAGAAGACATTACAAAACTCAAGAGGTTTTCTCTAGAGTGAAGACAATCACATTTAGCAGGTTTTATGTAAGCTTCATTGTACATCTTTTTCATTGACATTCATTCTTTCATATTTGTTGTGTAGCCACTATATGCCAGGAACGCTTGTAGCTACTGTGGACCTCTGTTATAAAAAAAAAGATTTTTAAAAATTCTGCTAAAAGATTTTTAAAAATTCTGCTAAAAGATGTGGATCAGAAACTGTTCTAGAAGTTGTAGCTTAGTGACATTGACCATGTCAAACCAAAAAACCGAACCCACTGCTGTGAAGTCTGTTCCGACTGGTAGTGACCCTAACACAAAGTAGGTCTGTTCCATAGGGTTTCCAAGGCTATAAACCTTTATGAAAGCCAACTGCTCATCTTTTTCCCACAAAGCAACTGGTGACCTTGAACTGCTGATCTTTTGATTTGCAGTTGAGCAGTTTAACCACTGCAACACCAGAGCTCCTTATAACCATCTCACTTGTGTTCATTTATTTAATCCTCACAACGGCTTTAGGTAGTAATGTGCTACTGTTGTTCCACTTTTTACAGAGTGTACATACAGAGAATTAGGTGCAAAGAGGTAACATTACCTGCCTAAGATTATAAAACAGTTAAATAGCAGAATCAAGACCTGAACCCAAGGCAATCTTGTACCAGAGTGCAGATGTTTTCTATATACTCCCAAGTAAAGAGTTTTCTTTTCCCTTCGACATCCATTTGACTAAGTCAGCATTTCCCCAACTGTTGCACGAAAAACATTTTATGGACAAATAATTATGTCCTAGCATTTCCCTTATGTGTATACAGTATATTTATACTGAGGATTTCTCAGAGAATGTAATGTTGTATGTATATTATAAATCATCAAGAGGGACCATTCATCTTACTCAGTTCTAAAATTATGTTCCCATGGAATGTTGTTTTGTTTTTTTTTTTTAGCATGTTTTATGAAATATAGCTATCTGAAGGAACACATCGTTCTGAACCACTTCTGTAATCTCGAATATCACTCACTCTTTCCCACCATTAGTTGCACCCAGATCTTTTAGATTGCCACTCATATGAGCCACCTTAAATGTAAGATCATATTTGGTTGCTTAATGAATCACCATTCAGTGAGCCCTCATTGCTTTCTTTTGAAGGTCCCTACTCATTGCTTATGAGGGCCCAGCCTGCCAAATCCTTTTCCCCCATCTTTTATGTGTGCTTATTAAGATTTGTCTTTTTTTTTTTTTTTTTTTTTTTAAGATTTTTATTGTGGATTGAGTGAAAGTTTACAGGGCAAATCATCAGTTTTACATTCAACAAATCATACACCTTGTTTCATTACAATGATTATAATCCCCTCCATGTATCATCAGTTAACAGTATTTCTCTCTATTCACTTTAGCTTTTTTTAAATAAAAAAAAAGACACTCAGGCATATATAATAATTTATACCTCCAAAGGGCACATTCTGCAAGTCTGCCTCCTGGCCACCAGCTCTTAGACCTTCTCTTAGCATGAATGTAGAACCCTTAGCAGCTCCCCCTCTCCATATCCCCATCTCTGCCTCTGCCTCTCTCTGGCGGGCGTCAAAGCTCCCCTCGGTAAGGTACCGCAATCTGCTTGTGCTCTTCTCCCTTAGTGGTCCTAGGGTCCTCTGTTTCTGGACTGTAAGATGAACCACTCCCTTGTTTTTCTTACAAAACTTCTACCTTTTCAATTGTGACAATTAGTCATGATAAAAATTATTCACTGCTGAATCATACGAATCTTATCCCCATCTCTTTTCACCAGACCCATCTAGACAACATGAAAACTATTCAGTGGGGACTCTTTATTTCCCCCTGTACTCTTTTTTTTTTTTTTTAATGGTCAGAAGACACCCAGTGTTTATTTATTTATTTCTTTTTTTTTTTTTTCTTAAATGTTTTATTGTGAATTATGTGCTAGTTTACATGGGAGAACATTAGTTTT
>NW_006408582.1:10702437-10719691 GCF_000296735.1 Chrysochloris asiatica | reverse complement strand
ATCAAGTTGGTTCCAACCCATAGCTACCCTGAACAGGGTTTCCGAGGCTATAAATCTTTACGGGAGCAGAAAGCCTCATCTTTCTCCCACGGAGCGGCTGGTAGTTTCGAACTGCTGACCTTGTGGTTCACAGCTCAATTCGTAACCACTACGCTACCAGAGCTCCCGTGGTCCATTATTAAAAACTGAAGAGATGATGCTTAGTGTTAGATATATCTTCTATTAGTTAAAGACAGATAATTCAGAAACAACAGAAGTTGCCCCATGATGTTTAGGCTCACACGACTAAGCATTTTGCAGAAATAAAATTTATAAATGAAACTTGAGGACCTTGAAAGCTTTTGTTTAAACAGGAAAATTAAGTCATTTGGTTTTTGGTTAGATTAAAATGAGTTTGATAAAACTCCCTGCTGAGAATTTGCCTTTCCACCCCAGATATACTGAATCAGAAACTACATTTTTTAACAAGGTCCCCAGGTGATTCTTATGTAATACGTAAACTATTACTTCTCCACTTTCCTCCTTTCACAGCTATAGTCTTGGGAGTATTTCCCTTGTGTATCTAACTCCTAACATAAGAGTTTTTCAAAAGATGTTTGAAGATGACTGTTAAAATAATTTTGTATCTTGCATCCTATTAGAGAATTTCTTTGAAAAAATATTTGGGACATCTTCTTATCCGTAAATCAGTGTTATCACCAAGTATAAGATTTATAGAAATTACCTTCTTTTTTCCTTTCTCTTTCTTTCTTGCTAATCCTTCTTACTTTCCTCTCCTTTCCTTTTCTTGTATGTTAATTTAATGCTACTTTACATACTGTTGTTAATTCCATTCAAATGAAAAATACATTTCTTAAAGTTGTATCAAGAGCACAACTGACATAATAGTTGACTGACAGGGTGTATTTAGAATTTCGGGTCAAGTTATGTTTTATATATCTTCCAATTTTGATTTTAAGGCATCTTTATACTCATTTGACTGACCAGTTAAAAATTGTTATCCAGGATAGCAAGAGAGATGCTGTCTAATAGTGTTATAAAGCCTGAATTTATTTATACTATGCTAGAAACCTCTACTATCTTAATGATTTTTTCTTTCACCTATGATAAGATAGGGTGTGCTATAACACAAGGCATAAAAGCTGAATGTCTTTCACTGTGCCCTTTTAGCTACTCAAATTCCCCAGAGTCGCAAAGTTTCTCACGTCAATTCAGTGGGGTACAGTCATAGAAAAGTTTCAGAATCGCGATGTTTTCGGTACTTCTGTATAGGGATATGAGAATTGACTGACCTTTTCGTATAGGGAGTGCATTCTAAGTGAAGAAACAAGTTAAGATACTATGATCTCAGGTGAGGGTGTTTTTTTTTTAATTCATTCGTTGAATGCCTATTTTCTTAACCCATGGTTTGAGCTAGAACTAAAAAAGGAAGAGGACAGTGACAGATAGGGGCAAATACATGTACATTTGTTAAGTCTTGTCATTTTTGAAAACTTACTAGAATGGGTCACAATTCTGTATCTATTTGAATTGTTACAGTTTGTTATTTTTAATTCTCTTTGAACTTATTTATGTATCTACAGATAATGTCTACTCAAAAGGAAAGCTTGACGAAGTACTAAAGCCTCCTAAAAATCTCACTAAAAGAAAGACTCTATTGCCTCAGATCCCAGGAGACTTGGGTATGAACCCAAATTTTGATGTGTGTGATGTGTCTGAATTCTGCAGCTCTTACATGAAAACTTCCTCATTGCTTGATAATGCTACTTTTGATCAGGATTCAAATACAAATATTATAGACATTAATGAAAGTGAAAATATTCCAAAAGCAGAATATAAATCGGGAAGTAAAAAAGAACAAAAAACTGTGGCTGGGAATGAAAACAGGCATATTTCTTGTGCTCCTGTGACTAAAGAATCTATTTTATCAGATCATCCCAAACCGGATTTTATCTTGCAATCCCAAGAGTTTTCTGCTGGTGCTCAGAATGTGGGAAACCTTGATCACGTCTTTAAAGTTTCCGAAGATAGAAGCATAAAGTGTGAGAAACAGACCGACTTCCTGGAAGCGATAGAGGGAAAACCTAAATGCAGTCATTTAATGTGTGACTCACAAAAAGATTATGTCTCCATTGAAAATATAAAAGAAACTGAAGGTCAGCATGAGGATTTGGGAAGAAGAACTACAGAAATCAGTAGTGAGATGACTTGTCAAGAAAGGAAACATAGAAGGCGTTCTATGTGTCATCCAACTGGTCCAAGTTTACATTTGGAACAAAAGGGAAATCCCCAAAATGCCAACATCGTAAGCCGTTCTGTGGAAATGAGTTTAGAAAATTCCGAACTGTGTAAAGATTTATCTGATGCCATAGAGCAAAGCTTTCAGAGAACAAGTAATGGGACAAGAGTGAGACGTAGCACAAGGCTTCAAAAAGATTTGAAAAATTCAGGACTTGTGTGGATCTCACTTCCATTTCCTTCCGTGTCATGCACATCTCAAAAAACTAAAAGGAGAACAGTATGCGCATTTGAAAACAGAGGATTGCAAAGTTTGTCCCCCAGAAAAGAAACTGTGTCCAGTCCAAACCTGAGTCTGCTGTCCTCCACATCAGGTAAAGAAAACATTGAAGACCCTACTGCTCCTTCTCATTTACCTGGGAAGAGGAGGATGAGCTTTTGTACATCGACACTTGCAAATCCTAAAAACACTACTCAACCAGAATACAACAGAAGACGATCCTTCCTCTACCAGAAAGAAAAAACAGCCCTCTAACTGACTTTGAGAGAACTAAAGTAAAGAACTGACATTTCTTGCAGAGCATTTGACAAGAGAAAAGGTAATCATCCACGTTTAAAAGGTTCTTTCCTTCTAGGCCCTATTCTTTGTTCAACTTCATTGTTTTAAAAGTTTCAAATAAATAAACTCAGTTGAGTTGAATCTACTTTTAAGTAGAAATAAGTGGGCTTCTTCATCATCCAAAACAAAAATACCCTATTAATATGTTTTCTCTTCCCCACAAATTGTAGATGCCTTATTAGTATTTTGCTAAAAGGAGGTTTTTTGTTTTTTCATGTCTGTCTTTTTTAAAATAATACTGTTTCTTAATTTTTATTTCATGTGAATACATATTTACCTCTGACTCTTTAGAAATTCTCTGCTGTGAAAAGCATCTTTTAGAACTGGCAGATTACATGTGGGTAAGATTTGTTTTTTAAAGACAAATTAGTAGACAGTGTGCTTTATGAAAATTGAAGGCAATATAATTTGAAAATGAAAGAAAGTGGAATGAGGTGTGTGTTTATTTTAAAATACAGCAAAAAGAAATTTTCTTTTAAGGAAAAATAGCAATTATAAAATTTATTTTCCCTATGGGTTAAAGTTAAGAGAAGCTTTGACTTGCTTTGCCCATCTTAAATGACAATTGATCGTTACAATCAAATAGTAAACATGAAATTTATAAAAATTCTTTAAAAAACCAGAATTTCCTAAACCCATCATTGTAAAATGAATATGTGTTTTATAAGTAACAATAATGTGAAAGCATTGTTTCCTTCATAAAAGCTGCCGCATGCTTGATGGAGTATATGTGGGGACTTGGTTGCTGGTAAAAATACAGCAGTTTAAGACTCAACTCCCAGATTATTCAAGTTAGTCACAGGTAACTCAGGATTCAATTCATGGTCTCTTAAAAAGAAAAGAAAAGAATAACAAAGTCTCTAGAAGAGACCCCAGAAAACTAGTTAACCAGCATTGAAGGATGTTGGTAGGTCACTGAATTTGTTTGGTTTTTTTAATGGTGTATTCCTGCCATGCTGATTTTTTATTTCATAATATCAGATACTATCTTATTTCAGCTTTTCTAAAATATCTTCTATAGCTATTTTGGTGATAGCTGTTTGGAAATCTAAATTTCTATGTATCTTAAACTTGTGAATGTGTATAAATCATTGTATCATTAAACAGTTGTCTTTGAAATCCTTTAAATCATCAAACTCTCCCACTCCATGATAGCAGAAACATGTTAACAAATAGAGCTCCCTATAAATAACACAACAGGGAAGAAAGCTCCCGCTGAGCTGCCCATTTTCCCCTCCTTAGATAGAGACTATTTGTTACCTTCTTGGCACCAGTAGGTCTGGAACTCCTGCTGCTAAAGGCTAATGTATTTTACATTACCACTCAGAGTGATCCCCAATTTCTTTGTTAAAGGGTGACTTGTTTAAAAGATTTCTTTTTATCTTTACATGTAAATTATTTATGGACTCCCCCACCCCCACCTCTTGGCAATTTAGTGCAGTTGGAAAATCTGTATCACTGAAAACAAACCAGAAAAAGAACTAATTTAGCTTCTTGTGAAGATTTTTAGTCATTAAAAGAAGAAAACAAGAAAAAAGTTTTTACATTGGCCTTCTATAACATGAAAAGTAAAAAAAACAGTTGCTCATTCCCCTCCCCCCTTCTTTTGTGTTACTATGTGGCAACATGTCATTTGTATTTGAATTGTTTAAATATACATGCTTTGTCTTGTATTTCTCAAAAAATGCCAATAAGGAAAAGAGAAACATTTGATTTATGATTTTAGATGTGATATTTCAGCTGTAAATGTATTCTATCTTATAGCAGATCCAACTTTATATATATGTATGTATAATTTACAATTTCTGTTGGTTTCAAAAGGTTTCGTTATGTTTTTTTTAATATCTGCATATAACAAACAGGCGGTATGCTTAAAATGTACAGATCTGTAATTAGTTTTCATTAGTGCTTCAACCAAAGACTTGATATCAGAATCGTTTTTTCCTGTCTTAGCTGTTTACTACAGTAACCTTTGACATTTTGCCATAGAAAGTTTCATGCGTATGCTTTTTATTCTGGTGTAGATCCTTACTCGTTCCAGAAGATGGCAGCAAGACATTCCCATAAAGCCAGAACAACTCTTAATTGTTGTGTGTGCTTCCTTCCCTTCACTCATTTTTATTATTAAAGCGTTTATTTACGGGAGGTGAGGGAGAGAACCTAACTGCTCCATTCCAAACCACACTCTCCTCTCCTCATTGTTCCATGTATAAAACACTGTTACCCACTGGCTGGTAGTGTCCAGACCCACGTACAACATGAATATAGGTTTTCTTGCTTTGTAATGGCATCACTGTATGTGCCATTCTGCAACTTTTTTTTTTCTCTCCTATCAACGAAATACCAGAAATATCCTTTAATCTTACTATGAAGTATTCTAGTACTACTTCAGTCTTAACCCCTGCATATGCTCTGAATATCTGTAATTTAGCCGTCTCCTTCCGAATGGGTACCAGTTGTCTCCTAGAAAAGTATGCCATACTTGGTTGGCCTTGTGGAAAAAAAAAAAAATGTAAGATCAAGTCTTTGAAAATAAAATAGAAAGGTTATAAAGTTAATTTTATAGATCTTACCTGGCAGGTACCCCCATATAAACACAAGTGAGGTTCGTTGAGGTCTAATTAACCCCAAATTAAATTTACCCTTTATAAACGTATGGCTTGAATTTTGGCAGTTGGATGCATGTGCTCCTATAACCACCAATACAGTCATGTCATGAAGTATTTACATCATCCCAAATGAAATCCTGCAGTCAATTCCTCTCCCCCATCTGCAATTCCTCACAACCACTGATGATTTCTATGCTTATAGCTTTGCCCTTTCCAGAATGGCATATAAATCAGCATAATGCTTTCAAGATTTATTCATGTTGCATGTTATAGGTTTTTGATTACTGTTTGCTGAGTAGTAGTCCATTTAATGGTTGTACCACAGTTTGTTTATCCATTTACCAATTGATGGATATTTGGATTCTTTCAAGTTTTTTGGATGTTACGAATAAAGCTGCTATAACCATTCGTGTATTTGTATGAACACCTGTTTTCATTTATCTTGGGTAAATACCTAGGAATAGATTACTGGGATGTATGGCAGGTATATATTTAACTTTTGAAGAAACTGCCAAACCTCTCTAGCGTTGGCTGCATTTTCTAATCCCACTTTCTGTTGTTCCATATCTTTACTTGCATCTAGTGGTGGCAGTTTCACCATTTGAGTACATGTGTAATAGTAACATCTCATGTAGTTTTGATTGCATTTTCCTAATAGGTGATGATGTTGAGCATCTGTTCATATTGTTATTTACCATCCATGTACTTTAGTCAAGTTTATTTTCAAATTTCTTGTGTGCGTTTTCTTTTGTTCTTACTGTTGTCCTATTATTAAATTTAAAGTATCCTGTGTAATTGAATGTAGTCTTTTATTGAACTAATGTGTCCTGCGTGTATTCTCCCCTTCCCCCCCACCTCCTCAGTTTGTGGCTTGTTTTTACATTGTCTTTGCCGTGTCTGTTGAAGAACAGGCTTTAATTTTGCTGTAGTAAATTTTGTCTTTTTTTTTTTTTTTTTGAATGGTTATTGTTTTTTGTATAACAATTCTTTGCCTAACTCGAGGTCACGAAGACTGTATGTTTTCTTGTAGACTTATGTTTTCTTGCAGTTTTAACCTTCTCACATTGATGATCTTATCAGGTGTGAGGGTGGGGAGTTATTTATCTTATATGGAAATTCAGCATCATTTGTGGAAAAAAATTATCCGTTCTTTGTTGAAAATTGTTTGACTTTATAAGTGTAGGTGTATTAGTGGACTTTATTTTATTCCACTGATCTATAGGAATGCCCTGAACTATTAATCTTGGTCTGATTGGTTTGCTTGTTTAGTTTTTCTTTCTGTAAGAAGTGATGTTTGAACAAAGCACACTAAAAATTTTAGAGGAATGAGGGTCCAAAAGGTACATTTTATTCCAAACATCCTATCATTATTATTCATGGACATCAGCACGATAGGCTGGTTTTATCTCATGCAAGTTTTTATTTTAAATACTTAAGTTTCCATTATATTCTAGCATGTGAAGAAGTCTAGAAGATGCATTCACTTGAAATCAGGCTAAGGTACAAAGTTTTAAAGAAATCTTGAATGGTTCTGCATTTCTGTTTGATTTACTGCCAGGCTTCTTTGTAAAATAATCTGAAGATTTGACTCTGGGTTTGGAGTTTTAGATTAGGGAGCAGAATTAGGATACAATCAAATTAGATCTCCCACCTACCAAATAGAATTTTCTTTGAACCTTAAATTTATTTGAAGAATAGTGCATAGTCTTGACTTGGCTGAAACCCATTGCCATGAGGTCGATGTGGACTCGTACCTCATGTTTGGTGCCATCCAGTTGGTTCCAAATCATAGTAACCCTAAATACAGCAGAATGATCCATTACCTGGACCTGTGTCATCCTTATAATTGTTGCTGTGTTTGTAACCCCTTTATAACCCCTGTGACGTTCCTCCTTGTTGTGCGTCTTCCTCATTTTTGGCTCACCCTCCCTCTACCAAGTATTGAAATGCTACATAGCAGAACTCAGTTCCCACACTCAGCTATACGGTTTTCAAAGCTGTAAATCTTTATGGGAGCAAAAAGTCTAAGCTTTCTCCCGCCTGCCAAGCATGTTGTTGGAAGTGCCATCAAGTCGGTTCCGACCCATAGCGACCCTGTGTAGGGTTTCTGAGGAACTGCTGTTGAGCTTGAATCGCCAAACTTATAGTTCAAATGGCTTTGAAGTCTGGCACATTAACCCACAGCGCCACACCAGGACTTTGTTGTTGTTAAGTGCCGTCGAGTCGGTTCCGACCCATAGCGACCCTGTACAGGGTTTCCGAGGCTATAAATCTTTACGGGAGTAGAAAGCCTCATCTTTCTCCCACGGAGCAGCTTGTAGTTTCGAACCGCTGACCTTAAGGTTCGCAGCCCGATTCGTAACCGCTACACTACCAGAGCTCACACCACGAATTACAAAGGCCTAAAAAATTTCAAAATGTTCTAATACTGTACTATTGAGTCGATTCATAGCGACCCAATATTGGTTTTCTGAGGAACAGGTGGTGGATTTGAACCTCTGACCTTTTGGTTAGCAGTCCAGTGCTTATCCTACAGTGCCATACCAGGACTCCAGTATTGTAATAGTGGGATCATTTTTGTATATTCTTTGATTTTTTCCCCCTGTTTTTATGTAGTTATGATACAGATTACTAATAACTTAATAGTTGAAGTGAGAAGGTTAGTAATTAATTACTGCTATTTTTGTGATACATATTTTGCTCCACATCTTCAACAGAATTTATCTTTAGCCTGTGTATGATCCTAATTAAAATATTTTATTAGAAAGATTTTTTTTGTGGGGTGGTTGTTGAAGCTTTTAGGAAATTGGGAAGCAAGTATTTTCTGGAATTGTACCTGTATTTTTTGATATATTAAGTATATCACTTTAAAAACAAGAAGGAAAATGAGCACGCATGCTTGTTAAGGAAAATTACAAGTTTGCTTTTTATAAGGGTTAAGTTGCCATTTTATCAGGAAACATACAATGGCTGCTGTTAAGTGCCACCTAATAGGTTCTAACTCATAGAGATCCTGGATAGGGCTTCCAAGGGGCAACTGGTGGGTTTGAACCACCAACCTTATGGTTAGCAGTCCAGTGCTTATCCTACAGCACCACACCAGAACAATGAATACTAGTCTTTCTTAACTCTTCCTTTATCTCATTTCTCCACAGCACACAAATGGTTAGAGTATATATTTAATTTACATTCTGTAAAATAAAAGTGAGCTTTTATGGAGGTGCAAACTGATCTGGCATTTTTTGTTTTTGATGTAATTCAAGAAAGTTCAAATGATTTTTAAAGTGCCAAATTGCTATATGTGTATGTGTGTGAATTTTTAAGATCTAAAATTTAAAAGTAACAATTGCATCTAATATTTCTTTATTCTCCCGCTTACAATTTGCTTGCTACGCATTCTGTGGTAGTTTCTTGCAATTGTTGAATAAAGGATATATAAATGGCACTTTAAGTTTTGCTATTTAAAAGCAAACTGTATTTCTGGTGTTTTGATATCTTTGGTACTGATAGATAAAAAAGGAAGTAAATGTCCATTTTTCTCTTCAGCATACACATCACTGCTAAATAGCTTCAGGTATTTGGAAAAATAGGTCCTTCCAAATGTCAGATTCACAGTGCAGTGATTTTTTAACTGCAGAACTGATGTCAAACAGTGAAATTTTATGGGGGAAATGAATAAAAGGATTTTTAGTCTCAGGTCAGCTTGAGTGCCAGGCACTTGAATGTAAAATGTACGATTTTAATGCCTCACATTTCAGATTGTGTTTGTTCATTTTGTAATAGCCTAATTGTTCTTAACAGAGCAATAACCCAAGGCAGCCAATCTTGTTTTAAATATATGTTGGGAATGAGGATTTCAGAAGTATTCCCTCACTCAAACCTGAGAAACCTGGTGTTAGTCTTGGGTGATTTCCAGTGACCCTTTGACTCTCTTCTTCCTGCCCCCTGTGTAGATTTGGAACTGGGCAGCCATTTTTGTTTTTGGAAGGGAAAGGAGACAGATATAATGAATGACTTTTACTGTGCAATATTTCAAACTCTCTTGAATGCATTCGAATGGGATGGAAACTGTTCTGCCCGATGTCATAGCCAAAACAAACAAAACATATTCCCTAAACCTATATGTGTGTTTCTCTCAAACTGGCAATCGTTAGAGCTCAGCTCTCAAACAAGAATTTGGTTTGACAATTTTTAGCCCTTGTTCAACTGAATATTAGGAAAGGTCACAGCCAAAGCAAATACTGTGGGGAAAATTTAATACACATATTTATAGTTTGCAGGTGTCATCTTCTCTTAAAAATTAGACTTTTGTCTTATGGAATTGCATTTGTGGTAATAGTTTTAACTAGACTAACTCCAAGTGAAAATAAATTCTATAGCGGTCCCTGAAGGATGATAAATCCCTGAACTTAAGTATTTAAACATTTAGGGACCACTAAGAAACTGAGAATTCTAGGAATATCAGACCCAGCAAATATGCAATAAATACAACTCGATAGTAGCCTTCTAAGGACAACGCCCCCCCTCCCCCCAATTTACTCTAGTAAGCATCAATGACTCCTTTATGATGTAGTCTTCAATGTTGTGTATCGACTCCAACCACCTCCAATTTGGTTGTTAAAGTTTCTTACCCCCTTAGGATCTGTGGGGATTAAATATTCTGCACAATCATAATTCATTTTGTAATGTATCATAGTACTTCATGACCCTGAAAATTTTATTTACTATTTATTAGTCACAATACATTTAATTTATAGTTACCTATGACTTAACTATAGGAGTCCTGGTGTGGTACTGTAGACTAATGTGTCAGACTGCAAAGTCATTTAAACTGCAAGGTCGGTGTTCAAGCTCACCAGCTGATCATTGGAAACCCTAATCAGGGTCGCTATGGGTCGGAATCGAATCGACAACACTTAACAACAATAACCTAATACGGAGTCCTGGTATGGCACTGTGAGTTAATACACTGGACTGCACGGTCAGTTTGAACTGCAAGGTTGGGAGTTCAGCTGTTCCTGGGAAACCCTGTACAGGGTTGCTATGGGTCGGAACTGACTTGATGGCACCTAACAACAACAAAAATGACCTCCTATAGGGAACACGGTGGCTCCATACGATAAATACTGGTCTATAAGCCACTTAATGGGAGAAAGATGAGGCTTTCTGCTCCCTTAAAGATTTAAATTCTTGAAAACCCTATACAAGGTCATTATGAGTCGGAATTGACTGTTGGCACACAAAGTGACCAACTGAGCAAGCCCTGACAATTCAGTGGTTGAAGTACTTGGCTGCCAACCAGAAAGTCAGTGGTTCAAACCCACCAGCAGCTTCATGGGAAAAAGATTTGGCTGTCTGCTTCTCTAAAGATTTACAGCCTTGGAAGCCATATGGGGCAGTTCTTTGTCCTACTGGATCTCTGTGGGTTGGAATCTACCAGCAATGGTTTTAATTATATTTGTATTTGTTTATATATATATTTTGTGCCATTAAATTGGTTCCGACTCATAGCACCCTGTATAGAGTTTCTGAGGAGCGGCTGGTGAATTTGAATCACTGACATTGAAGTTGAACTGACTTTGGGGTCGAGCGCTTATCCTACCATGACACGCCAGGACTTTAAAACTGGTAACAAAGTATTAAACCAGGCAACCTTTCTTTCATAGTGGCAGCAAACACTGTAGTCGAGTCAGTTCTGACTCATGGTGACCCTGTGTGTGTAAGAGTAAATCTGTACTCTAGTGCATTTAGTGGCTGATTTTTTAGAAGTGGATTACCACACCTTTCTTTGGAGGAGCCCCTGGATAGATTTGAACCTTCGATCTTTCAGTTAGCTCGGTCAACAGCTGAGCACTCAGGGACTGCACCTCTTTGGGACATAAAATACTTAACTTTCACTTAATAATTCGTTGAATAATATCAGACATCTATATGAATGGAGTCATGGTGTGATGATGTAGGATAAGCACTCAACTGCAAGGTTGGTTGGAACTACAAGATTGTCAGTTCATACCCACCAGCCGTTCCTCGGAAACCTGAGTCAGAACCAACTCGATGACACTTAACAACAACAAAGGCACTTTGAAGCCCAATTATATTCCTATAAACCTAACCTGACTAACATGTTCTAGACATAAATCATCTTAAGGTGTATATGCTTAATTTCTGATAATATATCTGAGTGGTGGGAAATAAACAGAGCTCACCAGCTGCTCCTCGGAAACCTTGTACAGGGTTGCTATGAGTCAGAACCGACTCCACGGCACTTAACAATAGCAACAAATGGGTAAATGGATATTGCTGAGGTCCATTGCTTCCAGATTATGAATGTAAAATACAAGAAGAGTTGAGTGGGCTACAATTTCTTGGGAGAAAACTATGTGGTAAAATGAGTACCTCTATGTGTTCTTTTGCCTTGGTTCTTTGGAAAAACAGACTTTTTCCGTGACACTGTGGGTTAATGTCCCAGACTGCAAAGCCGTTTGAACTTCAAGGTCAAGCTGCTGCTGGGAAACCCTATACAGGGTCTCTATGGGTGGAAATCTACTCAACAGCACTTAACAACAACAATCCCTGAGGGGTTAACTTTTCCGTAGTTTTTTTTTTCACCCCAGAGGGTCTGTTACCCTGGTCCAGGTTGGTTAACATTTCCTGGTGTCTTTGTGATCTAGTACTGCAGTAACAGAAATACCACAAGTGGATGGCTTTAACAAATTTATTCTTTCAGTTTGAGGAGGCTAGATCTCTGAATTCAGAGTGCCAGCTCTGAGGGAAGGTTTTCTCTCTTTGTTCACTCTTGGGAAATGTCTTTGTCTTCTTTCAGCATCCACAGATCCAGCCTTCCACAGAGATCTCCATGTGTCTTGGCTTCCATCTTTCTCTGGCTCTAGGAACTTCACAGTGCGGGAACTCCAGGTCCAAAGGACACACTTAACTGCCAACTCTTGGTAGAAGTAGATCCCTCTGAGCTGTGGTTGCTTGTTTAATCTCTTTTATCTCAAAAGAGATGAACTTAAGATACAACCTACTCCTGAAGGCTGCATCTGGCCTTATTAGCATCATGACAGAGGGTTTGTAATACATAGGATAATTACATCAGATCCTGAGCACATCATGGGGGGGGGGGCAGTTACTCGTTGTATAACTCCCACATTACATGACTGCCAAACCACTGAGACTTGTGGCCCAGCCAAGTTGACAGATGTTTAGTGGGGAGGTGGGGTGTATACAATTCAATCTGTGACATCTTGGTAAATTGTTAACAACTTAGATTGATACGTTCTGTGTGACCCTGGTCTGTAGTGTGCCCTGTGATTGGTATGCACTTTGCAGAGATTGGTTAATAGACTATGGAAATGAGGTGAGTTGTAAATGAATGTGGCCTACTGAATGGATTGGTCAGTTTGTGGCCTTTGTGGAAAGGCCATACCTTAAAACTGACCAGGAAGACTTTTTTATTTTATTTTAATGCTTTTATTGTGAATGATGTGATAGTTTACATGGGAGGACATCAGCTTCACATTGATCCTGTTGTGTATCATTTTCTTGCTACGGTCACAATCCACTTCATGCATCATCGATCAACCAAACCTGCCCCCCTGTTGTCCGCACACCGCCCCACTCTCTCTCCAGGTCCAAAGTCTCCAGCTGCTCCATAGCAGGTTTTTTAATCTAAAAAGTATCCAGCCTTTGACAGAAGCAAGAAGAGAAGCAGAGAGAGAGGAAGCAAGGAACCTCCTTGTCATCGGTGGTAACATTGAAGACAGAAGGACCCTACAGCAAAGCCAATGGCAACAGGCCTGGAAGGGATTCAGTAGCAGAGTCAAGTAGAATCTGCCCTTGGGGAAGGGGGATGCCCCAAGAAGATCCTGTCCTTAGGGTACTAAGAGGAGTCCTGTCCTGAGAGACTCACACTACAGAAGGGGGACTGCCTCGTGCTTCTTGATCGCGATAACTTGAGTTGCAGCCTGTTGATCATGTTCTCAAGTGGTGCCCTGTTCCTCAATAAATCCGTAAGTATGGGTTGTGAGTTCTATGTGGACATTGAAATGAATTATGGAACCCAGAAGTAGAGAGTGCTGAGGGAGAAGAGAAATAGCTGGTGTCAAACTGGTCAAAAGGTTGGAGAGCGGAGGTATGTCTGACCTCCACCTGACAGGGATCCAGACTCGGGCTGATCTTGATCCACGTTAACTGTCGCTGCAGTCAGACAGGTTTTCTGCAATTACTCCTTTAAAAGGGGCTTTCAGAATAATGGAATTTTTCCTTGACATTTTTAAAGCCCCATTGTAATTTACAAACTGGCTCTTATTTGTTCAATGTCAAATGTTACTTTAAGCTCAAACTCAAGCATCCTGGTAGGTATATAGGGTTCTTTCACTGGATAAAGTTGCAATCATTGGATAACCTGCTTTGTCTAAATTCTTTTCTTTCTCTTTTTTTAACCTACATAAACTTATTTTTGAGTTAAAAAATCATTCACCTTCCCCTGTCTGGAACCCAAATAGTTCACACTGTATTAGCTTTTCTTCTCAGAGAGAAAAAACTCAAAGTTCTCCATTAAATAAATGACCTAGGTCCAACTACTTATACTTAACTGTTAACCTAGGCTTTTCTTTAATCCCCACTTAATTTTTTTTACAACCCATTATGTAGTAAAACATACAATGCACCTTTCAAAGACATTGCTATGTGTCCTCCTATCTCTGAAAGCACTGTTCTTTCTTATAAATTAGATGAACTGAGTGAAGTGATTTGCTTCAGCGGCCTCCTCTATCCTTCATTTAGTTATTTGTTGGCTGTTATTGTAAAAGTTTAGCTGGAGGGGTCATTGAAGTCAAAGGCTACAATGGGATTTTGAAGCCATCCAAAGCAGTCACACAAACACCAAGAGTTGCATCTATTTAAAATTAAGTGAATGATGAATGCTGGTTTACAGTTTCTTCTCTAATATAGTTGGTGCTGAGGATTAGAGGAAGAGGGGAGAAAACAGAAGCACTGTTCAAACTAGAAGGCAAGACTGCATCCAGATGCTGTGACTGATGGAATTGTGTCCTCCCCATACAAATAGGTGGTGTAAACCCTAACCTCTAAGATCAAAATGAGGCAGCCTGCTCTGTGGATGTTTATAGTCTCAGAAACGCTATGGGGCACTTCTGTGTTCTATAGGGTCACTAGGAGTTGGAATCAACTAAATGGCAGCAGCAATGGGTATGTCTGTGTTTATAATCCCACTTGGGAATGGGTTGTCTCATGTTAATGAATCAGGATTTGTGTAGTGTGTGTCTTGAATGAATCTCTTTTGAGATATGAAAGAGAATAAATAAGCAAGTGAGAGAAACAAAGATGGGATAACACAGAAGCCAAGATACATAGTGATCTCCAAGAAACCAGGAAGCAAAAAAGACACAGACCTTTCTCCAAAACCACCAGAGAAAGCCTTCCCTTAGGTCTGGCACTCTGAATTCAAACCTCCTTAGGTTTTTTGTGTGAATTGAGTGATAGTTTACATGGGAGAACATCAGTTTTACACTCATCATTTCATTGCAATGGTTACAATCTCCATGCATCATCATTTAACAGTATTTGCTTCTATTCCCTCTGGGTTTGTGTGTGTGTGTGTGTGTGTGTGTGTGTGTGTGTGTGTTTTGGGGGGGGGGGGGGGGGGGGGGAAGGGAGATGTACACAAAAACACTAAGGAATATATAATAATTTAAACAACCAAAGGGCACATTCTGCAAGCCTGCCTCCTGGCCGCCAGCATACAACCTTTCTCTTTCCATGAGTCTTGAGTCCTCAGCTGTTCTCTCTCTCCATCAGACCTACTAAATTTTGAGAAAATAAATTTTCTATTTTTTAAAGCCATCCACTTGTGGTATTTCTGTTACAGCATCACTAGATACCCAGGACAGATGCCAATACATGGAATAAGCAACATTCTGAGTTCAGTCTCTAAAGTATGTGCCCAGTGTCATGCAGCTGTCTTATAAATGTCTGAATGGATTTATATTCTGTATTTCTCCAAGAGAGAAAAACCGTTTGAGGCATATCCCAAACACTTTTGCAGCATGTATCCATCTGACACTTCACTGCCTTTACTGCTCACATTCTGCTGGCCCTCCTCAAACAGAGCTGTTACTACCAATCCAAAGCTGTAACAATATTAAGATGTTTTCCTCAACCTTGTCCCCAGAAAGATACTCTGTTTCCAGAAGATTGTTCTCCCTTGGGCATTACATCATGAATTGATTCAGTTCTTGGAGGAAGAAATTGGACAAAATATAATAGATTGCCTCGTGGGGAAACATACTTCGGTTGTTAAGTATTCCCACTAGAAAACCAAGAAACTGCTTATATATGACTACTCTGTCCACATTTAACCTTTCACCTTATTGCCCCCGAGCAGGGTACGTTTTTCTGTAAGGCTTTTTTTAGTAGGAATCAGAATTTTTTTTTTTTTAACTTAAATTTTGTTAAAAGGAATCTGAGTATTCTTTGGTTTTGCCATGACCTCATGTCCTAGAGACAGAGTGTGCCACCAGACGCCGGGAACAGGTTAGGATGCAGCGACCAAAAAATTGTGTCCACCAGTGAGCAGCAAGAAAGGGAAGGAGGACAGCTGGGGCGGGGGTGGTGGTTCAATATTTTAAATTTTCCTTAAAGATTTTTGGCCTCTGGGTCATCGTGACCAACGGGAGAAGGCAACACTTGTCAAACATTTGGAAGGTATCACCATCGTCATGCGGGAATAGTGTCTGCTTGTAAGCAATGTCAGTGCTGGAGAAAAGGATCAAGTTTCCTGTTTCTTGGGAACTGGCTCTCTGAGAAAGATGTTAATGATTGATGAAATCACTCCCGTCCAATAAATAGTGCAATAAGAAATGTGGGAGCTATTTTCTTTTCCAAGTTGACAAGTTGGAGTGGAGAAGCAAAAGGATAGAATTGGATGTACAGGCAGTCCCCAGATTATGAATGAGTTCCTTTCTTAAAACTGTTGTCTTTAAGTCAAATTTGTCCATAAGTCAGGACAGTTAGGTGTGGTTCATATCTGATGTCAGGCAAATGTTTGTTTTAGTATATAGTATACAGTGTATGTCTCTATCCATAAAAAACATTGAAAGAAAAACTGCCAGATACACTAAAATATCTTTAACATAATAATACAATACTACTAATGATAAGTTTTGATATGCGTTGCAATGTGGTGGTTGTTATCACAAACCATACTATTTGCCATGGTTTTTTTAATATGAGGGGACTTCACAAAGGTCATGGAAAAATTCCATTGTCTTTTCATTTCATTTTCCCCACACACTTTTTGAAGCCCCCTTGTATATCTGCTGGCTCCAGAAAATGCTAACTTGGAATGGTAAGTAGAATGGGTGGAAGAGCTGATTTTAACCAACAGGACTGATAATAAAACAGAAAGGCTTCAATACCAAAAGTCCAGATGGTGACAGGAAGTTTGACAGTATCTAAAGCCTAGTTTACAGATTATAGGACCGTGTCATAAATTGGCACTGACAGTTGAATTGGTAGGACTAATTCATAGAGCCAGAAGCACTTGATAACTATGTCAGCAAATCTCTATTAGCTTGACTTACAAATCTCCAATGAGAAGATTAGCCCAGGTTTCCAGAGCACTTAAATATATTCCTTTATCCCAGTAAAACCTCTCCAGTGACTCCAACCTTGCCCCTGACTGTCAGCCTCACAAGGGTCAGTTCCACCTCTGATGCATACACTTGAGGAAATGGCAAAAGGCTCTGTTGAACTATAGATGGTGGTC
>NW_006408582.1:10692377-10696577 GCF_000296735.1 Chrysochloris asiatica | reverse complement strand
CTATGAGTTAGAACCGACTTCACGGCTCATAGCAACAACAACCCTCTTGTACAAGGAACCCTGGCAACGTAAGTGGGTAATAAATTGGGCTGCAAACTGCAAGGTCATCAATTTGAACCTACCAGCTGCTCTGTTGGAGAAAGATGAGGCTTTGTGCTCCTGTAAAGATTTATGGCCTTAGAAACTACACAGGGTCGCTATGAGTTGGAACTGACTCCATAGCACACAACCACCAACACCACCACGCTTTGAACACAGGTCACTGAGAAAAAAATGATATTTTTAGGTGCTGGTTGTCTACAGTATACAGTAGTAGAGTAGGTGTTCCCTCAGGTGCTTTCATTTTTTTTAATGTCATCTCATTTTTATGCCCATTTAACAGATAAGGCCTCAAAGAGCATATGTAACTTCCTCCAAATCACACAATTCGTAAGTAGCAGAGCTAGAAATAATAGCCTTATTCCTAAATCCATTCTCTTTTGATAAAAATGCTCTTAACTGGAGAGGCACAGATTTGGGTGTTGTGAAAGAGGAGAACAGTTATGCAATGAAAATGAGCATTTTCTCTGTGCTAGTCCTCTGAAGTCCTGTACAGGGTCTCTATGGGTCAGAACTGACCCAATAGTACTTAACACACTTGCTAATGTTATCAGAAATGCCCTTCTTTCAAAGCTGTTGCCCTCTACCTCATGGTAACAAAATATTTTAAATAGCTCCATTTTGTTGGGGACTTCTTCCTACTTAAGGAGCTCTGGTGGTGCTGTGGGTTAAGCATAGGACTGCTAACTCAAAAGCCAGCTGTTCGAATCTACTAACCACTCCATGAGAGAAAGATGTGGTGTTCTACTTCTGAAAAGATTGATAGTCTCGGGAACCCCACAGAGTATTTCTACTCTTATTTAGCGTTGCCATGCATCAGAATAGCCTCAGAGGCAGTAGGGTGTTTGATTTAGTTTAGTTTTTCTTCCCACTTGTTCTAGTCTTGCTCTGACATCCACAGCCCATAGCCTCATCCTGCATTTCTTTCAAAGGCGTTCATCCCTTTGTACCTAATTTCAGCTACTGTATGACTTATTGCACTCTTTACTCCTAGTTTAGAGGGTTTTTTTCACTAGCTTGAGGGAAGGTGATATGTCGTCATGAGGCTGTTCCTTGTGTAATCCTATACTGAATGCACTACCTTTTGTTAATATTGTAGATGCTATTACTAACTCCCAACCTTGCCATGCAAATCAAAGGCACAGCAAAGCGTGAAGGGAGATTGGCAGAGGTTTTCACTGGTGTCTGGCAAAATAACAGAATTTCCATTCGGAGACCTTGTCCTGTCTTAAGTACAGTCCTGGGGATAATTCTAGTTGAATCGACAGCTCTGCAGCCTGCTGGGCACCTAAGCTTTAGAAGAGGTCTATGGGAGCTATGGGCAGCAAGACTGTGAGGGAGGTCTAGGAGGTGAAACTGGCACAGACGCTGGATGGAAGCTGGCACATGTTCCGTTTCAGGGTTTGGGCAGCACGTGCCCAAAGAAATGTTTATTAAGGGATAATTCTCAGTGAGTAGAACCTAAATGTAATTGGCATATTAGCTTTAAGTTTAGAGGCTTATCAAAGTTATAGGATCCCTTCAGCCTCTGGTGGCACAACAATTAGGTATTTGGTTGCTAACAGAAAGGTTGGTTGTTTGGATCCACCCAGCAGTTCAGCTGGAGAAAAGTCCTGGGGATCTGCTCCAGTCAAGATTACAGCCAAGAAAACACTGTGGTGCCATTCTCCTCCGTCTCATGGCATCACTGTGAGTCAAAACTCACTCAACAGCGCCAACAATTAGTCAGTCCCTTACTCTGCCTCTTTACAGATGAGAGTGCCTTTCTAAAGGAACTGACCTCCAAAATTTAGAGAAAGCTACCCCTTTCCCCCAACAGCTTCTCAAAGGGCATTAGGAATCCATCTTTATTTGGTTAGTGAGGTCTGTGTGCCATGAAGTTGATTCAGGCTCAGCGACGTTGTGTAAGTCTTTCAAGGCTGTTAATCTGTGAGAGCAAAAAGCCCCATTTTTTTCCCGTGGAGTGACTGGTAGATTCGAACTGCTGACCTTGTGGTTAGCAGCCCAACTCATAATCCACTATGCTACCAGGAATCTTTTTTTATATATACTAAATTATTATCCAATTTCACCTTCAACAGGTTCCCATGAAAAGGTGTAAAATGTTCATTCTAAAATTTCAGGAGTATCTTGCCCAGTCACTTTAATTACAAAACTAGAACCCAGGTCTCTAGATTGAAGAGTGTCTGTCTTTTCCCTCTCCGTATTTCATTAGTTTGATATATAATATCCTGTCCTCTGTTTTTGTTATTGTTAAATGTCATCTAGTCGGTTCTGACTCATTTATATGATTTTTGAGGAGCAGCTAGTGAATTTGAACCACTGACCTTACAGTTCAAACTCATCTTGTGGTCCAGTTAAGTATCCCACAGTCCGACACCAGAACTCAAATCATCTTGAAATGGAAGCCAATTAGGCTTTCAGTCTTTTGTATGTCAACCACAACTAGCTCACTGGGGGACACAGTTGTTGTTGTTAAGTCCCATCAAGTTGATTTTTGACTCATAGCAACACTGTATATAGGGTTTCCAAGGAGCAGCTGGTGAGTTTGAACCACCAACCTTGAGGTGAAATATTTCTCCTACAGCGCCTCAAGTGGTGCATTCAATACATGCTGGTTCAGGGACAGAGAGACTGTGTGACTCTTGCTGTAATATATCCGCACTTGGGGCCATCACATTTTTCTTCCATTTTAAGAGTATTCTAGATCCAAGTGCATTCTAGGTCTTTGGAATACTCATGGATATGGATGTGTTTGTGTGTGTGTCAGGGGGGTAGGATAGGAAGCCTCATTTCAGTATTTCTAGTATTTCTCATTATGATCCACTTTAAACAAGTTAGAGAGCTTACTTAAAATGCAGGTGAAACAGTCTTGTAGCCTATTTGTAAAATGAGGATAATAGTATTTTCCTCACATAACTATTTTGAAAGTACAATTATGTGACGATAATGTATAGAAAGCTCTTTACATAGTTTTTGGCATATGGTGGTTGGTGTTGGTTATGTGCCACAGAGTCAGTTCTGATTTGTATTGACCCTGCATAGGGTTTCCAAGGTTATAAATATTTACGAGAGCAGAAAGCCTCATTTTTCTCCTATGGAACGAATAGTAGTTTCGAACTGCTGACCTTGAGGTTAGCAGCTGGACTCATAACCACTATGCTACTAGAGCTTCTTTTGGCACATAATAGAGATTGAATAAAATAACAGAATTTTTTCTGTTTTATTTTGATGTAATTTCTGATAACATGAAAATACAAGAATAGTAGATACAATTCATGGCTACTTTCCAGTGTTGTTAGGAACCGTCGAGTCAGTTCTGACTCATAGCGACCCTATGCACAACAGAAGGAAACACTGCCAAGTCCTGTGCCATCCTCACAATTGCTGCTGCCACTGTGCCAGTCCATCTTGTTGGGAGTCTTCCTCTTTATCACTGATCTTCCACTTTGCTGTTGCTGCTGTTAAGTGACATCAAGCCGGTTCCAACTCATGGTGACCCTGTATAGAGTTCCCAAGGAGCAGCTGGTGAATTTGAACCACCGACCTTGTGGTTCAAACTGAACTTTCGGTCCAGTGTTTTAGCCCATAACGCTACACCAGGATTTCACTGTATCTAGCATGATATCCTTCTCAAGGACTAGTCCCTCCTGATAGTATGTCCGAAGTAAGAGAGAGGAAATCTGGTCATTCTGGCTTCCAAGGAGTGTTCTGGTTGTACTTCTTCCAACACAATTTTATTCATTCTTTTAATAGTCCATGGTACTGTAAAAAAACAAACAAACAAATTTTATTGCAAATTGAGTGATAGTTTACATGGGAGAACATTGGTTTTGCACTCAACCGATCATATGTTATTTCATTTCAATGATTATAATCTCCTCTATACACCATCGGAAAACAATATTTGCCTGTATTTCCTCTTTTTTTTTTGTTGATGTACACAAAAACACTCAGGAATATATAATCGTTTAAACAACCAAAGGGCACATTTTTCAAGCCAGCTTTCTGCCCACTTGAAAAGCACACAGCCTTTCTCTTTCCATGAGTCTAAAGTCCTCAGCTGCTCTATCTCCCTATGCCATCACCTCTGCTGTTGCA
>NW_006408582.1:10689686-10691172 GCF_000296735.1 Chrysochloris asiatica | reverse complement strand
GCTACCCTACCACTAACTGTTCCCCCCTTTTTATTCCATGGTACTTTTAATATTTTTGTCCAACACCGTAACTCAAATGCATCAGTTCTACTACTTACGATTTTCCTTATTCATGGTCCAACTGACTTTTACTGGGCATATATTACATGTTGTTTGCATGTACCAGGTATGTTTTGAATTCTTTCAACACCATCGTGAAGCAGATATTTGCTCCTTTCTACATGTAATAGCTATTAAGATTTGTTGTTAGTAAATTGCCCAGAGAACTTTAGGAAGTGGGACTTGAACTCAGTTCTTAGGACTCTAAGCCCTGTGATCTTTCCAAAACATCATTCTAGAAAAAAATGGAATTTTTTGTTGCCTAATAGATTACCAACCAAATGCTATTATATAAATGACAAAACTATTTAAAGAAAGCAAAAAACAACTCTTCTGGGACTTCTGAGTCAGGGTGTGCTAATCTCTACTAAACTGTCACATACTTCTGTGGCCTGAACTGTAGGGGGTTTGTTTTCACAGTTCTTTCTAATTCTGATGAGCTCTCCAGAACTTTATTTCAAAATAATTGTAATCCTTTTGCACAGTTTTGTTGCTGGCTGGAAACCAACTTTTCAGATACCTTTAGTCAAGTTTATTTTTGAAATGAAGGTTTATTTTCTCAAGGAATGCTGAAGACATTATTAATAATTTAGGTTACTATTAATATTTTAGGACTTTATTTTAAAATCTGGAGATGTCATCAGTTGACTGTAAGGCTCTCATTCCAGTTGAGAGCTGTCAATTAATTGTCTCATTTCCCATCTAAATGGAGTTGTTTGATTAGCTTAATCCTTATACCTAAACATTTCGTTATTGTTAAGTGCCATTGAGTTGATGCCAACTCATAGCGACCTTGTATAGGGTTTCAAAGGAGTGGCTGGTGAACTTGAACCATTGACCTTGGGATTCAGACTGACCTCATGGTCCAGTGCTTATCCTATAGTGCCATACCAGGACCCCATAGAAAATAACAATATCAACACAATACTTTGGAGTGATATTTTCTTTAGAGGCATTTAGTGCTTAGGGGGGACTCTTTTATACTAGCATTAATTCTAGTTTTTTAAAAAAGTTCCTGTGCTTTAATCAGCACTCCTGACTCTCAGTTGTATTAAAAATTCAATGGGAAAAGAATTCACAGACCATATACTTTAGAATAAACTCCAAGTAGCTTAGGAATCACTGGCTAGTTATTGCTTGACCATGTTGAGAGAGATGGAAATGGAGATCCCAGCATCTGGAACAATTTAGGATCTCTGTCTATGGAGTTTAGCAATGAGGAAACAATTAACTACGGTGGTTAAAGTTGTTGTGAAGTGCCATGGAGTCGGTTCTAATCCATAGCGACCCTGTATCAGGTTTCTGAGGAGTGACTGGTGAGCTTGAACCACCGACCTTGTAGTTCAAACTTCCCTTGCAGTCCAGCACATTAACCCGCAACACCACA
>NW_006408582.1:10673026-10689557 GCF_000296735.1 Chrysochloris asiatica | reverse complement strand
CACTGTTTGTTAGTTTTATTATGATCCAGTTAACTTCAAATTCATTGTCTATAGAATTATATTTGATGAGAATATCCACCTTTGAAGTTTTTGTTTTGAAATGAACTAATCCTAGTAAAGCACTGAGGCTGGAGCTAGACCCTTAGAAATTTCTCATAAAATGGTAACTATTTTGAGTTTAAGGAGCCCTGGTAGCATAGTGAATTCCAAACTGGGCTGCTAATGAAAGGTCAGTTGTTCAAATCCACCAATTGCTCACTGGTAGAAACCCAAGACAGGATCACAATGAGTAGAAACCAACTCCATGGCACACAACCACCACAATTCATAATGTATATACTGAAGGATTCTGTGGGCAAAATATTGAAAGACACAGGAAGCATCAAAAGAAGATGAAAGGAATACACAACCACTGTACCATTTCAGGAGTTAGTATATGAACGACCAAGAACTGATGTTATTCAAAGAAGAATTTTAAGCTGCATTGAAGGCACTAAAAAAAAAAAAAGGCTTCAGGAATTGATGGGATATTGAGATGTTTCAACAAATGGGTGCAACATTGGAAGCACTAGTTCATCTATGCCAAGGAATTTGGAAGACAACTTGCTACCTGGTGAACTGACTAGAAGAGACCCATATTTGTCCCTTTTCAAAGAAAGGTGATCCAACAGAATGTGGAAATTATTAAATGATATCATTACCACATGTAAGTAAAATTTCGCTGAAGATGATTCAGTATACTGACTGTAGCAGTATATTGACATGGATCTGATAGAAATTTAAGCTGGATTCAGAAGAGGACATGGAATGAGGGATATGGTTGCTGAGGTCAGAGGGAGCTTGACTGAAAGCAGAGAATACCAGAAAGATATTTGTTTTATTGACCATGCAAAAGGCATTCGACTGTGCAGACCATAACAAATTGTGGATGACATTCTGAAAAAAAAATGGGAATTCTAGAATACTTAGTTGTGCTTATGTGGAACCAGTATATAGACCAAGAGGAAGTCATTCAAACAGAAACCAGGGAATACTGCATGGTTTAGAATTAGGAAAAGTGTGCATCAGGTTTGTATCCTTTCACCATGCTTATTCAATCTGTATACTGAGCAAATAATCTGAGAAACTTGACTACCTGAAGAAGACCTTGGCATCAAGATTGGAGAAAGACTCAGTAACATAGTATATACAGATGACACTGAACGAGAACTTGAAACATTTATTAATGAAAATCAAAGATTACTGCCTTAATGTGGATTACACCGCAACACAAAGAAAACAAAAGTTGTCACAACTGAACCAGTAAACAGCATCATGGAGAAAAGATTGAAATTATCAAAGATTTCTTTTGACTTGGATCCACAATCAATGTCCATGGAAGCAGCAGTCAAGAAATCAAACAACATATTGGATAAATCTCTCAGCTGCAAAGAACCTCTTTAAATTGTTAAAAAGCAAAGATGTCACTTTTAGGATTAAATAGCACCTGACCCAAGTCATGGTATTTCCAGTTGCCTCATATGCATGCAAAAGCTAGACAATGAATAAGGAAGACCAAAGAATTGATGCCTTTGAATTATGGTGTTGGTGAAGAATAGTAAATAGATCATGTATTGCTGGAAGAACAAACAACTCTATCTTGGGAGTACAGCTGGAATGCTCTTTATAAGTGAGAATAGCAAGACTTCATCTCATGTGCTTTGGACATATTACCAGGAGGGACCGGTCCCTAGAGAAGGGCATCATGTTTGGACAACTAGAGTGTCAAAGGAAATGAGGAAGACCTTCAACGAGATGAATTGACACAGTGGTTACATCAGTGAACTCAAACATAGCAATGACTGGGAGGGTGGCACAGGACTAGGCATTGTTTCCAAGGTCATTGTGAATCAAAACTGGCTCCATGGCAGCAAATAACAACAAAATTTATAATGACAATAAACTTGAGTGGAGCAGAAAAGAATATTTCCTTTATTGTTTTTCTTCTCTTTGCTTCTTTTTCCCTTTTCTTATTCTTTCCTATATTCTTCCCACACCCTTCCCACCCCAGCACATCCTTTCAGTCTTACTCTGGATAAGCTGAAGTAAGACATTAATTATTAAAGAATATTTAGTTCTTGTCCTTCTATTCAAAAGAAATCATTGAGTTTGAGGACTCTGAAGAGAATCACTGGTTTTGTAAAGGCTTAGTTGAAAGTCAACAATGAAACCAAAGTTTTTTCCTTCCTGAATCATTACATTCCTTTATCCCTGAACATCTGGGGAGTGGGGACTACGGCCTTCACTTGGGCCTCCTCAAAACACTGCTTCTTGGGCTGTAGCTATGTCTGTGTTTATGCCTCATTTGGAATATAAGCCATCATTCCAGGATTCTCTTTTTGGACCTGCCACTAACTATGTGGGTGAATTATTTCCCAACTTTGAACTTCAGTTTTCAAAATGGAACAAGTCAGACAAGGCTTGTTATAATTGATGAAAGTTGATGAAAATACCACTCAGATTTAATGCTTAATCTTATACTTTTATGTTGTTTCCTGCATATCCATCTCTTCTTGACAGCAGGTTCTTCAAGCAGGGGAACAATGTCACACTCCATAGGCAAAAGCATAAGACTTAGAAGTACAGACCCTGTCTTCAAGCCCCAGTCAGCTCTTCTACCCATGAACCCACGTGATCTGAGTTGAGTCACTTCACCTGTGTTACCCACAGAGTCCTCAACTCTAAAACCGATGATGTACCTACAACAAGACTATTGTGAGGACAAAATAAGATAACTAAGACAGCACTTTTAAAATTATAAATTAATACATTAAAATTAATTTTGTTATGCTTATTGCTCACAAAAGACCACTATAGGGCAACATTCATTGAAGTCTATCGGTTATAAGAATAAAGCTAAGATTTTTGCTATTATAGTTTTTAAAAATTACTGAATAAGAGTCACATTGGTATATAATTAAAGCTTATTCCATATCCAATGTAAAAATTTTAGCAAAGCCTGTGTATGCTTTTGAAACCAGCAAAGGCTTTGAGTGAGGTTATACAAATAATATTTATGTGAATATTCTCTAGGTGCATTAAGATTTATGTAGTAAAAATAAATATCAAAATTAAATTTAAAATGAAATATTAATGCTCTCAGTGGATTAGCTCTGCTAGTCAGTTTTTCTTTGCATACTTCATGGTTGCTCTGAAATTTGCACAGATAATTAAAAAAAACAAAATATTTTTGAAATTTTAGAAATAATATCATAGATAATAAAATTGTAAATGTAAAACTAACATTATAGGATATTTGGAAAATGCAAGAGAGAAGAAAAAAAAATATGTCCCAAATTCCATCACCCAGAAAATAACCATTATTAAATTTTTGATGTATTTTTTCCAGGTTTTTTGTTTGTTTATTTTAAATGAACTCTAGGTCATTTTTGTAAATGACCTGATGTATTTGACTAGAGATCTCACTATTGTCTCTTTTTATTTACTTAGGAAAAACTTTCAGTATATCTCTGGTTTCTCATTTATGAAATTATTGTTATGAAACCTGCTTTGATGATATAAAAGTTGATGCTCTTATTAAAGTGAACATGACCCAGAAACCCATGCATCACTCCAAAGACTGAGAAATCTTTTTCTTCCATTTTAAAGACGTGTAAATTTTATAAAACAGTAACTTAACAATTCACCAGAGACATCCAGGGAATTTCAGCCACCCTCTCACTGTGGATGTCCACTCTGAAATGCCCATCTGGTTACTTTTTCCCTGTCCAGTACTGAAACAGTTAATAGTCCATCTCACCCACACTCCCTGTCCCCCAAGGTTGGAAGGCTGGAGGTGTTGTGAGAGACCAGGCAAAGCCTAATAAATTAAGGGTGGCAACCTCACTGAGGAGGGAGAGGTGGCTTGTTCAGCATTTTAAACCTGTTAGCTAGTGTCCTTTATCACTGATTGATTTATTAGATTTTTATGCAGTGGGCAGGGGATTTGAAATATAACATAAGCGCTTCCTGAGATGTCAGTACTCTAATGTTAGTGGTCTGAACAAGGATGTAATTCATATCTGCAGGTGCTTACTCTAGTATCAAATACTTCAATAACATCATGCCTGTGGAATCCACTGTTCCCAAGTGTCCTATTTGTATTCTGATATGCCCACGTCTTTTCCTATGTGTGTTTTCCTTTCTTAAGGAGCTCTCATTTCCTTCAATAGGATATGTTTTATTTCATCCCTTTTCCTGCATTTACTCATATTAATGTCACCGCATTCATTGGTAATAGTTGGTCCTGGAAATAACCCGCACAGCCACGTAAATATTAGCCTGAAACGCAGTGCCTGGGATGCATTACTAAGAAAGAATGGAATGGAACGGCGTGGAATGGAATGGCATGGAGTGGAAGTAACGGCTTCTTTGGAATTCTGATGAAATGCAGCCCAGTGAGGGAACACTTGAGGGAATGTGCCAGGCCAACATGGTGACTTCTCAATAACTAGTACTGCCATGGTTGGGAGCCAAGAAGGAAAATGTAGGGGTTTGGATGCAGCATTTCCAGCTCAAAAGCTCTTGATTGATTGACAAAAGCATAGCATAAAAAAAAATTAAAAAAAAAAAAAAAAGGAAAAAAGAAAAATTCCCTTGAGTTTTGCAAGACTGCCTTGATAGCACAAACCAACCACCCAGTGAAGAACTGGAAAGAGAGAAAAGAGAAACAAACTGCCCCAAAGACAGCATTTTATCACCATAGTTCAACCCTGTAGGTCTACCTTAGAAATCCTTTGCTTTGAACTCCTGGTAACATTCACTTATTTTACTACAATAAAGGAAATGCAAAACTCAATCCCAGTGCTTATCCTACAGTGCCACCAAAGCTTCATATAATACAATATGATATAATGTAATATAATATGATCTAAGGAACTCTGGTAGCGTAGTGGTTACGAATCGGGCTGTAAACCTCAAGGTCAGCAGTTCAAATCTACCAGTGGTTCCGCAGAAGAACGATGAGATATTCTGTTCCCGTAAAGATTTACAGCCTCGGAAACCCTGTGCAGGGTCGCTATGAGTTGGAACCGACTCCATGGTACATAACAACAACAACAATGTAATATAATATAATAATAATATAATATAATGTTTTATATGCATATATATTCCTGGTGTTGCTCTGTAAGATAACATTGTACTGCTAACCACAAGGCCAGTGGTTCAAACTCACCAGCCACTCCTTGGAAATCCTATACAGCATTGCTATGAGTCAGAACTGACTCAACAGCACTTAACAAATATATATATAGACTCCTGGTGTGATGCTGTAGGATCAGCACTGGACGGTGAGCCACAAGCTTGACAGTTCAAACCCACCAGCTGCTCCCCAAAAATCCTATACAGGGTCACTATGAGTTGGAACAGACTCTCGATAGTACATAACAGCTGTATGTTTATATTTATGGACTCCTGGTGTGATGCTATAGGGTCAGCATTGAACTGTGAACAAGGTCGACAGTTCATACACACCAGCTGCTCCTCGAAATCCCTACACAGGGTTTCTATGAGTTGGAACCGACTCAGCAGCACTTAACAATTACATAAATATTTAGATGTTTGGAATTGAAATCCATATATGGAATCTAGATCTAAATCTATATATAGGAAATAATCATTTGATCTTGATAAAGTCATTCTTCCATCAGCAGATCAAATGCTAACGGATGGTGTTAAGTGCCGTGGAGTTGTTAAGTGCCATGGAGTTGTTTCTGATTCACAGAGACCCTCAGAAGGACCCTGAAATGAGAATAGACTGAAGCTCAAAACTCAGGCATATGAAGCCCTACCACAACGTTATTCCAAGCTAAATAATCCAGACCTGGTGATTACTGGGCTTCAACAGCTGGGGAGAGATTTAGGAAAAAGCCCCTTGTAACCATGAGGAAGGATATCTCAACTAGCGGTATCTCGATCGTGCTATTGAAAAAGCTAACAAGCCAGGGGCTATTTGCATTTTTAGAGTAATAATTTTTGCTGCCTTTCTTACATCCTTCGGTGGCTTCTCTTTGTCTTCAGTCCAAAGGCCAAGACTCCCAATAGTGGTTTACAAGGCATAGCTTGTTTTGACTTCTTACCATTTTTCCCCTGACTGATTATTTGTTCTATATCAGGATACTTCAAAAGGTTCATAGAAAAATTCCATTATCTTTCTGTTCTACTCTTCCAAGAGCTTTTTGAAGTTCCTTTGTATGTTCTAGCCCACACCAGAATGTTCTAGCTCATACCAGGTTTATTGTTCCTTAAACCTGGCTCTGATCTCTGACCGTTCCTCTGTCATCTCCTTGAGCTCTCTGAATTTCAGCCATACTGAACTATTTTCAGTTGTTGGTCACACATCTCTTTCACCTCCTGGCCATGGTTGTGTTGCCCCTACTTTAAGAACACTACTCTTCTGTCCTCTTGCATTGCCACACCTTCTCTGCTGCGTTTGCTGGTCTCTTGTTGTTTTTAAATTCCATCAACTCAGTTCTGACTCATAGCAACCCTGTATAGGGTTTTCAAGGAATGGCTGGGAGTTTGAACCACCAACTTTGTGATTCAAAGCAACCTTGTGGTCCAGTGTTTTATCCCATAGCGCCACACCAGGACTCCTTTGCTGGTCTCTAACTTAACCTATATAGGCCAGGCCTTCGTTTAGACAGCACTTACTCCAGGAAGCCTCTTTCAATGTTCCTCTAAGAAACAAGAGCTAATTTTCTGATGCCTAGTTAAGAGCCATCTGATGTCAGCAATATCTTATGGACCTTGGCAGAAGCAGAGAATACCAGAAGATGTTTACTTGTGCTTTATTGACTACTCAAAGGCTTTCCACTGTGTAGTCAATAAAGCACAAGTAAATTTTAACATTGAATGGTTAAAATCAGGCAAGGTGTGTGCTGGAGTTGTATTCTTTTACTATATTTATTCAATCTGTATGCTGAGCAAATAATCTGAGAAATTGGATTGTATGAAGAATATGGCATCAGAGTTGGAGGAAGACTCATTAACAACTTGCAATATGCAGATGATACAACTTGCTTGCTGGAAGTGAGGAGGACTTAAAATATTTACAGGTGAAGATCAAAAACCGTAGTCCTCAGTAGGGATTGCAACTTTGTATAAAGAAAGTAAAAATCCTCACAACTGGACCAATAAATACCGTCATGATACATGGAGAAAAGATGGAAGTTTTCAAAGACCTAATTTTGCTTGGATTCATGATCAACACTCATAGAAGTAGCAATCAAGAAATCAAATAACGTATTGCACTAGGCAAATCTACTGCACAAGACCTCTTTAAAATGCTCAAGAGCAAAGATACCTGTTTGAGGACTAAGATGTGCCTGACCCAATCAATGGTGTTTTAGTTACCTCAAATACTTGGCAAAAGCTGGGCAATGAATAAGGAAGACTTATGTTGTATGTGGCAAAGATGTCAGCTTGAGGCCTAAGGTACACTGACCCAAGCCATGGTATTTTCAATAACCTCATATGGATGTGAAAGCTGGACAGTGAATAAGGAAGACTGTAGAAGAATTGATGCTTTGAGTTATGGTGTTGGAGGAGAATATTGAAAGTGCCATGGGCTGCCAAAAGAACCAACAGATCCGTGTCGGAAGATGTCCAGCCAGAGTGCTACTTGGAGGTCAGGATGGCCAAACTTCATCTTTCATAATTCAGATATGTTTTCAGGAGGGACCAGTCGCTGGAGAAAGATATCATGTTTGGTAAAGTGGGGGGTGGGGATGGGTGGGTCAGAGAATTAGAGGAAGACCCCCAGAGAGATGGATTGGCCAAGTGGCAGCATCAATGGGCTCAAGCGTGGCAACAATTGTGAGGTTGGCCCAGGATTGAGCAGTGTTTCGTTCTGTTGTGCATAGGGTCACTATGAGTTGGTACCGACTTGATGGCATGTACTAACAACACCAACAACTAACTAAAAAAGTCCTGGTATAGCACTATGAGATAATGCATTGGACCGCAAGGCCAGTTTGAACTGCAAGATCAGCGGTTCAAACTCACCAGTAGCACCTCGGAAATCCTATACAGGGTCGCTATGGGTTGAAACCAACTTGATGGCACTTAACAACAACACTAACCAAAAATTTGGTGATTTGAATCCACTCAATGTACCATGGAAAACAGAAGGAAACACTTGGTGATCTACTTCCATAAGACCATAGCCACTGAAACCCTATGAAGCAGAAGTCTACTCTGAAACATGTGTGTTGCCTTGAGTTGTCATCAAGCTGACTTGATGACAACAGGTTTAACCACGCATAGATACAAATGCTTTGCATCACAGATTCCCATCACAGATTCCTGGGTGGGTTAAGCACTCAACTACTAGAAAAGAGATTGATGATTTAAAGCCTCCCAGAATTGTCTTGGAAAATAGGCTGGTCATCTGCTCCTTGGAAGTCTTATGGAAGGATCTCCTCTTCACACATGGGGACACATGGAGTTGCCATGAGTCAGAATGGACTCAACAGCAAACAGCAACAACCGTCTTCACCACAAGCCTAAGAAGTAGATACGATCACAAGGGGACTTCAGAAAATTCATGGGGAAACGGAATGAAAAGATAGTGGAATATTTCAATGAACTCTTTGAAGCTCCCTCATCTTACCTTCACTTCATCATTGAGAAAATGGAAACGCAGATTAGATAACGTGCCCAAATGTATCTGCTTGTGAGTGGTGGAGCCAGAATTCAAACACAGGCAACCTGACTTCAGAGACCATGCTCCTAATACCTGACACTGATTTATACAGTTACATTAAACTGTAAACTCAGCAAGGGCAGACCTTGTTTACCATTGTATCCCTGCTTGTAGCCCTGTGCCCAGCATATAGTAGCTGCTCCATAAATACTTCTGGCTAGTAAATGAGTCCACTGGATGCACGAATGATACAAACCAAAGCGGTCAGTTCAGAGCCAAACTCATAACAAGTCTAGTGCCACACAAGCTGACTCTCACTCCCCATCCTAATTCTCGATCCTCACTGTCGTCACTTCCAGCCTCCACATGATGTAGTCATGACAAATTGAAGAGAAATGGCATCACATTCATTGTCAAAAACAGAATTTCAAGATCTATCTTGAAGTACAATGTTGTCTATGATAGGATGATATCCATACTCCTAAGGAGCTCTGGTAGCATAGTGGTTACGAATCGGGCTGCGAACCTTAAGGTCAGCGGTTCGAAACTACCAGCTGCTCTGCGGGAGAAAGATGAGGCTTCTACTCCCGTAAAGATTTACACCCTCAGAAACCCTGTACAGGGTCGCGATGGGTCGGAACTGACTCGATGGCACTTAACAACAACAACCAGGAAGACCAGTTAATACAACTGTTATTCGAATTTTCCTAACAACTACTAAAACCAATGATGATAAAATTGAAGAATTCTAACAACTTCTTTCAGTCTGGGAGTCATCAAACATGCAATCAAGATACACTGATAATCACTGGTGATTATAATGCCAAAGTTGGAAACAAAAAAAGAAGGATCCATAGTTGGAAAATACAGCTTTGGTGATAGAAATGATACTGAAGATCACATGATAGAAATTTGCAACATCAATTACTTATTCATTGGGCATATCTTGATTTTCAACATAAATAGTGACTATACACATGGTCCTCGCCAGATGGAATACACAGGAATAAAACTGACTACATCTTGGGAAGAAACAACAATATCATCAACTAAAACAAAGTCAGGGGTTGACTTTGGAATAGACCATCAATTGTTCATATGCAAATTCAGGCTGAAGCGTGAAGAAAATTAAAATAAGTTCTGAGACTCAAAACATGACCTTCAATATAACCCGCCTAAATTTGGAGACCAACTTAAGAACAGATTTGATGAATAAGACAATAGTAACTGAAGACCACAAGAACTGGAGAGTGATATCAAGAATATCATAAATGAAGAAAGCATAGTCATTAAAAAGACAGAATAGACAAAAATGGATGTCAGAAGAGACTCTGAAACCTACTCTTGAATACAGAGAAGCTAAACGAAATGGAAGAAATGAGGAATTAAAAGAACTGAACATAAAATTTCAAAAGGCAGTTTGAGAAGACAAAGTAAAGTATTATTATGAAATGTGCAATGACCTGGAGTCAGAAAACCAAAGGGGAAGAACACATTCACACAGAAAGAACTGAAGAAAAAAATTCAAGCCTTGAGTTGTAATATTGAAGGATTCTATGGAGTCTGGGTGTGGTGCTGTAGGATAAGCACTGGTCACAAAGTCAGTAATTCAAACTCGCCGGCTGCTTCTTGGAAACCATATACAGGGTTGCTATAAGTGAAACTGACTCGATGACATTTAACAACAACAACATGGGCAAAATATTGAATGACAAAGAAAGCATCAAAAAAGTATGGAAGGAATACACAGAGTCACTATACCAAAAAGAATTGCTCAATGTTCAACCATTTCATGAGGTAGCATATGACCAAGAACAGATAGTATTAAGAAGGAAGTACAAGCAGCACTGAAGATTCAAGGAACTGATAGAATACAAATTGAAATGTTTCAACAAACTGATGCAGCACTGAAGATGCTCACTCCACCAAGAAACTTGGAAGAAAGCTACCTGGCCATCCAATTGGAAGAGGTCCATATTTGTGCCTATTTCAAAGAAAGAAGACCCAGCAGAGTGTGGAAATCATTGAACAATATCACTAATATCATAAACAAGTAAAATGTTTCTGAAGATAATTAAAAAACAGTGCAGCAGTACATTCACAGGGAGCTCCCAGTAATTCAAGTCAGATTCAGAAGAGGACTTGGAACTAAGGATATCATTGCTGATGTCAAGTGGATCTTGGCTGAAACGAGAGAATATCACAGAGATGCTTACTTGTGCTTTATTGACTACGAAAGAACATTCAACTATGTAGCTCATAGCTAAGAATGGATAATATTCTGAAGAACAGCATTTTCTGACTTAATTGCACTGATGGAGTCCTGCTATGGCGCTGTGGGTTAATGCGCTAGACTACAAAGTTAGTTTAAACCACAAAGTCGGCGGTTCAAGCTCACCAGTCACTGCTTGGAAACCTTATGCATGGTTGCTATGGGTTGGAACTGACTAGACGGCACTTCACAACAACAACTGTGCTGATGAGGAACTTGTACATGGACCAAGAGGCAGTCATTAGAACAGAACAGTGGGATACTGAATGGATTAAAATCAGGAAAGGTGTGCACCAACGTTGTTCCCTTTTGCCATACTTATTCAATCTTTATACTGAACAAATAATCTGAGAAGCTGAATTATACGAAAAAGATCATGACATCAGGATTGGAGGAAGGCTCATTAACAACCTGTGATATGCAGATGACACAACCTTGCTTGCTGGATGGGAGGAAAACTTGGAATACTAGAGAAGATCTTTCAGTATGGATTGCACCTTAATGTAAAGAAAATGAAAATCCTCACAACTGAACTGATAAACACCATCATGATAAATGGAAAAAGCATAGAAGTTGTCAAAGACTTCATTTTTGCTGGATCCACACTCAATGCTCATGGAAGTAGCAGTCAAGAAATCAAATGATGTAATGCATTAAGCAAATCTGTTGTAAAAGACCTCTTTGAAGTAATAAAGAACAAAGCTGTCACCTTGAGGACCCATGCCATGGTGTTTTCAATCATCTCAAATGCATGTGAAAGTTGGACAATGAATAAGAAAGACTGGAGAAGAATCAGTGCATTTGAATCCTGGTGTTGAAGAATATTGAAAGAACCATGGACTGCCAGAAGAACAAATCTGTCTTGGAAGAAGTCAGAATATTGCTTGGAAGTAAGGATGGAGAGACTTTGGACATGTCAGAAAAGACCAGTCCTTGGAGAAGGACATCATACTTGGTGAAGTGGAGGATCTGCAAAAAAGAGGATGACCCTCAACAAGCTGGACTGACGCAGTGGAAGCAACCATGGGCTCAAACATAACAATTGTGAATATGACCTGCAGGCAGTGTTTTGTTCTGTTGTGCACAGGGTTGCTATACGTTGGACAGTTCCTAACAACAATAACAAACTTTCTTTTAGCATCTTGAATATATGGAATGCAGTTACAAAATTTCTAATGTCTTTTTCTATTGATTCTCTAATGTATATCATTTCTGGATCAGTTCCTATTGATTTTTTTCTCCTCAGTATGGGTTATCATTTTCCTCTCTTTTGCATGCCTGATAATTTTTGACTAGATGCCAGACATCATTGCGAATTTTACCTGGTTTAGTGCTGGATACTTCAGCTATGTTTTAAAATACGTTTAAGTTACCTGAAAATCATTTGATCTTTTTGGGTCTTGCTTTTAAGCCTTTTTATACCAGCAGTGTTTCATCTAAGGTTAATTTTCTCCTCATGTTGAAGTAGGATTCTTTTTTAGTACTCTAAGTGATGCCTAGTGATTTATGAGATTTTCTATTCTGGCTGTTTGGAATAGGCACCATTCCTGGCCGTATGTGTGCCCTGGCTACTGTTTTGTCTAATCCTTTGAGTGATTCTTTACTTGGCTTCAGGTAGTTTACTCACACTGAGTAATATTAAACTGAATACTACTCAATGAAGACCCGGTACAAATCTCCAGCATTTTCTCTGTGTGCACCTCTCTGCTTTCTGGTATTCTGCCCTGGAAACTCTAGTTACCTTGGCTCCCTCAGGCTCCCAACTCCATTTCTTCAGATGAGGGAAAGTATAGGGTTTTGCTTGGAAATCCCCTCCTATGCTGCAGACTGGAAGCTTTCTAGTCAGTTAGGACGATCATAGGGCTCCCCTCATGCATTTCCCATCACTCAGGGATCACTGTCCTTCCTTTTCTGATGACCTATTTCTTGTCAGAATCGACTCGACGGCACTTCATAACAACAACAACATTTCTTGAAACTGTTGTTTCACATATTATGTCTGGTTCTTAGTTATTTCAAGTGTGAGAATAAATCTAGGGCCTGTTATGCCATCTTAGCTAAAAGTAGGAGTGCATGCCCACTCTTAAAGGCTTTGGTCCATAGAAGTCCATTCCCATTCTATTGGTGAAAACTAGTCACCTGGCTCCACTTTGGATGCAGTGGGGGTGGGACAATGTTTGTCCTGACCTGACTAAACAATGACTTCTCAGCAATAGCTCTGCACTAGGGGAAGTGAAGCATAAATTTGGGTGGCTAGCTAACTGTCTCAGCCCCAGCATTCTTACTTTTATTTTATAGACGGAGTACACAGGAGTCCTGGTGTGACGCTATGGGTTAATGTGTCAGACTGCAAAGTCATTTGAACTGCAAGTTTGGTGGTTCAAGCTCACCAGCTGCTCCTTAGAAACCCTATACAGGGTCGCTATGGGTTAGCACTTAACAACAACAACCCTGTTGTTGTTGTTAAGTGCCATCAAGTAGGTTCAACAACAACCCTGAGGCCCAGTAAAAAGGAAGCTCCAAACTAAGAGAAATTTGTTTGCTAATGGTCATGGTGGAATTTACACTAGCAGCTCCTTCAAACTTCAGCCTCCTGGTGGATCATGTTTCTGCTCAGGAAGTTCTAAAAGCCATAAAATCAGATGGCCTCACAACTATCTGTTAGAGCCAGGAGGAATTCTGATTGTGAGAACCATTCATATGCGGTGAGAGGAATTTTTAAAGCAAGACAGAATTTAATTTCAAGGGTGCCTAACTTTGTTTTCTTTGTTCAACTAAAACCTCATGTAAGATAAGGGAGTAAAGTGGGAATAATTAGCCACAACGGGTGGTATGAATCCAAAGACAAAAATAATTCATCAACTTTAAAGCAACTCATTTAAAACTGTGAGTGTGGTTTATTTGACCTGCATTTGGGAGCAAATATTAATGAAGAAGTGAAGTCAGCTTATGGCTTTTTCAGTTCTTTCATTTCCCACTAGATATCTTTGATAGAAACTAATTATCAATGCTCTTGATTTAATTTGGAAAAAAATTGGATGAAGGTTTTTCTTAAGTCCCATGTTGGTGCCCATAGCCCATGAGAAGGAAAATTAACCCCTGATCCTTCCTCAGTAACTGCTGTAGCCAAGAGAGTCCAAGGAGTCCACTTTAGAAAACAAGAAAAATTATTATGATGATGATGATTATTTTTTTAAGTAAAAATTTCTTCTGGGAATGCAGAAAGGCAGGAGGAAAATTTCCCAGTACTAAAGTTGTTTTTATTAACCCACTAAGCAGACACTACAAAACTTTCATTAATTGAAACCCAACTAAATTGAACTCATTTTTTTTTGCATTCCACTTTCAAAGAACAAAAACATACAAGGCAAGAAAACAAGATGCTGTTAGGAATTTATCATAAAATCATCATCTTTAATACCATATTTAGGATTTTTATTATATGTATACCAACTATATACATTTCCTACATTTTATCTGTAGTATGTTCTTTATTCAGTTCAAGCTCACCAGCTGATCCTCGGAAACCTACAGGGTCACTATGGGTCGGAATCTACTTGACGGCACTTAACAACAACAATAATATTCTTTTATTATTGTCTCCAGGTTTCGTTCTCTTCTATTCTTTGGTTGTATAAGGATGAGAATAAGAGTGTGGACTCTGGATTTGAATTCTTGTACAATCTTTGATAACTAATGTGATGTCATCTATAGAATGAGAATAATATTAATACCTACTCAAAGGATTGTTTAAATGGTTAACTGAGGTCATATACATCAAACACTTAGAGGGATGGAGAGAACAGAAGAAATGTTCAATGAATATTTGCTACTATTATATCATGCTACGTGATATCCTTGGATGATACTTTTCCTCTAGACCCATAGCTTCAATAACATTTTACATATTGATACTACCCAAAGAGAAATATGTAAATAAATGTGTGTATCTATAATGATAGCTCTTTGGTTTGTGGTTTGACTGTGTGTTGGACTTTTCTTTCCACTGATGCTCACACCTGAAAGATTCACATCATTTCCAAGCAGTCCATCCTACATTCAGGCTTCCACATATCCTTGAACTCCAGCAGTACAGGACAGTATGTTGCTGCCTACTGAGAGCTCACATAGGCAAATTGTACTATTGCTGACTTCTTCCAGTGAGGCTAGAATCTACTCATCCAGCAGACCAGGCCTCTGTTGCAAGTAGAATCCATTTAGGCGTTGGATGACTCAAGGGCCAAGTGTCCCTTTCCTCATCTACCAAGAGATTGCTGTGACTTATTCTTTTAGAAAACTCACCATCAGTAAATTCATCATACCTCCTCTCCCTGTTTTTCTTGGTCACCTTCCAAGATCCTCTAACTTTTTCTCATTTTATAGCTCTCTGCTTCCTCTCTTCTGACCCATCCTCCCACTGTTCTCCTTTCCAAGGCCTTCCCTGGTACTTTAGTAAACACATTTTCTACATCCTTAATGTTTTCATAAAGTCTTCCTATATTTTCATGCCTTCACTGAAACCAGTCTGTCTTCTAAGGATATTGTTTCCCTTGGTAGCCATCTCAAATGGGTGATTCTCATTTTCTGGTACATGTTTTAGACTGGCTAAGAAAAGCCCTGTACTCTTCTAGCTTTTGCTATCTTCCCTGCTACTCTTTTACTTGCTGTTCTCATTATAAAAACAAAACAAAGAAAACAAAAACAATGGCCATTGTGTCACTTTCAAATCCTGGTGACCCCGTGTATCTGTATCACAAAGTAGAACTATGCTCCACAGGATTTTCATGGTTATGACCCTTCAGGAGAATTACTAGACCTTTCTTCTACAACATGGCTGAGTGGATTTGAACCTTCAGCCTTTTGGATAGCAGCCAAGGGCTTATTAGTTGATTGCATAACCCAGGGACTCTCTCATTCCCCAGTAAAGATACAAGCATGATACCCATACTATTTATCAGAAGCCTTGTTCATCTCTGTAACCTCTACTCCACTTATCAACCACGCTTTTCCACAAACACACACTGAATCTCCTTATAACCTGTAACCACTCTACCCCTAAAACAGTAAGTGCAGATAACCCACACTTGAACACTTAATTTTTCAGCTCTTTCATGAAGTTGGAGTTCTGATGTGGTGCCCTAGGATAAGCACTGGACTGCTAACCTCAAAGTCAGTGGCTCAAACTTACCACCCTCTCCTTGCAAACCCTATGCAGGGTTGCTATGAGTTGGAAGCAACTCATGTGGTTATCCAATCCTACATGTTCCTTGACCAATATGGTCTGTTGTTGTTATTATCCTCTTGATTTCCTTGAATCTCAGCTCTTCCCCTAGCCAATCTTTATTTCTTAACCCAGCTTAGACTTCATAGTTCATTATTTCCATATTTCTCTTACCAATTTTCCTTTTCAGTTACGTCCACTCTAAACATCATGGATTAATGTATCTGACTTCTTGCCTAAATCTGAACTGCTACCTCACCACTGGACCAATAAACAACATTCTTATCAATGGAGAAAAGATTGAAGTTGTCAAGGACTTCATTCTTCTTGGATCAACTATCAACACTCGTGG